>NW_025999924.1:15649563-15753806 GCF_001458135.2 Marmota marmota marmota | reverse complement strand
TATATATATATTATTTTTTTTTATTTTTTTTTAAGTGTGACAACCAGCAAATTGACTTCTAATAGATGAAAACAAGGCAAAGTTTCTGTGCCGGCAAGATTATATTTTTGTAGTAGGAAGATATAATCAACATTATTAGCATATAAACTAATAGTCTATAACAAGAAAAAAATATTCTGGTTAAATATGTCTTACTATGTTGGTTTTACATTTTCACTTTTTCCATGAACAATTCAGTCAACTGCATTTATCCTGGACAAAACTTGTAGAAATTATTGCATCTACATTCAATTCGTCCTCTCTTTAATTCATTTACCAATACCTGCCAGGTTCTTTCCAAAAAAATAACCTGGTTATTTGATCCCATTGCTTGAGACTATTGAAGAACTTTTCCTTGGTAGAAGATGGAGTGGCCACTTGTCAAGGAATATGATTATTTCTAGGAGCAAGGAATAACTCAAGCTAACAACCAGCAATAAAACACATGCTTTATGCTATGGATGCAAGGAAATAGATTCTGCTTAAAACAAGTCTGAGCGTGAGGAGAATTTCCCACAGAAACTTTGAAGAAGTTGGCTTGGCAAATGCCCTGATTCTGACCTTACATTGTCTGAGGAGAAGAACCAATCATTCTCCACTGGGCTTTTAACTTCAAGAACTGTGAACCAGTAAATGGATGCTATTTTAAATTACTAAGTTTGTGGTTATTTGTTACAGACCAATAGAAAACTAATATAGTCTTGTGAGGAAGGTGAACTAAAAAAAATAAATTTGAAAATTCCTGGTTGGCTAATGAATAGTAAGAGCATGTTTTATTTTATTAAAAAAAAAAGAACTTATCAGGATTGGGAAATAAATTAAAAAATTATTAGTAACAATATTATCATAAAATAATTCTCAAAATGAGCTTTTAGAATAGTTTTTTGTTTGTTTGTTTTATGCTTTTTGTTTTGTTTTTTGATTTCTTTGAATCCATAGCTTGAGGATTGAGTTCAGGTAGGTAATGTGCTTCTGTATTAGAGTAAACACCTTGATTGTCATTAAACTTCAGATAAACTATAGCTTTTCCTTAATTATGAATGTAAGCATCAAGAATGTTATCAATATCTTTCACTATATCTATGTGCTTATTTTTAATCTAATTCACAGTCTTTATAATCAGATTATAAAAATTGTTGATAAGTAGCCTAGGGATAGAATCCAGGAATAAAATTATTTCAAAATGTTACAGTTACAGCCATCAATAGATTAATAGTTGTTTTTTTTTTCTTTTGCACCCAGAGCCATAAGATGATTTTTTTTTAATTTTTATATGTTCTAATTAACTACTTAACTGTATTTTGTGAGTGTCTTTTACCATGACTGATTTTTCCCAAAATTCTTATATTTCCATGTATTTTACATTGTATATTTTTCAGCATCATTCCCAGGTAGGAACCTTCACTTTAGCTGACTGTCATAGGTGTCCATGACCTGAAAACATTAGGAATCCTTGCTGCATAAACACCTGAGCACCTTCATCCTCGGTGAAGTTCAGGAAGTATTTATCAGAATGAGTGTTTCTGGTGAGATCAAGCATATAAGCTTGTCTTTCTAAAGATTAAGATGCTGCTGAATCTTTTGTTTTCTATATAGCTTTTGTCCGTCTTGGTGCTCTTTCTGAGACTCATAAAGTTTGCATTCCTTGCCTGCTTCTAAAGGTATCTTTCCCTCTCTGATTCTCAAGGTTATTCTATTCAGAACAATATGACTTGCTGGATTCTTAGGTTCCATAGCTCTAGACTTTAGGCTGACATATTTTCTATTTCTAGAGTAAATCTGTATCTTACATTTCTTAGAAATAAAATATACTTTCAGTAAAATTGAAATAAATGAAAACCAGAGATTTTTAAAACTCTCATTAGCTGCCACAGAAAAGCAATCATTTAATTCTTTATTTCAATGAATTATAAGAAAAAATATCTTTTATTTAGAAAGAGAAAAATAAAATTTCTCTAGAATTGTGTGTGTTTCTATGAAGAGTCCCAGATTTTTCTTAGACATGGAAATATACACAGTAGCAAGAGAGAGAATGTTTTCTCCTCTTTCTCCTCCGCCTCACCTCTCTTCTTCCACCTTCTTAAAATACTTTTGATTCTTCTGATTCTTTTCTACTCCACCTAGAATCATTTTATTCTTCGTTTCCTTTAAAAAATAAGCTTTATTCTTTTATTTAGTTACTTATCTAAATGGAAAGTGCTAGGTATTTTTAGCCTAGGCTGAGTCCCAGGTTAACTCCAAAATGCCAGGAAAATTGGAGCAATGTCTCCCTGTTTTATATTTCAAAAGAATAGAGTGATGTGTTTCCCTATCATGGGGTTGTTTGAGCTTGTTTTACATTGTGGACATTGATAAGTAACCTATAGACATGAGCAATGGGAATGTGAAATCAAGGGAATAATTCTACAAACTGGGCCTATTGTACTGACCCCCCCACACATTCTTTCTTTTTAAAAGCAAATTACCTACATCCCTGCCTGGCTTAAGTCAATAGGATATGTTCTATTGTTAAAGAAACAAGTTGTAATCTGTAGGAGAAATCCTGGCCTCAAATTCTCCTCCCTGCTCCTAAGGAGAATACATGTAACTCTGAAGGGGGGGAATTATATGATGTTTACAGAAACCAGATTTCAAAACTAAGGAGATATGATAGAACTGGTTAAAGTGATTCCTACAGTGGACCGGATGGAAATCTCTGAAATCTTCCCTGAAACCACCAATAAAAATGGAGTTTAGGGAGATGTACCATCTTTCTCTTCTCAGAGAGGACCCACTCACTGAGTGTCTTTTTTCCCCTTTTCTTATCTAAGAAACTTATTGCTAACTACACTGAATGATGAGTCTGAAATATTCCCAGATCTCAATACTTGGTTGTGCACACCTATAATCTCAGTGACTCCAGTGGTGACTACAGAAGGATCACAATTTCAAGGCCAGTCTCAGCAATCTAGGAGGCCCTAAGTAATTTAGTGAGACATTGTTTCAAAATACAAAATAAAAAGGGAAGGGGATAGAGCACAATGATGCCCTGGATTAAATCCTCAGTACCAAGTAAATAAATAAATAAACTAGTAACAAAGGAACTTCCTGACTGCCTTGGCTCTGTGGCCTGCCCTTGCTCTGTAGCTCTGTGCAGATATTGTTCTTTGTCAAATATAAGGTTTGCAAATATTTTTCTCCCAATCAGTAGGTTGTTGCTTTGTTTATTTTGCTGTGAAGAGCATTTTTGTTTGATGCAATCCCATTTTTCCAATTTTACTTTTTGGTATTTGTGCTTTTGGGGTCAGTTATCATGACAGTGTTACCGCTGTTGACTGGTGACGAGTCCTTGCTTCCCCAATGTTGAAGAATAACACCAAAGAAGCACGCCGAGGCAAGGTCAGAGTAGAAATTAGAAGTTTATTAAAGGACAGCAGAAAAGACTTCTCCCGGAGGAAGAAGGGGACCCAAGAGGTGGAATCCGTGGAAGGGATGTTGTCTCCCCTTTTTATAGTTCTTTCAGTGATGGAATGTAGGTGGGAAGGACCGAGGGGTGGGACACAGGTGGGTCAAAGAAGTAATCTGGTCAGGAAGGACTTCTGAGTCAGCACCTTTTTGCTGGGGGCTGTTCATTAACATTTCTTTGAGGTGGACTTTGGCCTAGGGCCTTTTAGGGACTTCATTAACATTCCATGAGTTGTCCTGTGTTTTCCCCGAGTCATTCTCCGCATGGTCTCCATTTTAGATTTCACTCGGCATTAGACCCGATTTATCTAACTACACTGACTACCTAACTTTAAATCTGGCTTCAACAGTTTGTATGGTAGAGGAGGGGTGAGGCAAACTGACAATGTTGTTAAATATTGGAAGGATCGGTTCAGGATATATATTGTTTACAGAGATGATTACATCAAATTGTGTTGCACTGTATAATGAGAATTTGCTAAAATTGGAGATTTTAAACATTCTAATTACAAAATAAAGATAAGTATATGAGTTAGAGGATATGTTAGCTTGATTTAATCTGTTCACATTCTGTATATACATATATAGATATAATATCAAAATATATATATATATATATATATATATATATATATATATATATATATAAAAACAACATATTACATATCATAAGTATTTAAATGTTCAGTTGTTAATGAAAATATACTAAATAATCAATCAACTAATTGTTTTTTAAAGAACAGAATGAGACTCCAGGACCCTTCTTTCTACTCTGCCTTAGAGTCAGTGTTCTCCCTGTTCCCAATCATTCCCATAGGATCATCAGGATGGCTGTCTCTTTCCAGCATATCATCGAAGAACACCTGTTATTTCCATCCTTCATTTATGGAATACGGGCAGCTCATGTTTCACTTTTTCCATCTGATTTCCACATTTCCCCTAGGGATTGTGTTTGGGCAATGGAGTCCAACTTTTTTTTACTGTAAATAAACAAACAAAAACTCTGTCTCTGATGCAGACAACCTTGTGTGCATATACAGGGTAAAATTAATAAAGACAAATATTAAACAACCTACAAGACTGATTGGATTCTGTACATTCTCTGTCAAAGGAACCACTGAGCTAGAGCCAGTCCCTGATTGGATTCTAAACAGTAAATCTTCCTCTTATGCAGTGAGGTAGTTCAGATAAATCACAAGTAAAATCTATTTATTATTATAAATATAACTTGAAAGAAAGCAGAGCACAATCTTAGTAGCAATATGTAGCTTCTTTTATTCTGAGAACCATATATAAATGGGGTTTTTCCAGAGGTACAATGTACGTTGAGCTCCAAATACCTGAAATATAATCATTAATCACAGATTTATAGTGTTTCTTAATAGTCTCAGAGACAACTACTATTAAAATTAGTAATTATACAACAACTAATAAAGATTCTGCTTTCAAGTGTAGGGCATTTATGTTCATGGAGGATATGAGAAAATGATATTAATCAGATTGTCAACAGAACTCTGTTCTTCACACTTTAAGAGCTGAGTTTTCTGTTTTTGTTTTGTTTTGTTTTCTGGCTATAACCATATTGATCTCAACTTCTAGAGGCCACCACATTCTTAGACCATGGTTCCCTCCCTCCAACTTTAAATCCAGGAGTGACAGGTAAAGAATGTCTTATGTTGCAATCTCTCCTGTGACTTCATAGGTCCAACTTTCTGACTGCTACCAGGAAAGCTAGTCCTCCTATAAGGCACATGCAATTAGATTGGGCCCAACTGCATAATACAATAATTTCTCTGTCTCAGCATCAGTAACCTGAATTGCATCTCTAGAATCCCTTTTACCATGAAAAATACTGTAGTTCCAGTTTCTGGGTATTAGAATATTGATATCTTTGAGGATCCTTATATGAAAAGGGACTTTTCAGATGTGAATAAATTAAGGGCTTTGAGAAGGGGAGATTATTCTTAATCATTAATATTAGGCTCAATGTAGTGATCCAATTTTAAGTGAGGAAAGAAGAGCATGCCTCAGAAGGAAGTAGAGACACAGACATGAAGACTTTAAAGACTAAAGATGGGTCCCTGAGCCAAGTAATGCAGGCTGTCTCTAGAGCCTTAAAAAGACAAGGGACCCAATTATCCCTGCATTTTCCAAAAGGAACCCAATCTTTTGTTTTGCCTTTGTTACATAACCCTGGATTCTACTCAAAACTGCTTGATAAAAAACTCAACCAACATTCACCGATCAAATTCTCTCTTCTGGAATACAAAGCATTAAGTCTGGGAAGATAAAGAGCCTAAAGATCTATGAAGGGAATTTGCAGGAACACCCTAGAGATTGCATCTAGGGTTTCTATGACACTGCAAAAGTTTTTTGTTAGAATCTTCATGAGGATGGTTTGTTCTGCTCTATTTTTTTTCACATGAATTACATTAAAAAATCCTTTTAATAACCTTGTCGCTATTAAGAAAACCAAAAGAAATATATAATAGTATGCCAAATTTAGTTAAAAGATGTATCAAGTTTTCAAAATAATACAACTGACACTGAGCCCATATCTATGCATGTCATTAAAATAAGCATTATAATCATAGTTTCTACCTAATTTGAATGAACAAGTGTCATTCTTACATCTTCAAATGAATTAGTTGTATGTAACAGATTTGATGCTTTTAAAAATATTTAAATACTAAAAATAGTATAATCATCATCACAACTTAGAGTAACACTAAGTTGTGATGATGATTATACTATTTTTCCCTTATGTACCAATGAAAATGTTTACAAACAAACACATTTGGAAAAAAAAATTTGGAACATATTCCATTAATTAACAATGTGAAATCCAATAACAGCTTTTTTCTTTTTCAATAACTAATTACTTTTCTGAAAAATATTAATATCACCTAGGTTGCTGTTATAATTTTTATAAGAGTGTAAGCAATATATTACAAAAGTTTATAGTGACCTAACATTTATTAATTGGTGAAGATAGCATATCCCAAACTGATAACAAACATATTATCATAGTATTTTTTTCTGACTTGGATCCATTTCTATTTAGCTATTTACAAAGTCATTTCCTAATGCAACAGGATCTGCTTAAGATTCTATACACACCATTTTATATTTCCATTGCACATTTCAATTTAATAGACTTCAAGTGATGATTTGAGTGTCATATTTAAAGTGCCATTATTCTGTGCCAACATGACATAAAGTAGAAATGGAACACAGTTCAACTAGGTCAGAGAAAAACAGAGAATGAACTGGAAGTATGAATTGTCGCAGAAAAGAAAGAAATGCAAAGATTTCAACCATATTTTCTATAGGTATTTAGAATTTCATTTCCCAGTACAATGTGTTTTTAATATTCTTGTTAGTTCAACAATGTCTTTGGGGATTAGTTTTATGCCTACTGCGTTTATAAACATTTCCATATTTTATGATTTGGAATACAATAGAATGTAATTTTCTTACTTTATAATTTATTTGATAGTTGATCACTGCTGCAGCTGAAATTCACTTCAAAGCTGTAAATTACACTTTTGTTAATGAACAATGTATGTATTTTTGTTATTCATCATTGTATTTACTATTTAAATTCATGGTACTGCAGTGTTATGGACATTTTTCTCTTTTCTCATAAGTCTTATATGCCCTGATTATAAGTATAATCCATGTTTAGATCATATGTATGTATGCAGACACATAAAAAAGCGACATATTTCAGAAATGATTCCACGATTCTAATATTATAGAATATGCATCTATTAAAAATCTTTTATTTCCACAAAGTTGATATGAAGAGAATAGCTACTAATATCTTTTCAATTCTGTGTGCTCAGAATCCATGAGAAGTTAGCACAGTTTTGGAAGTGTGGACCAGACAAAATTCTGGCTCCATTCCACAATAGATAATAACTCCCACTAAATTTATCTCCTCTGTGTCTCCAATACCTGATCTGTAGAGTAAGGGTATAGCTTAGTTGTAGAGATCTTACCTACTTGCATGTGGCCCTGAGTTTGATCACCAGCACCTCAAAAAACAAACAAAAATTGGAACATGTAGCTGAGAGTCTGAATTTGACATACTATTGATTTTCATAATGCATCCATTATTAATACCAGTATAATTGTACATATATAAAATCCCCTCTCTAGCCGGTATCAGTCAGGTATTTCTGAATTTCAATTGCCACCTTTACATTCTTGAAACTTTGTTATTATTTCATTTGACTCTTGAGTATTTCTGATGTTTACATGAGTATGTGCAATCTGAGAGCACAGATTATACTATATTCATCTGAACTAAAGAAAATATTATAAGGGAAATACCTTCAGGAAGGTGGAATATTAATTTAAGAGTATTTGAGGGCTGAGGTTGTAGCTCAGTATTCGAGTACTTACTTGCCTAGTATGTGTGAGGCAATGGGTTCCATTCTCAGCATTGCATATAAATAAATAAAAATAAAGGTCCATTGACAACTAAAAAAAGTATTAGAAATAAAAATAAAACACTTGAAATATGAAAATATTTGGCAATTTGAGGATGAGAAAAGTATGGAGGGACTAAAACAAGATTGGGCAGGAAGGGCATGTATTTTGAAAGTTAGGGGTTTTCGTAAGACATTGTTATGATCTGAATACTTATGTCATCTGAAAAGGCACATGTGAAATCCTAATCCCGAAGGTATTGGTTTTAGGAAATGAGACCATCAGGAGATGATTAGGTTTTAAGGGCAGAATCTTATGAATGGGATCCATGTCCTTGTAAAGAAGGTTCTCCAGGCTCCCTAGCTCATTCTTCCATATGAGGATAGTAAGAAAGCGACATCTAAAAACCAGAAAGAGCCCTCACCGGACAAGGATTTACCAGTACATTGACTTGTTACTTTCCAGCTTCAGAAATATGAGAGAGAAAATATTTGTTGTTTATAAGTCACTCAGTCTATGATGTTTTGTTCCTAGCACTCCAAGACAACTACAACATGTATGCTGAGCATTCTGGATTATTTTCAAATGTCAATGATATATTTACAAATATATATTTGTGAGTGTGTGTGTGTGTGTGTATAAAATCTGTAGTGTACCATTTTGAGTTTTACCATTGAGAAAGAACATTTTAAAACTGCATGGAAATTGAAAGTGGGTAGTTATATTAAAAAATAGAAGTTTAACTCCAGCTAGGCTATTGATACAGTCTATAATAGGGAGATAATTAATGGGCTGATTATAATAACAATATTGATGAACATAAGAGGACAAATTAATGACAAATTATGCTGTTATAATTGACATAACTAACAAATTGATTATAAGTAAAGAAAATAAATCATGTTTACTGTGTTTTTTTACCATAAGAATCTAAGCCAATGATATTTCTTTCTGAAACACAGAGTATGAAGTGGCAGGATTAGGAAATAAAACAGAAGGGGTGTGTGTGTGTGTGTGTGTGTGTGTGTGTTTAATTTTTTAGTTGTTGATGGACCTTTATTTTATTTATTTATTTTTATATGGTGCTGAGAATCGAACTCAGTTCCACACACATGCTAAGCAAGCACTACAACCCCAACCTCAAAAAGTTATATTTTGTTTAAAAAATAAATATATCACTGCATGGAAAAGAAGTGCCATCAGAATTGGTCACCTATTTTCTAGAAGAGGAGTTTAAAAACAAAACAAAACAGAACCTTCTCATTATACACTCAACATTTTTTTTAGTTTTTATTTATAGAACAAAAAATATGATTATTTGAATTACCAAGTTTAAATAAACTAGATATTGATAACTTATGTAAACTCAATTCCATATAAAAAAGACTTATGTGCCAAAAAGTTAACTAGAGGAGTTTTCATACAAATTATAACTGGTGAAGGGACTAAATACATACTGATTTTGGTCATCGTATTTTTTCTCCAGACATAAAAAACTTAATGAGAAAATTATGATCCATGCACACTGTGGCAAACTTAGAGTCCTGGTAAATTTAAAATGTAATCATACCAAACTGGAGATATCATTGTCTCTTGTCCTTAAAATGATTATGCCTTGTGTAAATCAAAAGGAAGAAGAAACCAGATAAAAGTCATGAAGTGAGGATGGTAGCTATGAGATTGTTTTTTAAAGGAAATCAGGAGTAGTAATTTATATATAATCACAGTGATTTTTTGTCTCAGTTGCTTCAAAATGATTGTTATCTATCAGTCATTTATCACTTTGCTAGCCAAAATTTAAAAGAATTGTCTGTAGCTCTTGTTCCTCATAGTAAGCACAAGAGCCTGTTCTACTTTCCTGAAATCTGAAAGATAAGCATAGTTTTCTTTCCAGAGTCACATTATAATTTTTCTTGCTCTAATTGTATGTGAATAATGAAGTTTTCTTTTATTGAGTAGAAATTGATTAACTGGTTGAAAATACAGGAATAATGTTGAACCATCTTTATTTTGAGAACTTAATAATTACATGGTTTCTTTCAGTAATGAAACCTTTATTTTTTCTCAAAGAGAATAAAATGTTATATAAACAGAGGCTTAAAATTTCACATGAATAATCAGAACAAAGTAGTACAGAGAAAAAAAAAATAGTAATTACAGAGATACCAGTTCTAATGGAAAGGACCTTGAAGCTTAAAAACAGCATGAAGAAGCAAAGATAATGACTCATTAATACTTAACATTATAATAAAGCACACATACCCTCCAAAGAAGCAGTTGGCTATTTTGCTGTTTTGTTTTTCTTCAAGTGTTGTTTTTGTTAGTAGCTTCAGATAAAGGAGTGTAGTGTTCTTAAACTAAAACAATGGTTCCACATTTATCACATAAATTCATACTGTTTTTCATTACTTGCTAATTATCCCGTGTGCATTAGTCATCCTTCTATAATTAAATTATAGCATTATTGAGAATAAGAACTGAATCTAAGACTTTTTAAAAATATCTTTATTAGCCAGCATCTACAGAAATACTAGTGACAACTTGCTAAGCTACCAGGCAATATGCAATCATGGATAAATGTTTCAAGACTATCGCTTGATAGAAACACCCTTCCTTTTGATTTTATGATTGTCTGACTACCTTCCCCTTCATTATCTTCCTATTTGAAAAAAATGGATAGCTTTATATTGTAGTGTGAAACAACTCAGTTATATTTTCATTTAAACAATCTTAATTTGGATTAAAAAAAAGTTTTATTCACCACAAAGAAATTCTCCATATTCAATAGGTGATACATTTTAAATAATACAAGATCTTTCTTTTGACTTTTTGAAATCACTGTGACCAAAATACCCGACAAGCTCAACATAGAGAAGGAAATATTTACTTTGGCTTAGAATTTCAGAGATTTGGTCCATGGTCAGCCAAATTTATAACTCCAGATCCAAGATGAAGCAGAATATTTGTGGTGAAAGAATGAGGCAGAGGAGCGGCCAGAAATTAGAGAGGAAGGGGGAGGGACCTCAGAGAAGATAAACCCTCTAGGAACACCACAGTGACCAACCTCCTCTAGCCATGCCCCACCTGCCTACAGCTACCAGTCAGTCCATTCAAATTAAGATGGACTTATTAAGATGGACTTATTATACCTCTCAAAATGCAATCATTTATGGGCTGGGGATGTGGCTCAAGTTGTAATATGCTTGCCTGGGAGGCGTGGGGTGCTGGGTTTGATCCTCAGCACCACATAAAAGTAAAATAAACATGTTGTGTCCACCGAAAACCGAAAAATAAATATTTAAAAAATTCTCTCTCTCTCTATCTTCTCTCTCTCTTTAAAAACAATGCAATCATTTCACCTCTGAATGTTTCTGCATTAACACAGGAGTTTTGGTGGGGAGAGAGGCTCAAATCCAAACCACAGCAGTGAGTTTTTGCATCATATTTTTAGTTACATTTATCTGCAAAAATCCCATAATACCAGAATTAGTAATTTAAACTCTAAGCATTGTATCTTAAAATATTAGAATGGAAGATTCATTCCTTTTGCCTACTCCACAATTCCATTACTATTGCTTTCACTCATTATGGACTTTGCTACATTCTTCTTTAGCTGTTAGGTTTTCTATAAATAGTGCACTGAACACAAATCCTAAGTCATTCCTTAAATAAGCCACATGAATAGCAAGATGAATTTACTAATAAAGACTATAGTCAGACTTTAATTTTTTTTTTAATAAAGATAAAATGAGTGGCAAAAAGTTGCAATGCAATATCTTGATAAAAGCAAGACTTTTTTACAGGATCCAAAACAAATTGTTCAAATATAGTTTCTTGCTATTTTGCAAGGCCATCAATTATTTGTCAATTCCTTCATAGACCTTTTCTATTTTTAAATAACTCCAACAGAGAACATGTGGAATGTAGCCTCTGAATCACCTAAATAAAAGCCCTATGTCTCTATTGATAGGATAGAAGTCCCAGTGTTTCTCCTTTGCCAGCAAAGCAATAATCCTTTTTTCTTAAAACCATGTCCTGGTTATTAAATTGGCATCTGGGACAAGGACTGAGCTTTTGGCAACAGGGGCAGGAATAATCTCTCCAGGAAAACAAACAAACAAACAAAAACTAAAGTCAACCCATATTTTGTTGGCAGCTTCTGGAAAGGGATCTTCAAGGAAGATAAAGACCTAAAGAAAATAATCAAAAGGGCCTGTTTCATTGAATAATACCTATCATAAGCAAAAGATCGAAAAAGAAACTCTGGATACAATTGTCAGTGTGAAACTAACTAAAAAATGATGGCATTGTGATAATAAGGAAGACAGTTCAGGCTTAACATTATCTTGTGATTCAAACTCCTTGGATGCAACTGGGAAAACAAAAAGATCAAGGCTTCACATTTTTATATATATGTAAGATTTATGATCCCTCTCCTGGGATTAAATGTGTTTTATAAATTAAATGCATGGGTAACATTCATAAGGTTTGTTTCAGAATATGAATTTAAGAAACAGTCTGAGGCTTTATGTGGTGGCACACACCTGTAATCCCAGTGGCTCAAGAGGCTGAGAAAAGAGGATCCCAAGTTCAAAGCCAGCCTCAGCAATGGTGAGGAATTAGCAACTCACTAAGGCACTGCCTCTAAATATTTAAAGTACAATATACTGGGGTTGTGGCTCAGTGGTTGAGTTTCCTGGAGTTCAATCCCTGGCCCCCGCCCCCCCCCCAAAAAAAAATAAAAGTCTAAAACTAGAAAAAAGCCATTAAAAAATTATAGGTATGGAAATATATTTTAGTATGGAAAATTAGTAGGAAAGATAAATGTTTCTGAATGAGAAAGCATTTTGTATGGAAAGATAACATTGTGCTAAAGTCCAAAATGAAAGAAAGGGAAAAATTAAAGATGTAAGCAAGTTGTAGAATGTCTAAGTAAGTCGCAAAAGGTTTGTGTGTGGAAGGTAAACCTCAAAAAGTTTGTGTATGCTTAAGTAGGCTATAATTAGCACTATCAGTCATAGTTATTTGATGGTTTTTCTAAAGTTGAATTTTAAAGTACTGATATAAAGCAAAATCTAAAACATTGACCTCCTCTTATCTATCAAATCATTTGTTGTGTAAAGGAAAAAAATATATATAGGCTTACAGGCAAGGTAAAAAATAAGTGTTCTTTTTTATGCATTGTGTTATGGTTTAGTTTTTAGGTATCTCCCAAAAAACTCATGTGTGAGACAATTCAAGAAAGTTTAGAGTTGAGATAATTAGGTTATGAAAGTCTTAACCTAATCAATTTGTTGTTCCCTGATGGTGATTAACTGAGTGGTGAATGTGGGCAGGTAGGAAGTGGCTGGAATAGTTGGGTAATGTGCTCTTGGGGTATATATTTTGTCTGTGGCTGGTGCTGTCTCTCTCTGCTTTCCAGTATGATGTCCTGAGCTTCTTTCCTCCAAACACTCTTCCACCATTATGTTCTGTCCCACCTCAAGCCCTGAGGAATGGAGTTGGTTGTCTATGGACTGAAATCTCTGAAACCATGAGCCCTAAAATAAACTTTTCTTCCTATAATTTTTTTAATTGGGTCGTTTGGCCATAGCAGCAGAACAGCTGACAAAAACACATTGCATCTAATATAAAATGTCCAAACTGCCACTTAAAATCCTGGCTTGTAGGATGGTGGAATGAGATGGACATCATTGCCCTAAGTACATGTATGAAGACACAAATAGTGTAAATGTACCTTATGTACACCTAGAGACTTGAAAAATGTGCTCTATATGTGTAATATGAATTGAATTGCATTCTGCCATCATATATAACAAATTAGAATAAATATTTTTTTTTAAAATGACTTATATCTGTTTGCTTTGACTAAGTATATCCACTTTTAACACTGTTTCCTAAATATATGTCAGATTTAAGGCTATTCTTTGGCTTTTGTTAGTACTGCTGATCTATACAGTGCTATGATTATAGTTACCATACATGATGAATTCTACAGTTAAACTTTAAAAACTAAATTTTATTAATATAAGGAAATTTATGTAATTGTGATGCTAACCATTACTGATTTCTTTGTATATTAGATGCATCCTTGTTTTGGAAGTATACAAATCTTTCAAAAATGTAAAGTATAGGACAGAACTTTACCAAGTTGGTGTTTTTCAAACTAAAATTATCTGTAGCAATAATCTTCTTCAGATATATAGAAATAACAAATTTGGATGGTATTTATTTACATCGCTTAATAGTTTATAACAGGATAAAGGTAACCTGTTATCAATAAGTTATATATAAAATTTTGTGTTACTCTTTACAGTGGGATGGGAATTTAAAAATATTTTTAGAAGGTAATAAGGAGAGCCTAATTTGTTCAAACCTTGACAGTGTGGAACATGAAAACATTTTGTCACTTTTTTCACAAAAAGGAAGTTAAAAACTCCCTTAGCCTTTCCATTTGATTCATGTTTCAGATGTGATGTTGTATTATGTTAACTGATATTCAGATAGACTCAGGAAACACTGCATGAGAACTTTGTAGAATGACACTTTAAAGAAGAGGCAAAGATCAGATTCAGAAATAAAACACTTTCAAGATTTGTCAAGAGGCCAGCCTCACCTGAATTAAGGCTCTACCTCTCATCCTTCTGCATGTTAGAATGATTCCAATGTAGGCTAGAAATAAGCTTATTTAAAATTGTGTTTAAAAGATATATTTTTGGTTGTTGTTGTAAAGATTGCTCTGATCTCAAAATAAACAGGGAATTTAATACACAACTTCAGTAAAGTTTTGGGCAAATTGTAAAGGGTATTTAGGCTTGTAAAATAGTTTTTAAAAGTCAAACTTGTATCAACTAACTAATAAATATATGGGCCTTTATCGAGGCTTAATAGATATCAAAGATAAATTAGTGTTTATTCTGTATTTTTCTTACAAAACTTTATAACTATTGTCTGTTAGTGTTTTGTAGAAGTACTACTTCTAGCATAACGACTTAAATTAATTTGAGACAATAAACCATCACCTATAGGACAGATAGTGTTACAAAGCTGGGGCCTTCCAGGAACTGAGGCAGCATGAATACCCCCCATTCGAACCCTGATTCTTGAAATCAAGTAAGAAAGATTTCAGACATGTCACTCAGAGTAACACAAATGAGTTTATTGAAGGGATAAGAAAATGGAAAGAGGACACTCTCAAGGGAGAGGGAGGGTCCTCTCAAAGAGGAGAAAGACAATGTGCCTCTCCAGTACTCCAGTTTTATCAGTTATATTGGGAGAAGTTTCCACAGAGTCCTATCTAGGTCCACTTTCTGACTTTTGACTGACAGCAAGATGACATCAGAATTTTAAGTCCCCCCTTGTCATGACATCTTGGACCCTGCTGACTAGTACTAATTAGATTCTCAACCATACATTCTTACAGATTTTGTAGTTAGGAGAAACCTTCCTTATCTCCCAGAGTTTCAAGATCTGGTCACAAAAGTGTCTCTTCAGGATAATTTGGGTTATTCTATGAACATTAGTTTGGGTCTGAATTTCTCCTGCAGTTATCAGATAGTTTGCTAAGAAATATGACATATCCTATCCACTTAGGCCAGGGCTACAGGTAAATTTCTTCTTGGAAAAGAAAGCATGTGAAGGTCATGAGAGTGGGCGCGTTTTATAGAATTATTTTCTTAACCTCATGTCTCCACCATTGTCATCTGTCTGTCCCCTAACAATGGGATCTGAGGATGCCTTCCAGTATCCATACTCACACCAATTAAATGCAAGAAGTAACTGTAAAAATTACAAACATTGAAGTTGTAACCTATTACTCCTATTTAAGACTGGTAGAACTATCTTGTTGGATGTTTAAAACCAAAAACTTAGAAATGAAAGTCAAGGAAGTAAAGGGGCCAAGGAAAAAGCAGCCAGAATTTTGGTTCTTGCCCTCATCCAAGATCAGTTAGAACCCAGGGAAGAGGAGACCACTCTAAGGGCCATGCAACTCCAGTGAGTCACCCAACCTCCCAATCAGTAGGAGCAAAAGGATCCTAGAGTATAGGAAGTCAACCAGTGTATTCTGCAAAGGAGAGGGTCATTGGAGAGAGAAAGTTCTCCTTATGCTTCTAAGGATAGCCCATGTGATCAGCAAGATAATAATCCATCCCAGTAAATGATATAACTGGTAGACTAAGGCTAAAGGAGCCAAGAGGCTTCTCACAAGTTCACAAGAGTTATCGCTGAGGATATCAAATGACCCTAAGAGGAGATAGGAACAAGGTCAATTTGACCACCTTGATGTTTATGAACATTTAAAAGGAAAGACAATTGTTTGCTTGTTAAATGTAACAAAAGATGTACATTTGTGTCAGCTCTACCAAAAGTAAGTGAACATGTAGGCAATATAGGAGAGGTTCTTGTGTGGTAGTGTCTAATAATAACAATCACAAAAGAATTTAGAGTCCCAATTTTACCTGAGTCAATTTAAGCCTGATATCACAGATCTATAAATCTTCTTAATCTCCTACAGAGATGAATTCAATCTGTTTTTCACTATTATGATTATCTAACCCCAATATGTATTGCTCATACTGGTTTAAAAGATTCATTGTGGCACAAAATAAACGCTAACATTACCAAGAGATCCCTTAAAAAACACAGTTAATGGGATCTCTCTACTAAATGTAAAGGTAATGCTAATGAGAAAGTTAATTTACAGAAATCAGATGATATCAGGTATCTTAACTATAGCTCAAGGGGACATCCTTGTCATTACAAAATCTAAAAGTTATGTATGTTTCTAACAACTCTTCTAAAGTTTCTAAAGTCTTAAATGGCCTCTATTCACAAATCAGGATCCCACCATAAGACTTAATGAGTCACCACTGTCTTCATGGTTTTCAGAGTCTGGCTGAGATACTAGTGATTTTGGGCTGTTTACAAAGAAGTAATGTTTTGCTGTTTTATTTATTGCTGTCCTAGCATGATCCCTGCCCTATGCATGCCTTAGCCAGTCACCCACCAACTACCAATATAGACTTCTCCATTGCCCTGATGCTAAATACCCTTAATTGTCCATGCCTCATCTGTTAGAGAATAAGAATTTCAGGTATCTCCCCCACCCCCCAACTTTGCCATCTCTCAGCAGGAAACAGTTTGAGGATGTTTTTGTGCATTATTTCATAGAAATGGAATGTGGAAATTGACAGTGAGGAAATGTAACAGTAATCCACTTTTTGCTTTGAATTATAGCCCTTGCTACTCTGCAATTGTGACTTATTTTTAAGGAACATGTTTCTTTCTCTGCCTCTACCATCTGAATCTCTTCCCCTCCCTAATCTTTCCCACTCCCTAATCTCCAGAGAAACAGGATTACCTTTCTTCAGCATCCTAGGCAGAGTTATCTGAGCACACACACCAGGCTACAGGAAAGAAATAATTCAGACTTGAGGGATATCACCAGAAGATCTCTCAAATTAACAAGTGAATTGTGCTGCAGACATAGAACACCTGGAATGTAGCCTTTCAATCACCTCTCTAAAATCCCCTTGTTCCCCATGATGGGTAGAATCACAAACTCTGAGACAGAGTTTCCCATGTTTCTCCTTTGCTAGCAAAGCAATAAATCTTCTTTTTCTTTTTTCTCAAAACTTTTGTCCTCATTAATGGAATGGTACAGGGACAAGGACCAAGATTTCCATAACAATTCTATGCAACCCAGTAACATACCCATGCTAACCTTATTAAAATTCTGAAATTTTACAAGGAAAAAGTGGTATTTTTCATTTTCAAAGACATGATAGGGAGAAAAAATAGATAGCATATATGTTGAGAACATAATATGTTTTGGTGTGAATGAATCATAAAGTATAAGTGTTAATAAATATACAATTTAAGAAAACAATGGGTGTGCCTTATTGAGACTTAAAATGACTTTGTGGGTTAATGTGGAAAAGTGAGTGCTTTATGTTCACTTTTTTCACTTTAAGTTTCAATTTTTTTTTTTTTTTTTTTTTAGGTTTCTCTAGTATGTAGCATTGAGAAAGACCTGTAATTTCTTCTTCTTCTTCTTCTTCTTCTTCTTCTTCTTCTTCTTCTTCTTCTTCTTCTTCTTCTTCTTTTTTTTTTTTAGATGAAACCTGCCTTGAGAGAGGCTAGGGAATGGTTATATAGGGTTTTCTAACCCCAGGGGGCAAAGTTTCCATTTTTTCTATTACAATTATGGCCTTTGTGTTTATTTTCCCTACTTCTTCTTTCCAGAAAATTAGTAAGTTCTGACTTACCTGAGAGTATGTCTTGAAAATATTTAAATGAAGCATTTTAATTGGCCTGCAGCTTCCTAACTTAAATATTTTCTTCATAAACAACAGAGCTTTCATTACTTTTATGAGCCTGGGGCAGAAAACATAAACTTCATTTTTGAAAGAGTTTTTGGAATGCTAACTATAAGTGCATAATAGATTAACGGTATCTATAATAAACCTCAAACCAAGAATTTATCCTTAGGCAAATTAATAGCCAGATAAATTCCTTATTTTCAGTTTCCTCAGGATGAATATTTTAAAAACCCAATTTGTTCCATAGAAGTAAACAAGGTTCATTATCTCACTGTAAATTTAATATTGAAAGAAAAACTTTTCAAAATCAGAAGGACATTTAATCTGCATTTTTACTTTAAGAACCAATAATTTTAATTATTTTAAAACAAAAATGGGAGATATATCAATATGTTAATATATCCTTATATTCTTTATTCATTAACATGTTTGCTTTTCAAATCTAGTTTCATAAATATCCTAGTTGCTTAACTGCATAGGTATTATTTTTTTCATTTATGCATTAAGTCAAGGTATTAATAATTATTGCAATAAACATTTAAAACAAAGTATTAGGGCTAAGATTGTGACTCAGCAGTAGAGCACTCACCTAGCATATGGGAAGCACTGGGTTAGATTCTCAGCACCACATAAAATAAATAAATAAAATAAAGGTATTGTGTTCAACTACAACTATAAATAAATAAATAAATAAATAAATAAATAAAACAAAGTATTACTTGGAATGTGAAAATAGAAGATAAATAAATTCAAAGAAACTTAACTTTTGACCATCCATGAATACAAGTAACATTATGAGGCTCTTAATTCTAGTTTCACAAGACAAGCATTAAAAATAGTTTAAATGGCATTTATTTAAACTATTTGTTTACATTGTTAATTCCTATTCACATCAGCAATAATATTCATAGTAGAGAAAACAAAATCTTCAATAAAAATAGCCAAAACTTAGGTATCTTTATATAAATGTAGAATAGCAAAATATAGATATATTGATAAAATAGCAAAAGCTTGCATCCATTATAAATAGGTTAAAAAACATTCATTTTGAAAAGGAAAGTACAAACAAGTTCTTTCAATATACATGTTTTAAATGAAGAGGTAATGGGCAGGTTTATGCTTGATTGCTTGCATTTTAAGGTAAACCAAGTCTTTCTTATGGTCATATAAACTCTACATACCTTTTTTTAGAATTATAGCTTTCAATTAAATGTATCAAGAATCGAAATATAATTTCAAAATCTAATTTCTTTGATTTTATATAAGACATTGAGAAGTCTGAGAAACTTTGAATAGATGCTGTAACTGGTTTGGACTTCGTGGGGTCTTAGGGAAGGTCTGAGTATAATTGAAAAATGAGATAGATATAAAACTTATGGGGACAGGTAGGATGAGGATCCTCTGATGAATATGCTTGGGAATACCTCCTTGAGTGCACTCTTTCCCATTTAATCTGTAAAATTAAAAACTCAAATTTATTGCACCCAACACACCCCAACATTCAATGATAAGAAATGTTCAAGTACTTGTTATAGAAATTCTTTTTGAAAACATTGAAAATAGTAGAAATAAGGAAGTCATTGGAAATTATGAAATCCGCCTCAAAAAATGTTGGGCATTCTTTGATTCAATTTGAACCTAACAGTGTTTCTTTTTATCCTGTAGTTTCTCAGAATGGTTTATAGTCTTTTACCATTCTAGTCATAGTTAACAGGAGTTTTTTGCAGATTCAAATATGTATGTGGAAATATAAAGGACTTATAAGAGCAAAACAATATTCTGAAAGTAGTACAAATATACAGAGCCCATAACATATATTTAAAGATTTACAAGGTCATTGCAAAATTTGAGTAAGAATAGATGAATGGATTAGTGGAATAGAACAGAGATCCTGACATAAAATTATGATAACATGCTTAATTGATTAATACACACACACAAAAAAAAAAAAATCAAGAGAAAGATTCTTATTTGTTGATGAAAAGCAATTAATATAGTTCCTTAATTAATTAGAAATCCAGTTTGTAGCTTTAAATTGACAGATGTAAAATATTATTTCTATATATGTGCTTCCTGATGAAGAAATATAATGTCATATGCCTTCAAAATAAGGAAACGAGGGGCTAGGGTTGAGAGGCTCAGTGATATATAGTCCTGCCATGTGTGAAGCACTGGACTTGATTCTCAGTACCACATGTAAATAAATAAATAAAGGTCCATCAACAACTAAAAATATACATATTTTAAAAAATAGGGGTAGAAGCTAAAAAGAAGCACAGAATCTACAAAATGGGGAGTCAGAAAAGTGAAGGGTTACATAAAATTTGGGAGTGTCTAATATTTTAAAAAGTAACAAAACTGTGAGTGGTGTTGCAGTTCTGTAATCCAGTGATGGGGGAGGGTGAAGCAGGAATATTGCATGTTTTAGGACAGCCTCAGCAACTGAGAAAAAAAGAGAAAGAGATGGGAAAAAAATTAGCCACAGTCTGAGTATACCAAAGAAAACAAAAATATGAGGCAAATATCAGTTCTGGGGAAAAAAAAAAAACTAAAGGAAAATACTTAGCTATAGAAAATATAATCAGAGTTAATATTACTTTACTCAAGAATAAATACCATTTTGTGCTCATGTAGATTAGTGCCGCAGTCTGGCTGGGCACAAAATCACGAGCCACTCAAGCAGGAACAAAGTTTATTTTTTGAAACTGCTGCCAATGTCCGGTACCCCCCAGGAAGATTTTTTCCACCCACGCGGCCTCCTCTCGGAACCGCAGAGAGAGCTCCTCCCCCGGAACCCCCTCCTACTGTACTTCCCCAACCAATGGGAACTCTCCAGGAGTCCCAGCCGGCCTAGGTGAACAGCAGGAGTCCAATATCCATATGAATGCAAATCTTAACATAATCATATCATCTCAATGGCTAGCTGGCGTCACCTTTCCACCAAAAATGCCATGCATCATATACTTGGCTCTTAGCATCTCCCCCCTTCTGTTTAAGTAACAAGCAATCTGGCTAGGGACAGTGCCTGTTAGGTTTGTCCAATTCAACATATGGTTCTTACCCGTCATCGGAAAACTGACTTTTAGGCGTCAGCCTCCTGTCTTAGGTTGATACCACTGCAATTGGATCATACCCGTCACTGACTACCGGTCCAGCATATAGCCATACTTGTGGATAGGCCTATGTACCAGTGGGGGGGTGAGGTTCTTTGCCTCACCTCTGTTGGCCCCCAAAATTAGACCATCACTAGTAGAAGGGAGGAGGATACAGAAATGTCATGACACCAAGTCAATTAACGGCTCCTAGGAAAAATTGCATCACTGGTGACACATCAGCAAAGATACGCTAGCACTACCATAATTCGCTGCATCAACAAATAGATCACAAAGCATACAAGTGATACATAGTCCAGGCAAGTTCTGTAAGCAGTTCAAAGCAGAGGAATCTATCAATATGTCCATATCCTCCCAAAATAAAGCATACAAGTGATACATAGTCCAGGCAAGTTTTGTAAGCAGTTCAAAGCAGAGGAATCTATCAATATGTCCATATCCTTCCAAAATAAATCGACTCATTGATTGAGCATTACTTGTTGAGTTATAAATCATTGATGTATCAGTTTACACGGTTTGTTGTGATAACTCTCGAAGAAGTTGTAGTTTGGTTTTATCTTTGTCTTCACCGGCACTGGGATGAAAATAGGAATTTTGACAATGAAAAAATATGTAAAAAAATATGTAACATTTCAACAGGTACTAAGAAAACAATATTTAGAACAATTTACATTATCCTGAACAGAATTATTAAATATAATGAAAAGGAAAGGTGAAAGTAGACAAACAGATTTGTTAACCTTCTATTTGTTCATATATTAGAACAATCCTCAACAGCTGTTTACCCAAATTAAATTAAACTATTAAAATCACGTGAATAATAAAAAAAAAAAAATTTTTGGATCCATGTGCATGAGCGCTCCTCATATGTGATATATGGACATACGCACATACAGACATACAACACAAAACAGAAGTGTGCACACGTAACATATAACACATAAGACAATAGTAAAGGCCTTGTAGCTTTACCTAGGTGAAATCTCCATTGCAATGTTCAAAAACTCCACAGTCAAAAAATAAAACTGATCAGAAAAAAACATTAACCTAGGTCTGTATGAGCTCAAAAATAAAATAGAACTTTATGATGTGGGAAAAAGCAATAATAAAATAGATATTGAAAAAAACATCCTGGTTAATCACTGTCGCAGATGTAAGAATAGCCAAGCTGGAGATCTGGATATCAGCTGTTATGGATTTGAGTCGAATCATCTTCCTTTTGGTCTGTAGAAACTGTTTTAGTTAGTCTCTCTGGAATCCAAATCGGCTGCTGTTCTTCCTGTGGAAAAACACAAACAGAGCCCCGACTCTAGACTATCACTGGGTCAGGACCTTTCCATTGTCCTGTTAGAATATCTTTCCAAAGTACCTTAGGCTTATGTACATTTTTTGGATACAATTAGCTGTGGATATATTACTATATAATATTGCATTTTCATGTGATCCAAGAAGTTCTGAGTTTTAAGCAATGATGCTCCTAGAAAAAATAACCCATCTCTGTCCTTGAGGCCATTAATCCCTCCCTCCTGAACACTGTTTATTCCTTCCCAGTGATACTGACTCCATGGATCATTTTATATGCTTGTTTGATTAATGCGATTGATCACCAGTCTCAAAGAGATCATTCACAGAACGACCCAGAAATCCCATAGTTCATGATAGATCTCTTCTCTCTTCTACTCTTCAAAATGAAGATATTTTCCTCTACTTTCCCCAGATACTATCAGTATTCCCATGTTTTCACAATTATCATGAAATACATTCTCATTGGCAACAGATATTTTAGAAAAGGCTGGCAATTTAATATTTTAGTGATTTCCTATTCCAAATATAAACTTCCAACCAACTTATTTATAAAACCATCCTCACCTTTGTTCTTACAAAATACCTGTCTTCCCATGCTTTAAAACAAATTATTGAAATTCAAAACATTTTATGTGAAATAAATTTATGTTACATGGGCACCTTTGCTCCTTTGTGCCCAATTAGAGTTTTCTCCTCGATTCAATGATTCATCTCACATTTTAAAAAAAGGTTTATCACCTGAAAAAAAAAGAAAGAAGTTTCTGGAGTGCTCTCTCTCTCTTTCTAGTCAACTTCTCCATTTCTTAGTGGACTATGTTTTCCACTTGATGAAAACATTATTTATCATTAAACTTGGTGAAAGAGTTCTTAACACCACAGTGTAAATTTTCTGACTTTCTGCTCTTGAATCTGTCTTTGCTTTCAGTGTTTCTCTGGAGGACCTCCATCAAAAGCATCCCTAACATTGGGATCTCTAATGCCAGATTCCTGGGACCCCAATAGACCTCCAGGAGCCAAATCCGATGTAATCCCACAAGAGTCTTTTTTGCAAGCTCAAGCCTGGACTCACAGCCGTTTCCGACACAGTGGTTCAGAGGAGTGAGTCCAGGTCCTTTGTTCAGTGAGATTTTATAGGTTTGGGGGGATACTCTATGCTCACAACATCACACAGCAAATCAAACAACAACTCTTAACATTGGTTAGCACATTCACTGGTGAAAACAAGTTGAGTTGGGGAGGGGTGATTGGTTAGTACAAGAGGGGGATTTGTTTGAACTGATTGGTTTAATCTGTGAGGTGTGTACATGCTAAACTACATGTGATCAATCACCAAGACTACTGGGGGATCATCTGGCATCCCAGGTATTTTCCCTGTCTCATGCTGATTGGTGATTGCTAGGGGGTTGTTATAAGTCCTCACCTAGCATAACTGAGTCAGGGATACCTGGCACTACAGATCTCTCCTGTTATTTACAGACAAACAACTCAGCAGGGTGGGTATGTGCCTAGGAGTGCTCTGTGGGATTTTCCAAGGACAAGGGACACACACACACACACACACACACACACACACACCGCCTTTGGACAGACTTTGCTCTGAGGTACAGGTAGGTTTCTCAAAAATGGAGTCACATCGGTTTCTCACATAAAACAACAACAACAACAAAAAAAAAACATATGTCTTCTCTCATTAGGCCTTTTATGAATATTTAACACTTGTACCTACCAACTCCTTTAAAACTTTTCCTTATTATAGAAAGTTGTATTTCAAGCCCTTGGTTTCTATACTTCATTTTCCTCATTGAAGTGCTTTATTATGTGCCTTGGGCTCTGTGGTCTTATCACATTATTTTCTCCCCAGTGGGAACTCTTCTACACACAAATATCCAACCACTCCTGATGTGCAGATGGATCTCCAATATGATCCCTGTAATCTGATAACTACTGGACTTCAGATCCATATGTTCTTCAGATTACCTCATTTTCCTTTATACCAAAACATTATGCTCTTTTTCAGTTGGTTATGCTGACATCCACCTTGTTATTAAAATTTAAAACTGGTATACTAGGAATTATCCAGGACTCTTGTTTTCATTTTTCCCAGCTACATAGCTTTTTCATCAGGCAGGTGGCATCAAATCTGAGTCCTAGCATCTTTCTTACAATATCTGTTTCTTCAGAAGCAACTACACTGAATCTGGCAAGATGGCGGTCCTGTTACGACTTCTTTCAGATCTGTGTCCAACTTTCACCAGTTACCATTTGAAATTTCCAAGGATATTTCTGGGTTGATGGCCCACTGTATTCAGATGTTCTATCCTTTCTGCATCTACCCTTGCTATTCACCTCTGCAGTTTTCACACCAAGGAAATCACCTGACAGATAGTATAATAGGAATTTTAAGTAAGGAAATCAGAGCAGCCACCTAAGGTAAACATGAATGTGCAAACTGACAGGTTTGCCAACTAACTGCTTCTGTTTCTTTCTATGGTACTTTTGACTCTTTCTTCTGAAATGACATTGTTAACAAATGTGACCTCTAAGAATGTCATATATGAAATCAGTCATTACAGGGTCTTCCAGCAGAATTTAACTGGCATAACTACAAACTTTTTATAAACCATCACTTCCTTTGATTTTTGTCATTTACAAATAATTGTTTTGGAGGAGGAGATGATCTACAAATTAGATGCTGCGGATTTATTAACCACATTCAAAGAACAATTACTATTTTCTTATGAAGTTTCTATTAATTTCGCAAACACTATGAGGGTTCTAAGAAACAAAGATTAAACATAATGAGTGATAATTTGGTACCTTAACATTACAATTGGCACTATGGTAATTCCCTAATCCAGTTGAAATAAATCAATTTGCATAACAAAATTTCAGTGTTTCTATTAATAGTCTTTCAGATTAAAATTTAAGAAAATTGTGTTGTACATTTGAATCACGTCAATTTGAATGTACATTAGAATGATGTCCCCAGCTACATAGCTTTATAGACTCTCAGGCTCTCAGGCACTACATTTGTATTATACAAATAATGAATAATAACAAAAACTATGATGAAATGATTCTTGCTCATGTATTGTAATAACCTATTTCAATTTAGAAAAAAGAAAGCTATTAGTGATTTAGTTTTAGAATCTAATATAGGTAAGCAAATTTGGGGGAACTCATGACAATCTATAGGTAGTCTTCATTTCACATTTTTCAATTCAAAATATGTGAACTGAATTAGACAAATCAAAATCACAACAATAAATTGAAACAGAAATGTAATGGCAGGCATTATTTTTCAGTAAGTCATTGAGTAAAACATTAAAGCCAAGCCAACTACAAAATCTTTTGCTAAGGCTGATTATGCTGCAGATTATAAAATGCCCTAATAGCACTAATAAATTAGAAGCACCTTTCTTAGAATAAAGTGACAAAAAATATTTTGTTTTTAAATTAAACAGAATAAATGTCTAAGAATTTAGCCAGGAGGCTGAGATTTTAATTATTAAGGTGTTCAGGTTAATGTAAATGAGATTTGCCTTTTCTAGCTCAAGAATCCAGATTGATAGTGGCATTAACATTGCCATTAAATCTTGAATAAATACTAATTTGCTAGTTCTTGCAAACCGCCCAACAGGGGGGAATTTATTTTAATGTTAACAGAGTAATTTGGTTAATTATCAAAATTTTTCTTTGTTTTGTGTTCATCAGAGGTGTATCTTTTCCCAACTGGTATTTAAGTGCTGGGTATCAAATTATATGTTTTTAGAATTGTTGAGATAAGTGATTAATCTTGCATTTTCTGTTTTCCTCTTCCCTCTATAGAAACTGAAAATAAGTCTTTTGACAGTGTTCCTGAAAGGTCATGCTTGCTCACAAATTAAAATATATTGTAATATTTCAATAAGGAAAAACAATCTACCTCTTCAATAATTTCAAATTAAATGTCCTTACTTTTCAATATATCTACCTCATGGGTATATGCAAGTAAAACTAAACTTTAAAATGATCGAAGTTTTAGGGACCTAAAAAAAGAATTTTCCTTCTCCTTCATTTTTCTTCATAGCACCTCTCATTTCCTTTTTACATCCTAGAGCTTTAAATTGCAATACATTCCATCTATTAATACATCATGAAGTAGTATAAATACAGTGTTTCACTCATGTGACAAATGAGGGAACGTAGGACACAAGTATTTACCAACTTTCCCAAGGAGATGGATGAATGCATAATAGTTAAGATCATTGTTAGCAGAATCATTACAACTGGATTTAATTAGTAACTCTTTTGAAGATACATTGAGATAATACTCATAAGTATTCAAAAGAGTGTCTTGCACATATCTAGTATTTAAGGTTTATAATATTATACCAATTACTTGGCAATCACACTTAGTTATACCTCCACAATGTAATGGTCTTTTGGGAGTACATATCAAATTATCAGAAATACATTTATACTTTTAAAGGATCGTAGGTTCTTAGTATTTGAATATTAGTTTTAATGACTAATATTGAAAAACTGATAATTTAGCAGAAGTACCTACAAAAGTATTCCTTCCCCTCCTAAATTATGTATAAAATTATGAAAATATAAAAGCATTTAAACCTTCTTAATTGAGCTTACTGATATTAAAAAATATCTATGTGTAGGGGGAATGGAGATTTTTTCAATCCTTTATACATCTCACTGGGATTGCTTTATTAGAGTCTAATTCCTTAAGGGGAATTTTTTTAGGGGATGGGTGGGTGGAGAGATCAACAGCACCATGACCAGCTGAGGGCAGAAGGAGAGGGTAGGAGCACTGTGAGAACAGGACTTCAGATACACTCTCAGAAGACTTTCCTTGTGTCAAAATGATATTTATTATGATATAATCTTTGTTTCTTATTCAGTTCAAGATTCTGTTATGAACTGGGGTTTGCACTGAACAGAAGTAGGCATTTGTAAGAAAGAGATGATGAAATACTTGTATATATGAAATAACGTATAGTCCTTTATTTATAAGGACTCTGCTATTGGTCCACAAATACTGGTATGTGTACTTTGTGACTGACAAGAGACACCACAGAAGAGTGAGATCATCCATTCTCACCTAGGCCTAAAAATGGTGGCAGTGGATTCTAGGTGGAATTTGGATTTGGCAAGGTCTGAAGTAGGGATCCTTCAGGAGTCTTTCAAAAATATACAAGAGAGAAATAGTACTGATCACAAGAACTAGTCATAGTGTGCATACATTTTACAGTTAAGGCAAACTGAATTTCCTCTTGGATCAATATGTGGTATAAGAAAAATGAGGAATTTAAGAAAACCCAAGTATTTTAAATTATCCCAAAGGATGAAGAGAGGTGCCTTGAATATTTTTATATGTTCGTTTTTGGAAAATATGAAACATTGCGTAAAAACTGATTTGAAAGGGGTGATTGAAGTTTGAATATGTTATATCAGGTTCACATTGAGGCATTAAATTGAGGTTATCTATTGGATGTTCAAGTTAAAAATGCCAAATTACTAGTTAGATATAGGGGTCTGAATTAAATGGTAAAACTCTGGAGTGGTAATATAGTTTTGCAATATGTAGCCTTTAAGTGACCCTTAAAGCCATGGAATAAGATTTAGTAACTAAGGGATTGAGATGACAAAGAACAAAAGTGGCAGAGCTGGGCTGGGGTTGTGGTTCAGTGGTAGAGAGCTTGCCTAGCACGTGCGAGGCACTGGGTTCAATCCCCAGCACCACATAAAAATGAATAAATAGAATAAAGATATTGTAACCATCTATAATAATTTTTTTTTTCTTTTTTAAGTGGCAGAGCTGCAGTTGTGGCTCAGTGGCAGAGCACTTGCCTAGCATGTGTGAGGCCCTGAGTTCTATCCCAGCACCACATGCAAATAAATAAAATAAAGGTATGGTGTCCATCACAACCCCCCCCCCCCAAAAAAAATTTAAAAACAAAGAACAAAATTGGTCCTAAATTAAACTGTGGAGCATTTGGAGATATGATGATGAATTTTTGAGTGAAGTAAGAACGGGCTATAAGAGTTATTTTAGAGGAAACAGAAGGTGTGTTGCCTCTGAAATAAAACAAGGGAACAGTTCTTAGATTGATTATCAGATTAAGTAGGAATCAAATTAAAAGTTTACATTAGATTTACCAAGTGAAGGTTATTTGTAACATTGCAAAGATTGTTTTCTTTTTGGAGTGCTGGGGTGGAATTGATTCAAGTGATAATGGATGGTAATAAATCAGATCCTGATGTTCTTATCTGTAAGGTAGAGTAATAATATTAATTATTTCACAGGATTTTGAAGAACTAAAGTAGATCATTTCCACAAATTGTAAAGCACAGTACCAGTTACATAATGAAAACTTCTTCAATTATTTTAAATGTTGATTACAATTGATTTAATTATTTTATAAAGATTTATAGAAAAAAATTTGAAGAAGGGACATTAAATACATGCCTATATATATGTGTGTGTGTGTGTATGGTGTATGTGTGTGTCTATGTATGTATGTGTATATATATATTCAAATTTTAAAAATTGGGAAATTTTCAATAAAATTAGCAAATAGTTTAATATAGCCTAATAGAATTTTAAATGTAATGCTACGGTAGCCAGGAGCAAAATCAAACATATTTTTATATTTTTTAGTCTTTTTCACAGTTGCATGTACTTTCAAAAGAGGTATATTCTATGTATAAATTATACTTTGGATAGCTGCAGTTATATGTTTGAAACAAGATAGAACTGAAAAGTTTCGTAACGTTGGTGTAGTTAGTGTAAGCCTGTTTACTTGAACCAGAGTCATGTCAAAGAGTTTACACTTTCACAGATTGGCAGAGCTGTTGTGAAAAGTAGGCATTTTTATTCACATATACATAGATTTGGAGCTCCTGAAGCAGAGAGTGGAGTTCAGGTGTCTGTGTGTCTTAAAAGAACATTGTTAATGCTTCCCAGCTTTTCTGAGTTTTCTCCCTTTTTTCATAGGGGAGAGGGGCTAATTCTTTACCTCTGTTTCTCAATAAACCCAGGAATGTAATGAAAAGTAAGGAAAACAGATAATTAGTGTTTTGCCCCCCTTGGCATGTTTGAAAAGGAAAAACAGTTCTTGATATAAAGAGCTTTAATTGTCTGAAGAGGCAGAACCTTGGCAATGATAAGACCTTTTGTATCCACAAGAGAACTGTGTTTCTACTTTGAACTCAATCATAAAATGTATGTAATTATAAAGTAATTGAAAGTACATAGCTTCAAGGCCTCCTGCTGTTGGATGATAGATATGATTCAAGTGTTTCATACTAGAATCTTTGTAATTTCTACGACACTGTTAGAAAAGTAAGAATCACTCTGAACTAAAAAGAGAAGCAGAAAGAATAGTCACAATCACAAGGTCCACTATGATTTATTTCTAATATCCATTATGCATTCATTTATATTTTTATGAAATAATCTTATATCAATACTTTTTTTTTTCAATAAACTACAATTGAGATTCAGTCTATACTAAGACCAAAGCAATGAAGAAGTCCTGGTCCCTTTCCAGGAGAGGCTCATGAACGATATGGGAAAGGGATGTTTACTACAAATTTGCAACAGAATATACTATAATAAAGCTCTATAACTCTTAGATTATAAATTAACACTTTGCTACACTTAGTAAAAATAATAAGATTCAAGAAGATAGCTACTTATTATATTGCCCCAACTAAAGTTGAAATCTTAACTCTAATGGCTTTAGAGTTCAAATTATTAAAGTGATGAGCTTGAAGTAACAAATAGTTAAATATGCTTAATTTGGAATGATTATTTTGAAGATACATTTTTTTAAATATTTCTACCTGTTGTTGAAACAAAACTGTGAGAATGGTGAATTGGCTAAGGCATTTTTCTGTTAATCAGTTATTTTTTTTTAATTCTGCTCATTGTATTCAATGAGTGACATAATTTTATTTAGTTTTTGAGTAGTGAAAACATTAAAGACATAAGTTTTATATATAGGTGAGTACATGTGTATGTGCATGCATCTGCATATAAGGTTATTCAGAGATAATTCTCCATAGTTCATTCCTCCACCTCTTATTTAAAAAATCAGTTTCACTAACATCTTGTCTACTTTCATATGATTTTAGGCATGAAGAAATATTTTTTTTTGCTTCAGTTACAAAACTACTATTTTATATGTATTAGCACTTTTATTTATTTATTTTGAATACATCTTATCCTTCCATGAATAGAATTTGCTCACTTTTAGCTAAACATTATTTCATCTTAAAGGTGATGAATTTATTTGGGTCCTTCTGAAATTACGGAAATTTAGGTTATATAAAGTATTTTAGCATGAACATCTCTGTGCTAATGCATAATAACCTCTAATACACTTTATTTATGCTATGCCACATATATGTTAATTCATAGTAGGGAAAGTACAAGGCCAGAGAATTTTTACATTGTCATTTTTTTTTTATTTAACAACTACTTTCTACTTTTTAAATATTTTTTTTAAGTTGTGGATGGACACAATAACTTTATTTTATTTACTTTTTATTTTATATTGTGCTGAGGATCAAACCCAGTGTCTTACACATGCTAGGCTAGCCCTGTCTTATTTTATTTTATTTATTTATTTATTTATTTATTTATTTATTTATTTTTGGGGGGTATGAGATTGTACTCAGGGCCTTGTGCATGTGAGACAAGCACTCTACCAACTAAATTATAACTCCAACTCCCTGTCATTTGTTTTTGAATTCAAATTGCTTTTTATAGTTAGGTTTTAAAAATCACATCCTCATTATTAGTCATTCTTGAGTTTCCAAGAAATCTATTATAAATATTTTGCAATATTGCCAATCTATACTTAAACTATTTTTTCTCTTGTATACTTTGCTTCTGTTTTGAGGGAGGTTAAGCATCTTTCTTATATTTAAATACTACCAGTATTTAATTTGCTGTGATAGTTCTGCTTAAATATGTACTCATTTTATATTCATTTAAATTATTTTGCATGGATTTAAATAGGGTTTTTCTACAATAAGGAAGTTGGTACTTTTACTGTGTTGGTTAGCAAATAGCTTTCAATTTATTTTTTGTCTTCTGAAAGTTTTTAATTTTTTGGTTTGGCTTTGGTTTGTAGTATAGTCATTTCTAAATATCTTCAGACATCTAGATTTTGTAATATTGCTAGACATCTCAAATACACTTTGCCTTTATAATATAAAAATGGGCAATTTAAAAATAAGCATATATTTATTTTTATGTTTACTAGTTTATTATAAAAAACATTTTAAACAAATCTAATAATCATCCTGATGATGAAGCACATAGAAAGGGGTCTGGAGGTGTCTGTGGCACAGGAGCTCCCATCCATGTGGAGCTAGAGTGTGCCAACCTTTTAGCACACAGAGGCATTTGTTTCAAAAGCATTTAACATGTGTAAAATGTACACTTGCACAAGTTGAAGTCAACTTTCTCCCCCAAATACCTATTTACTTGTTTTAATGCTAATAGTTGAGCAGTTCAACAGTTAATCTCTTTGGAAATCCTGCCATATTACATAATTCCCCATAAGAATTTATGTCTGCGTCTGGAATTTCTGTATCTATCATGATTGTTATATGTCCTCCAGTTAATTTAATTGCAAATATTATATCATTATACCTAACGTTGAAACATTTTTGAATTACTAGAATAAAAATCCTTGGAATGTGGGAATCATTCTTGTCTGTGTAATGCACAAAATATATTTATTTGCTAATATTGGGTTTTACTTATTAAACGTAATTTTAGGGCAGGCTGGGGTTATGGTTCAGTGGTAGCGTGCTTGCCTAGGATGGGTGAGGCCCTGGGTTCAATCCTCAGCACCACTTTAAAAAGAAATAAGCAACATATAAATAAAGGTTAAATACTTTAAAAAAAGTTAACTTAAGACTTTTTGTTAATATTTCTAAGTATGATTCCTTTCTGATTAAGTGGTGTTTGAATTGGGATATTATCAATATCATGCTCATTTCAAGAAGAAAATATATTGAAGTATCCCTCATTTCTTACTAATTGATTTAAGTAGCATTTTTGTTTTATTTTGTATTGTTGTTGTTGTTTGGTATAAATTCCATAGAATCTTGTGCTATATGTCTAGAATTCTGTCGGTATTTTTTTTTGGAAATTGATCTGTGTGTAGACCTTGTGGGGATCTCTTGACCCTTGGCACTTGGTAGGTCTTTTCATTGCTGGCATTATTTTTCCTTGATGAATTTTCTTCAAAATGCATTTTTAATACTTCTTTGTTCTGGTTTTCCTTTTTTCCCCTGCTCTTTTGTTCTGAAAAACAGAATGCAGCTTTGTCTTCTGCATACCATAGTTTCTTCCAAATTTAATAAAGATTGTTGTTAAAAAGAAAAATGCTCAAATATTTACTTGCTTTAATTCAACATTGTTTGTGGACAGTCTTCATTGTAAAGGGGGTTGGCCTCTCTTTTCCAACATTATCTTTGAAGTGTTTTTGAACGGAAGCGAGGAATATCTTGTTTCTGTTATTCCTTTATGATCAAGGGTGTTTTCTGAGGCATCTATGTGTAACATACTCCCATTTGCAGCATTAGGGGACAAGGTGGCTGTGCTGACCAGCTTGTTGTCACAGGACCAGAATCCCTTTTCTCTGCAGCCTTAATGGAGTGTTGGTTCTTCCTGGAATTTCGTGGCCCTGGGCAGGCTCACCTGCTCCGTCTTTGGATTTGTGACTCTCTGTTTAGGAGAACACTTTACCTGCTGTACCCAGACCCATCTCAAAGAGTGACTTCTGGTAGCTTTTTTTTTTTTTTCCCTCCCTGGCTGGTTTGTATGTTTATGTGTAAGAGATTTCTCCCAGGCTCACTGTCTGTGCCCCCTCGTGCCTACTTCTTCCCTGTAGCTTTTACTCCAGCTCTGCTTGGGCTTTTAAGAGCACACACATGGTTTGAAGTCTAAAGTTGTCATTGGTTCATTAATTTTATTTAAAAATTAACTTCATGATATTGTTTTCCATCCTTAAGTTCCTTCTGTATCATTCACGATATATTTGTAGTAAAATCCTGAATATTTCTTAATGTCACAATCAAACATCTTAATCTGTGTTATGAAGAAATTAATTTGGGGATACTCTAATTTTATTTTTATTGGGAGGAATGAGAAGTGGCTTTACATTCTGTTTCAGTTAGAATTCAATTTAGGCAATATTTTTCACTGACGGTTTGCAAAAGTGTAAGAACAATTGGAGAACTAGATTTTATGTGTGTGTGTTTCTTAGCCTCATATGTGTGTGTATGTGTGTGCTCATGTATATATGGGTAGATACATAGAAATAGTGAGAGCTCTCAAAATTAACAAATATGTGTGTCTAGGTAAATAAGTATTTGGATAAATGTAGGGTAAGGAGTGCTTTAAAGGACCTGTACTTCAATGTTGGATGATTTTTCTGGTGACTTGGATCCAATAATGTGTCTAATATAACCCCTGTATCTATCTGAAGAGTCTGTGGAAACTTGATCCTCAAATACTGCATCAGTTCCTAAGATTGGAAATTCCTAGTATGCATAAAAGACTTGGGTAATTGTATCTGTAAGTAACTGTTAGCAAAGAGCACCTACACCACTAATGGTTCTGCATTTTAGGTGCTGCACCTCGTAATTCAATTCCAAACCTACCAAAACTTACACCTAAACGTATGTTGACATGTAGCTCTTCCTTTATAGGATCTCTTCCTCCCTTCCTACCTACAATGTCCAGCTCACTACTGCCTTCTTAAAAAAACTTTATTTTACTTATGTTTGCATGTGCTTCATTACAAACAGAATATTAGTTCCTGGAAGCGGGGAGGGGGAGGGGGACAAGACTTATCTGTTTCTGTTTTGTTTCTAAGTATTTCAAAGACATACGGTAGTTATTTAAAGTATTAAAAATAAGTAAAATGGTAGTATGATTAAATGTGTTTTAGATTTTCAAATAAGATAGTTGCTAACATACTTATTTGAAGACCTCAAAATAGAGGTTTCAAAATAAAGATATGATATTTTGATACATGCTTTTTCATACAAAGTTGCATTTCAATAACAATGAAGAGTGTGATTTGATAAATAATTGAGTCTATTCTTACCGTAATTTTAGTTTGCCCTGAACTTGCTAATCCTGCTGATTATTTATGTGTTTACTATCTGTTTAGAGATGAAAGTATATATGTAACAATGAGAAGAGGGAATATTCTCAGGATGGTTTTTACCTAACACAGTTGGGATCTAAGCATAAGTATTGGATATGAGGTTGTAATAAATTTTATTTTCACCCTTCCAGAACAAAAATAAGAAAGCTAACATCCTTTCATAGCCTTTAGCAGAGCAAGGATTCTTCCTCTATGCAGCACTGATGGTAAAAAGTTTAAGAAAACAGGTTTTTCAACTGTCATATCCAAAGCCTTTTCTTTGTTCATTTGCAAAGCAGAAGCAAGTTGCCAAGTTGATAAAACAGAAAGGTGCTTCCCTGGGGATGCCATGGTTTCATATCTCCTGGGTTACATATTAGGAGATGAAAATGTTTTCCCTTTGAAATGTCTTTGTGGTTTAAATTCAAGTGACATCAACTGCAAATAGCCGGAAGCCAAGTTCACTTTGATTGTTCCTTTGCCTTGAATGATCTAGTCATTTTAGAAAAGACAACTCACATAAAGGGGAAAATGTTTAAAAATGAAATATGGAAGGAAAAGTGGTTTTTTAAAGAACACAGATTTACCTGCTGGAATAATGATTAATTTACTCACTTACTGGAATTAATATTTTGTTTTAACTCTCAAATGTATTATTTTTAAGCTTCTTTTTTTCTTGTTGTTGCTGTTCTTCTTCCTCCTCTTCTGATGATGATAATGATGATGATGATAATGGTGGTGGTGGTGGTGGTGATGAAATTCCACCATTACAGAGCATGGGGTTATCTGCATTTCTCTCTACAACAGATGACAAGATTAATGATTGGAGAGCATAAGTAATTTTCCCTCAACCTAATTCATAAACTGTATTAACATCATCAGTTCAAACCTGGAGCTCACTCCACCATCCCTTCATTTTCCAAAGCCAGGTCTTCAGAACCAAATCAGAGCTGTGTTTCAAGAGTCAGAATGACAGTTCTGAAAGCTGCAACTGCTGTGTGGTGATGCCAAGAGATATTATCACATCAATGGTCGTGACAAAAAAAGTGTGTGTGTGGGGGGGCGTATATTAGTTTAACCTGTGATTTCCTAGCCATCTATCTCATTTATCTCCTAACTAACATCTATTAAAATTCAGTGTGGTAAATTTCCTTTAAACACACTTTGATAAACTTTAAAAATACACAATGTTAAAAGAAAATTAGTATTGAAAGGAATACCCAGAAAATAGTCATTTAGTTTTAGTTGTTTTTTTTTTTCCCCCAGTAATTTCTACTGAATTGGTTTACTGAAAATACCATAGCAGTTTACTCTGACGGTAAACGAATTAGTTGATCCTTAAAATTTTTCAAATATATATCATTGGATAATTTAGATACATTGCTTTAGAATCTTCATAAATTATGGAAATATTGATATTAACATCACTGACTAGTATCTCTGAAAATTCAAAATGCTCATATGAAGTTGGTCCTTGACTTTGAAAATGTATCAGTATCTAGTTCAGGGCATATGAGTTTATATTTACCTAGAGGAGGCATAAGGAGCATATCCAAGCTTACCAAATTTGAACATCTATTAGAGAAATATTGATTAAAAAAAAACAAATGAGCCTTCATATCATTTCATACAGACAGTTTCAAATTAAAACCTTGGCAGTTCAGTCACTACCAAAGCATGTACTTCTGTCACACTCTTCAAGGCCAGTTATAAAAAGTGAGGGAGTCATATGTGTCAATGTCACTCGGCTGAAGACTATCAGAGACTATAAACCATCAGAGCAGCCAATTTTGTAACTTAGACCTGAATCACCACAAACCAGCCTCAGAGTAGCTTGGTCTTAATGCTTCCCAAGAAATATATTAATGTTCCTTTGTTAATTCAAGGTTGGAAAATCTCAGCCCCAGATGCCTCTTTAAGTTATGTCCTGTTACATTGAACTCTATAACACACAAATTCAGCAACCATGGCTTTTCCTTTAAATCACATGCTCCTCTACCTTTGGGGGAATATCCTAAGCACCTGAGGGCTTCAACCTAGACACCCTGAGCCATTTTTTTCAGGTATGAACTTTGGGGAAGGGGAGGCTGGGATGACAGCAAGAAAACAGCCTAAGAAAGTCATTCTAATGTGCCTCTGAGATGGCTCCATGGCATCTGCTCATTTTTAATAACGTTTTTGCTCAAAATAATATTTTGTCTTACAAAGAAATTGAAATAAATCAGTTAAGAATTCCCGTTGAGCACATTTAAAGGTCTGGTCTAAACAATGACTCAGGAACTACCATCTCAGGCAAACTTGTTTAAAGCCTTAGTTCCATGGACACAAACTATCTATAGGCATTCCCACATAATGATGAGACTTGGGACCTTTGAAGGTAACAAACTATCCTCTGCTCTGGAAATATATTCTTCATGTTACGGATTAGCTACATTTATAAGTTCCTTTAATGTGTCCCTAGAACCAGCTTTTAACCAAGGCTTGCCCTCTTTTTCTTTAATCTAGAAATTTCCCTTTCTTTTATAAACTTGGATTTCCATTATTCTACTTTAATTTTTCTGTAGCACTTATCACCTTCTATCCTAAAGATAATTTGCTAATTTAACATATTCACTGTCTGTGTCTTCCATCAGACTAGCTTTTTTGCTGTTGAATCCAAAAGATCTGACAAGAACAATTTTAGGAAGAAAAGTTTATTTTAGGGTTGACGATTTCAGAGGTTTCAGTCCATAGAGAGCTCCATTCTTTGGGGCCTGAGGTGAGGCAGAACACAGTGGCAGAAAACTATATAGGAGGAAATCAGCTGGGAACATGGCACTAGGAAGCAGAGAGGGAGAGAATATGCTCAGCTCACAAAATAAGTATCAGAAAGGCATCTCCCCAAAGACCCACCTCCTTAAGCCACACCCTACCTGCATACAATTAATACTTAGTTAACCCCATCAGGGGATCAATGCACTGGTTGTGTTAAGGCTCTCATAACTCTATCATTTCACTTCTTGCTTTCTATCACACATGAGCTTTTGGGGGAAAACTCATATCTAAACCATAACAGGCATCCTTAGTAATAATCTTGCACTCTGACTGAGTGTCCACACCAACTTGGACACCTTCTAGGGCTTGATTGATAATTTATTTAGTCTTATCTATTTCACAAACTTGTTCTATTATTTTTCCTTTACTTCGATTTAAGGGCCTGAATTCAAAAAATTAGGAAATGGTTTTCACTTCATTTAAATTACTTCTTCCAATATTCTTAAATTTTTATCCAACTGATTCTCCCTGATTCTTAAAAAAGTTAGTTTTTGTTTTGACTCAGTGTAACATACTTTGAATCATTCATTTAGTGTGACTCTTTATTTTGGTTAAATTAAAGACAGTGGTTTGGTGAGGTCCAGTGTTTTGATAACCTATAACCATGTAGGAATATATATTTGTATTTTCTTTACCAGATGGTCATTTCATTGCTGTTACAAATTATATATATATATATATATATATATATATATATATATATATATACACACATATATAATAAAATTATGTAGTTTAGACAATTAATGTTATGAAAGGCCTATTCATGGGAAGAGAAAACTTTTTTCTATTTTATGATGCTAAAAGTAAAAAATATAGTTTGCCCCATCTAACTGAGAATTCAGCTTTTATAGCTTCTCATTAATGATGATGTATTATAGCAGCTGCCTACACACTTTGCAGTTGCATGTAGAGCACAAATTGGATCAATTCATTTATACATCCTTTATTAAGGACTAGCCTGGGGAAAGCTCTTGACTGGCTTGTCTGGTGATTGCTCTGTGACAAACAACTGAATCACTTCGCTTTATTTTAGTTGAGCCACATTCGCTTTCATAACCTGCCTCATTTGGTTCCTTTAAGTCCTCTACTACTTTTTAATTTTTTTTTTCTTTTAGTTGTAGATGGACACAATACCTTTATTTAGTATTTTTTATGTGGTGCTGGGGACAAACCCAGTACCTCATGTACCCTAGGCAAGTGCTCTATTACTGAGCCACAACCCCAGCCTCCTCTCTATTACTTTTTAGGACTTCTTAGTCCTAACAAATACCAATGTTCTAATATTTAAATAAACATTTTTATAGGAGAGAAATCATGCTTTACACAATACACCTTTAATTCAAATCAAATGCCATTTTATATTTAATATTTCTTACTGTGAATCTGAACAGATTTTACCTAATCACATATTCAAAAAATTGCATTCATTATTTGTTTTGCTTTGGCAAGAAATCACAAACATGGGTTTACTGTTATCTTTAATTCAAAGGTAAGTTGTTGAGTGCTAAAGCCAAAGACTTTCTGGAAGATTAATAATTTGATTAAATCAGTCAAATCTTACTGCCTACAGGAGGAGACATATAAAACACTATAACCTACTATAATATGTACTGAAGAAGTTTAAAGTATATTAGGAAAACATCAAGGAACACACAGTACCTGTTTAGAAGGGCACAGAATATTTTCCAAATGTTGGAGAAGGGGGAGAAAGAAGATGCACTTTAACCAAGAACTGAAAAGTCAACAAAAAATAATCCTTGTCAGGTTTCAAGTTCACCATCAGTGGAGAAAAGTGTGTGTCTTTAGAATAAAATTCAAGAGATGTTTGCCAAAGATTTTGAGAAAGGTCTACTGATCAGTTCTTATCATACCAGAGAGATTGGTTTTATTTTGAAGGGCTTACAAATGAACAGTGCAACTAAAGCAGAAAGTGGCATGTTTGGTAGCAACTGCATATAAAGATCTGGGCTCTAGAAAACCATCTGGACCCATGATGTATTTTCAGGTGTCATCAGTATGTAGATGGAAATAGCCTATGGTACTTAGAAACATAAAAGGACTATGAAAACATTGATAGCCTTGTAGAAAATTTTGAAAATATAGTCAAAGAAATTAGGAAAACCATAAGTAAGGATTACCACAGAATGCAAAAAAGAATATTCCCTAGAAGCACTGGAGTTGACTGTCTTCACCACATCATCATTCTTCCTTGTCAACCAAGCCTTCTATTTTGTTGAGGTATCAAGTTGACAGCAAATTTTCATCCAACTCCAGGGGATGATCTATGATCTGGATACACTGGAATACAACCAGGGTAGGTTGTGCTGACCAAGTCTGAGAGAATTCACATAGAGCCAAGTGACCAAAGCTGAGCTAAGACCACTAGCTATAATTTTTTTCTCTTATAAAAGCATATAGTACTATGTAATAAAGGAGCTTATTTTGTGCCCTTGCTTCATGTCTTTCTTTATAAGAATGATGATGATGATGATGATTTAGGATGCAAATGCTGACAGTCATTTCACAACCAAAATTGTACAAAGTTCATTTAGTGCCTCGACCCAGATGATTATTAGAGTCAGCTCTGGAGCAAACTTCCTCTAGATATTTTTACATAGAACAAGTAAATGACTTTCCTGTGCAAACTCTTGTCAATATATATGTGTGTACATATAAGTGTATGTGTGTGTGTGTGTGTGTGTGTGAGAGAGAGAGAGAGAGAGAGAGAGAGAGAGAGAGAGAAGATTCTAAACTTTGTCCAAATAAAATATCTGATAAAAATGAAGTTGTCAAAAGGAGTAAGTAATAGTTGAAATAAAGTCATAAAATTCAACTGTATAATGAGTGTTGGTGAAATAAAGTTAACAGCAAAATATTTTCTCATACCAGAAAGTCTCTCCACAAAGGTAGAAGAGAAAGACAAAAGTTTTATTGAATATGTATTAAACTAGAATGTGGTACACATCACAGGTAGTATGCTAAAAGACTGAAGATGAAAAGAAATATCATTTTATGTAGCCAAGCACATACACCCATTACATTGGTGACATGATAACTGATCAATCATCAAGTAAGGTAACTGGAAGCACCATTTATCAAATATGGTTCATCCTAAATTTACCTGGTAATTAGGGTAGCCATCTGTGTCAACTAATTAGTGTACTCAGAAGAGAAGCAGCCTTTTCATATCTTTATTACAAGGTGTAGTTTTTCAACTTGTAAATAAGGTGCCCAGAAATTAAGCTCCTATCTTTCCATACAAACTGGGAAATAAGGATGCTATCTCCCTTGATTACATTTCAAAAACATGGCCCCAGTCTCTAAGAAGGACATTCCTGGATCATGTAAATGATAAAAGACCAATCTGATTTTCAAAAGAATTTGTACACATCTGGAAAAGAACAGAAAGTATTTGCAACCATAAGTTTTATAAACTAGGAAGGCAGGAAAGAAAGATTGAAGATCTTATTTTCAATATGTATTTGTTTTTACATGAAGAGGTTTAAAGAAAATGGAAAATGATGATTAGATCTTCCATTTATACTGACTGTCAAGCCATGATTTTTAAAAAATATTTCTAGAATTTCTGTTCAAAATATACATTCCTTATAGAGGACTATTAGTTGTCCCTCAGTATATTGTATTCCACATAGAATAAACAATCCATTTTGTTGGGGATAAAAGTTTAGCTTTGTAAACCTAGTACTTTTCATAGCACCTGATACAAGGAAAATGATAAATGAAACTATTACAACAGCAAAGTTAAATGTCCCTCTTAGAAAAGGAAGAGAAACAAACAAATTCTAGTGAAATATTTCTACTTATCCAAGATTTCAGGAAGCCTGGATTAAACCTACTAAAGTAATAAAAAGATAAGTTTTTATCATAAGTTAATAAGGACTCATGAAAAAAAATTATAATTTCCATGTCAAGAATCTATCACATCTCTTTAGAAAGGAATAAGTAGCTTATCATAAAATTCACCATACTTCCATCTGGAGTTTAGTAAAAAATAACTTTGAAATTGAGTCTTTATTTAATGTCAAAATGCTAATTGTTTTACACAATGTATTCATTGTTCCATAAGATCAGAGTCACATTAATTATCGTTTCTCACAGAAATATGCTTAAAGAATTGTACTTGCCTTAACATGAAAACTCCTTTGAAGAAGAAAAATGGTAACAATACATTATATTGTATTTAAATGAGCTTACTTGCCCTACTTATATAAGAGGCTGCATACAAAGAGAAAGGAAGATTCCACTAGGGAATTTGAAGGATATTTCAAATTATAGTCGCTTGTATGCATTTTTTCCCATGAGGATGGTGTTTGCGTTATCTTAACTATGTTTTCATTACATGAACCAAAATCAAATTTTAGTTTCATTCGCAATTAGTTGCCAGATACTGAAATATTTTATTTCAAATAAGTATTGTCATATATTATTGAAATATTTGAAAACAAAAGATACAGCTTCAGGTTTAGGACTATTCCAAAAATTGCTGAATATAAATTAGTGTTATAACCAAATGTCTTGGTTCACATGGTTCTGTAAAAGTAACAGTCTTATTGGTAGATTCCAGTGCACTCTAAATTTAACTGAAGACAATTTTTCCATTTCATTTCTTCTGCTGCTACTATATACAATTTTACATAATTTCAAGTGTGACTTTACTCATGCTCTACTTCGGACAGTAACATTTCTCCTCTTGTCTATGACTGATTAACTTTTTGCACAGTTCTTCTCGCAGGACTTACATAGATTGGAAAGATATTAAGGTTGTTACTTTTTTTAAAGGATAGAATTGGCTTTTGGATGTCTGACCTGATCAAGGTATTTTTTACTTAGTCATATGTGAAAGGAGTTGGTGGCAAACACTAAGAGGTGCCACTGATTTCCCTTTTTAATTCTACCTCATCAGGTTCATTTTGTTGGCACAAAACATTTACTCAAGGTAATGGTCTTTTTCAGACCAGCATATAGGCAGCAATTTAGTGAGACAGGGTATAAAGGAGTGGCATGACCTTGAGCCTCAAGGCTGACCTTGAGCACTGAGATAGGCGATATCTGATGCGGAGCCCCTGCTAGTTGGGCTGTTGGTTTATGCATTCTGCTTACCAGTTAGGATTATTTTCTGACATTTTTCATCCTCCCTCTCATTTCATGCAAAATACAAATCTTATATTAAAAACTCAATGCCCATGTTCACCTTAGAGAACTTAGCATATGACAGTCTGAGAAATGGTCTGAGAAAGGAGGTGACAACTGAGGCTTTGGAGCTAGATTATTGAACATCCTGCAGGCAACAGGAGGTAAGTTTTTGCCTATAATAATAGATCTTGCTTCCGTGGTTGGGAATCTGATTCATAATGTTAAATCCTAATCATCAAAGTAGCTGAATTCTGAAGGTCATTCAGTACTTAAATGGGACAGACCTTTATTGTTATGGCTAAGGAAATTGAAAATAAAACCTGACATATGTTCTTGGACAAACCCCAGGAGGAAGACCACAAAATATTTAATTCCTCATTTTCTTCTGAATGTTCTGGATCTGCCAAAATGGCCTGCTTCTCCAAAACCAGGGCTAGAACATTCTCAGGACTAGAATGTAATGTTAGATCCCCGCTGCCTTTTCTTACTTTCTATCCCAATAATTACTCCTATACTTAGAGTCAAGTAGCAGCTTAATTCAACTGGGCCTGATAAGAGAGTCTTGAACAAAAGGAGCTATATGACCTAAACAATGTGTAAGGACACAATCAGAACCAGATCATTGAGTTAGCAGCACTCTCCTAAGACAGAAAATTCAATACCCTGGCAAGGACCCCAATTACTTATGCAGCTGTATTATGTGGTTGAGTCTTAGAATCATGGGGAAAAGGATGATCCATTGTAAGTGAAGCTGAAATACACAAATTTCCATGGTAAGTCCTGGAATAAGAAATGTAAAAGATTAAAGAACCAGAAGTAACATAATGGTCTACCAGGAGTGTGGTGTGTATCATACAATACATATAGTCATATATGTTGTGTTTTATAACTTCTATCAGGAAGGAGGCAGTACTGTGTGTGGTAGGCCTCTTCCACTTCCAGACACAACCTATTCTGCATGTAGTGAATCAGAAGGCCACAGGCTCTGAGTGCATTACAGAGCTGGAAAGGGCTGTGCAAAAGATGCTGGTGAGGCAGCCTGATACTTGGATCAAGCAGTTCAGCTGTCTATGGTTGAGGAAATACACATGGGGAAATATAACATATGGAATTCGTAGCAAGTGAATAAATCACAACTGCTCCTCTTATTTTGCTGCAGTAGGGGTAGGCTGCCTGCAGTGGAGAATCATATCCCTGTCCACAACAACTCCTTGAATGCATGTGTTAGTCAGCATTTCATCACTTGACAAATACCTGAGAAAAACAATGTAAAGGAGGAAAGATTTATTTCTGCTCACAGTTTCAGAGATTTCGGTCCAGGTTTAGGTGGTTCCATTGCTTTGGATCTGAACTGGTACAGAACATCACTGTGGAGAGGCATGATGGAGGAAAGGTCATGGCAAGCAGGAAGCAGAGTTGCGGGGAAGGGGTCAGAAACAAGACATATTGCCCAAGGGTGCCATCCCTTCCAACTAGTCTCTATCTCCTACAGTTTTCATGACCTTCGAATAGTTTATTCAGCTAGAAATTTCCTCACTGGAGTCTGCATCTGCTTGACTGCATCCATCAAGCAGCATCTTTGTCCACACACAACAGATACAGGTACATACTCATATTTAGTGGGAAGTGGTTTGTGTGCCAGTTTAGGGTATGCAAAGGTATGGACTGGAAGATGGAAGACAAGGGAGACACACACTTAGGGCAAAGGCATATGAGCATGTGAGAGTGGAAACAGGGTTTGAAGATATCTGAGTCATATGACAGAGGCAAAAAGAAAAAAGGAAGAAAACAATCAAGTAGACGGTATGACTCATCCTGTTATATTAGCTAGCCCAGTGCTGCTGTGTTGGACCGACACACATAGTGGTCACAGGGGCAAATATAAGGGCCAGATAGATGCCCCACAGCTCAGGTAACCACTTACCACACTGATTCTAGTGATGCCATTGTCTATATTTTATAAAGCCAAAGATCATGGCAAAAAAGCTTTGCCCATAAAACAGAGTGATTTACTTTTTTTTTCTATTTTCTGGTAAACTTTATTTTTTAAAAAATTTATTGGTTCTTTTTAGTTATGTATATTATTAGGATTCATTTTGACATGATTATAAAAGCATGGAATATAATTTGTTCTAATTTAGACTTCATCCTTCCCCTGTTCCCCCTCCTCCTTCCCCCTGTTTCCTTTCCTCTAATCTATTGGTCTTCCTGCTTTTTAGTTATAGGTCAGATTCATTCCACTGTTGTTATCTTATCCCTCCTTCCTCCCCTTCAGTACCCTTAGTCTACTCCAATGATCTTTCTTCTATTTTTATTGTTTTTTAACAGAGTTACTTCTACACTTGGCCAGCTGTCTACTTGATAATGAATTAATTTTATTGGGGCAGTTCTATTCTGAAAAGGCCAGAGTTTATACTTACAGCGAGGGATATGCATTCTTAGTATAGAATTACCATTTTTACTTGTAGGACTTCAAACAATCTGAGGACTTACAGGATTTTCTGATCCATCAGCATGAAATACAACATTGTTCCATGAACCAATTTATGTTTGTGTCAAGTTAACACTCAAAATCATTTTTCAAGTTGCCAGAAGTGGCAGGATTTCATCAATTAGTATTCCATTGTATGTATCTGCCACATTTACTTATTCATCAGTCATTAGGTGATTCCCATTTTTAAAACTTCATTCTGCCTGCAACAGTTAAAAAGGATCAAACCTGGATATGGGGCCAACAATTATGAGGTCATCCTCAGACTGCATAGGAGAAGATTCTGGCCTAGACTATATTATTATCTGTGAGATAAAGAAAAGCAAACACGCATGAAGAAAAGGTTTTTGTTAGACACATATAGCTGTCAGCCTTAAATAGAGATGGTTCATTTAAGGAGAAAATGTGGGCAAAGAAGGAATCAAGGGAGTAGTAGAGATAGTTTACAAACATGAGGCCCAAGATTAAAACTGGAAGAAAGAGACCAAGATGGGACATGCAAAGCGACATCCACCAGGAAGAAAGATTCATGACAGCCAAGAGAGCTGGGTCATGATTTACGTGGTTGGGATCAAGTCTATAGTGGTGCATTTGCTCTCTGTTTGTATTTATTCTACTTTTTGTTGTAGGTAAAGTCCTTCTAACATTTCCCCAGGAATTAGAGAAGTCATGAGTCTCTTCTTTGTCTTGAAGAGCATTTCACATCCTGAAAGTTAGTTCATTGAGATTGTGCCTTCGCTCTCTGAGGACATTTTTAAGCTCTATTTTTTTTTCTTACTCTGCATATTTTTGCTCTTTGAATGAGAGGAAAGGTCCCTTGTGATTTTACTATTCCTTAACCAGAAATGAGAATGACATGTTTACTGAACCTATGAAAATCAACTAAGGACACTTACAAAGGCACCTTACATGATATGTAATTGTCTTAGATATTTTGTAGACAAGAGTAAATGAAATTTATCAGTATCATTTTTATCATTATTATTGGTTTCTAATCTGTATTAAGGATATTCATATTTTTACCTAAGTAAGTTGAGAAATACCACCATTTGCTGAATGACTTATCTCCATTGTAACAAATAAACCCTTCCATAGACAAGGATAGACACAGATTTTGGAGCAATAAACAGACCTTTTCCTACAGTTGATAAAAATATAAATATATTATGTTTTTACCATGATAATGTTGAAAAATACAAAGAATCACAGACTCAGAAGCACCTAATAATAAATGTACTTGCCACACAGGGTTTAGTTGGAAAGGTCTCTTCATGTTGGTTTGATTTGTTCATGTGTCAAGGGGTTGATGGTCTTTTGGTTGATATATTATTATCATGACTAATATTTAATCCACACTTGTAGTAAAGTTTTCTCAGCTATTCCAAAAATTATTTTTCTAGCTTTGTATTTTTTTCCTATTAACTTTCCAAAGACAAGATGTACTTTGCATTTAGTTGTTACAGCACTGTAATAACTTTAATTTGGGGTTTCTCATACCTTTCTTTGCATTTATTTGCCTTGAAATTTTTAGTCGAGGCATACAAAAGAGAACAGAGCACTATTTTGTAGCATGTTCCTCAAGTTTTTGTCTTCTCAAATTTTCAGCATGATTAGATTAATTTGTGTATTTTTGACAGGGAGATCCTAGGAGTTGGGTTGTTTTCTTCTCAGTGTGTTGTACTAGGAGGCACATGTTATCACTTGATAGTGACCTGGTGATGCTAAGGTTGCACTTGGGCAAGGTTTATATTCTGTGAGTCTCCAATGTTAATTCACTATTTTTCCATCTATAATTAATTAGTGATTCATAGAGAAAGTCTTTGATATTATGAAAACAACTGGCTTTCATGAAGCTCTATTTCTACAAAAATTATCAAACAAATCTTCATAGACATAAGGCCTGAGAATAAGTAAAATATTGGGTAAATGCTGAATTTGATATTTTAAATAATGGGAGCTGATACTACTGGAAATTTCTAAGAGCTTAAGACATTTTCATCAAATGATCAGTCCAAAGGCTGAGAGATTAGAATATTTGTATCTCTGCTCACACATCTAACAGATTGAGAAGTAGTCTATAGAGTGTTAATTTTGGATTGCCTCCCATAGACTGAGAAGATCCAGAGATGGTCCCAAGGCAGAAGTTAAGAAACAAACAAATAAAAAGAACTATCTAGAGCAGGCAGGAGTGGGATGGAAATTTATGATCCGATGCCCCTGCCACAGAGGTAAGCCCCAGCAAACATAATATGGAGATATTTCTATGTAGTTAGATACTGTCAATGGGCTCATGTTTCCTAGATCTCTTCCTTCAGCTCAGCTTTAGAGATGTAAACACCACTACTTCTGAGGTCACACCTGAAGTTCTTTATGTGTTCTGGATATCAACCCCTAGTCAGATGTATAGTTTTCAACTATCTTCTCCTGTTCTATAGGCCATGTCTTCATTCTGTTCATTATTTCTTTCATTTAAAAAAAAAATTAAGTTTGATGGAATCCTATTTGTCAATTTATGGTTTAGTTTTCTGTGCTTTAGGGTTCTTATCCAAAATAAAATCTTTGCCCAACCTACTATTTTAAGACGTTTCTTGTCTTTTCATCTAGAACTTTCATAGTTTTGTCTTATGTTTTTGTCTTTCATTCAATTTAAGTTGATTTTTTTTTGTATAGTGAGAGAAGAATGTTTAATTTCATTCCTCTACTTGTGGATGTCCAGTTTTCCAAACATTGCTTAGTGAGGAATTTGTATTATTAAATAATAGAAAACTATTGGATTAGACAAAGGGAAAAAATGAAAAAAGGGGCGGGGGGGAGAAATAGGAAAGACAGTAGAATTAATTGGAGATAACTTCCCTAGCTTTGTATTTGAATATGAGGCCAGGGTAAATATACATCATGTACAACCACAATAGTGGGGTCCTAAATAGAATGAATTATACTCTATGTATGTCTAATTTGCCAAAATTCATTATTTGTCATGTGTTACTCAAAGAACAAATAAAAAACATAAAAAGGGAATTTGTCCTTCCTCTATTATATATTGTTAGAAACACCATTGAAAGTCAATATTAAGGTAATGGATTTACATCTGTGCTCTCTAGTTCTTTCATTGGTTTGTGTTTCTGTTTCTGTGCCAGTTCCAAGCTGATTTTGTTGTTAAACATTTGCAAAATATTTTGCAATCAGGTACTATTATGCCTCCAGGGTTGTTATTCTACTCAAAATTGCTTTGGCTGGTGGGGTTCTTTTGTGGTTTCATGCAAACATACTATTTTCCCCTCTATCTTACTGAGTAAACAATGTATCAATGAAAATAACTTGAAAGAAAAATCTGAAAATCCTGAAGACAAACAAACTGGAGAAACATCATATCAAAAATTATGGAACAGGGATGGGGTTGTAGCTCAGTGGTAGAGCATTTGCCTCCCATGTGTGAGGCACTGGGTTTGATACTTAGCACCTCATAAAAATGAATAACTGAAAGAAAAAAGACATTAAAAATATAAAACACAGCAAAGGCAGTGCTAACAGGGAAATTTATATTAATAAACATTGACATCAAAAAAGGAAAGACTTCAAATAATCAATCTAAAATTGATCCTCACACAATTCAAAAATTACAATACAGAAAGCAGGATTTTGTCAGGAGGAAAATAAAAAATTTCAGAGCCAAAATACATGCAACACAGACCTAAAAACCTATAGAAAAGATCAATGAAATAGAGCTGGTATTTTGAAAAGATAAACAAACCCCACAAATTTGGAGGTAGCCTCAGAGAAAAAAAAAAGAAATGAAAACTCAAAATGTTATGTGAAAAAGAAGACTTTAAAATTACCTATAAATAAAAAAGATCATATGGAACTATTATGAATAGCCAGACATCAAAAAACTACATAACTTAGAATATCCTTAGATGCATAGGACTACTACATTTGAATCATGAAGAAATAATAAATCTGAAAATACCAATAATGAGGGAGTAGTTGCCCTGGTAGTATAGCTCTCATCAGGAAAAATCTCAGACAGGATGGTTTCATGCCTGAAGTCTAAAAAATGTTTAAAGAACAAATACCCATTTTCTCAAACTATTCCTAAAAATTTAACAAAAACAATCACTGCCAAACTCATTCTAATAAGCATTACTCTGCTCTCAGAAATAGAAAAAAGACAAAATGAATTAAAGAAAAGAAACTGCAAGCCAATAATTCTGATGGAAACAGACACAAAATCGCTCAACACAATGTTCATCAGATAAAGTCATCAGCACATCAAAAAGATTGTGCATCACAGTGAAGTGGGCCTTATTCCAAGAATGCAAAGATTGTTCAATAAATGCATATCAATAAATGTTTCTTTGGAAATGACCATACAGTTCTTATTCTTTATCATGTTTAAGTGATGAAGAAAATGTATTCAACAAAAACAATATCCCTAAATGATAAAGAAAATAAAAAAGCATTCTATGAATTGGGTTTTGAAAAAGTATAGCTCAGCACAGCAAAGGCTGCTATTGTTTAGACCAGAAATGTTCCCCAGTGGCCCATTGGTTAAAGGCTTGGCCCTCAGGATGGTGTTGATGGAAGATGGCCGAAACCTTCAAGAGATAGATCCCAGAGGAAAATCTTTAAGTCAATAGATAAATGACCTCAAAGAGCATAGGGGCACCTCAGTGCCTCATTCCTCATTCTCTCTTGCTTCTCAGCTACAATGTGAGCAGTTTTGCTCCTCCTGCACTCTGGGATGTGTTTGCATTATCATGGGCCCAAAAGCAATGGGGCTAATTTATGATGGATTAGAACCTCTCAAACTGTGAATCAAAATAAGCCCTTTGTCTTTACAAGTTGATTACTTCAGGTATTCTGTTATACTGATGGAATGCTGACTTAAACAAAGACCATATGTTACCTTCTATAACAGCATACTGAATTGGAAACATAAAACACTTTTCCCCTAAGATGTGGAACAAGATAGGGATGCTCACACTTAGCAGTGGTACTCACTTCCCATGCTAGAAGTCCTAGCCAGAGAAACTGGGCAAAACAAAGAAATTAAAGACATCCACATGGGAAAGAAATAAATTCAATTGTCCCTCTTTGCAGATGGTATGCTCCTACATATATAAAATTCTAAAGAGTTTCCCAAAACTGCTTAGATCTAATCAACAAACTCAGCAAATTGTCAGGAATCAGTTGTTCTGTTCTGATTTCCCCTTTGACACTTTTTGCCAATTTTAAGAGACTGAGATACTGGGGAAGAAAAGAGCATGTAAGAATCTTCAAAGATAAACTATTTATTCAACTATTTTTTTGACCTGAAGGTCTAAGCAATGAACTTAGATCAGAGTGCAGAATAGGATTCCAGAGATGCAGAAGCACAGAGAGGTATGAGTGTCATAAGGTTGCCAAAGAAAGTGTTTCTTAAGCACAGCACCCTATTTAGGCAAAACCATTAAAATAAAATAAATACATTGAGATTAGACTCCCCAGAGGAAGAAAAGAAATGAAAACTCAAAATTTTATGTGAAAAAGAAGATTTTAAAATTACCTAGAAATAAAAAAATGATCACATGGAACTATTATGAACAGCCAGACACCAAAAAACTACATAACTTAGAATATCCTTAGATGCATAGGACCTACTACATTTGAATCATGAAGAAATAATAAATGGCATGGATGCCACAGATTTTTTTTTTTAAACGAAGCACAATGACAGCAGGGAGTTATCTGGGGTCAAAGAAGTGGTAAGAAAATGATTAACTGGGACTTTCTGTTACCCATCTCCTGATATCCAGAATTAACCCTCTCCAAACTCTGTTAGTAAATATAATAATCACATTTTATGCAATTAGATTTTAATTATATTGGTTGCCGAGTCAGGCATACATTTTATTTCCAAATTTTCTATATATTAAAAGGTGTTTTATTAGTTCACACTTCGTAGCATTTTGCCAATTTTATTCATTGGAAAAATTTTCTTCATTGCTTCAATTTCTGATTAGTTTTTCTGATTGTTTTTGAGGGAAAATATTGTCTTTCCGGCTCAATTCTACATAAACTTCTTCCAGTCTGCATACATTTCAGCATTCCACCTCTCTCCAAAATTTCAGTATCTCCCCTTCCCTACACAATTGATAAATATTCAATTCACAAAGGAGGATAGTCTGATTAATTTACCAAATATAATAGCTATGTTCTTGAAAATTCACTCTAATTTATAATATTAATATGCACGAGAGATATCTTATTAGAATAATCTACTTCTCTCTGGTGAAAAGTGACTGCATACATTTGCATGCTTAATGATTCAGTGATAGTCTATTCTTTTTTTTTTTTAATTTTTATTTTTTTGGTACCAGGGATTGAACTCAGGGGCACTTAGCCACTGAGCGTGTCACACGCCCAGCCATATGTTGTATTTTATTTGCAGAGAGCGTTTCACTGAGTTGCTTAATGTCTCACTTTTGCTGAGTCTGGCTTTGAACTCCTGATCATCCTGCCTCAGCCTTCCAAGCCACTAGGATTACAGGTATGCACCACTATGCCCAGCATATATTCCTTTTTAAGTAAATGGTGTAAATTTATTATATGGGTATAGTAATATTAGCTATATGCAACTTTCTCCTTTGTAATAAAGATCTGAAGCTAGTTTTGAAACTTAGTTAATAATTTTGAATTTAAATCAATAATGTTAGAATTGAAAAATAAAAAAGTCACACTGATATTGTATGTAGTATTTGTCAAATAGTATTAGTTTAACAAATTAGTAAGATGATAAAGTATGCCTATTAGCACTATATCATAGTTCATTTATATAGCATAGTTTAACAAAAAAATTATATAAATTCCTGAAAGGAATGTTTTATTGTTCTGAGCTCCATTTCTCTTAACCACATTTTATTTTTTAGTCATACAATATTATTCATTACCATCCAAATGATGTAAAAAAATTATTATATATGTCAATGTTCATCAACATACTTAATATTTAAATAAGCACTGTTCTTATCAAGCACCAAGTATAATTACATATACAATGATAATACAAGGTACAATTTCATATGTTGTATCATATATAAAATTGAACTATGCAGAGCCTCTTTTCCTGAATGACTTTGGAGGCTTGGGTATCGTAGGAGATCAAATTCAAATTGTATCTGTTTACTCCTCTTTATTCATCACTGCAGAAGCAACAAAATTCATGAACCACTTGCTGATTTTCTATTCTGAAGCATAGTGACCAAATTATCAAAACAGATGACATGTCATTTGGGAGATTAACCTTCGTCCAAGGTACAACACTCAGAACAGAGTGAGTAAGTTTGCTTCTGATTCTCTCCACCATCAATATAGGCTGTTAGCAATTCACTTAAACTCTTTTTAAGACTTGGTGTGAACTATGGATGAATTATCCAGCAGAATCGCAGCACTTTCTGGACTGTCACTATGTTGTTTTTTGAGTTCTGGTTTTTAATATATGGCTGGTAGTCATCTGCTGCTCTGTATTCTCTAATAAAGAAAGCAGTGCCTGGACTGGTCCAGAGCTCACACGCAAAGCTCAGTGCTATTACAAGTTGGCTTGATGCTCACAGCTGACCATGTTGTTCTGGAAACATAAACAATCTAACAGAACATAACACCAGCAGGTCACTTTGAGAAGATGATGAAGGGAGGTAAAACAAGCCACTCTGCGACCGATGAAGCAAACAAATGTCCTCCTCTGTCCACTAAGATGAGTGACTGCTACTTTCTTACCTTCTCCCCTTCCTACAGACAAGATTTATTGAGACTTTCAGTCATAAAATTGTCCCACTTCCCGGGGCTGAGGTTGTGTTCAGTGGTAGAGTGCTCACCTAGCACCTGAGAGGCCCTGAGTTTGGTCCTCGACATCACATAAAAATAAATAAACAAAATAAAGGTTTTGTGTTCAATTACAACTAGAAAATAAATATTAAAAAGAAATGTCCCACTTCCTGACTGCATCTAATCATGAGCTAAACGTGACTTCCCTGTTTCCTCCTCTGAATTACCTACCCAAAGTTTACCTCCTTCCCTAGGTCTTCCTGACACCCTCTTTCCAAGAGGCCCCACAGCTTTCTGTGCTGTGCATTTTTTCTTTTATGTGGAGCCATAAATACAGCTTGATCAACTCTCAGTGTGTTCTCTGTGGTCTTTTCTGGAGATCTTTGACAACTGACATTTATTTTCAATCTAAACAACCCTGGTGGTTTGCAAAGACTGCATCATAAAATCAGAATAGGCAGTTCTATAATTTCAACTCTAGGACCTTGTATGCATTTGTTCATAAAACTAAGGACATTGTACATGGTCATACTCTTCTTAAATATTCAGAAAATACATACATTTTATTAGTATATTTATGTGATAGTATCCATGTATTGGGATCATATTATAAATACAATTTCAATCACAAACTATATTATCATAATAAAGGATCAAGATGATATCAAATTCAAGAAATAATGTGACAGTTTATTTATGAACCTAATTCTGTTTATCTTGAAATATTTAAAATGCATCGACTTTTTAAAGTATTATAAATAGGAAATCATCTTTTTATTTACAAAACAGGTAATTAAAACTACTTCGATTTTTTATTGTAAAATGTGTATTTTTTGTAGTTAAATTATTTTATTATAGAACTGATTCTAGTGTACTTTTCATTTTAATTATTTCGTTTTAGTTATGGGAAATGTCTTTGCTCACACTGACAAAATTAAACCTAGCCAACTTTCTCCTTGCTGGTGGCTGGCTGAAATTATGACAGAGATATTCTGGTACATCCTCCATAGAGGTCATTCCTGTATCCTTAAGATTTCATCTTTAATGCATGTAAGAGGATTGTGATATTTGACTTTCCTTAAATAACCTGTTTCACAATTTTTTCATCACATCAATAATATGCATTTTCTAGGAATGATGGAGTAGAGATTAGACCATGATTAGTTTTAAAAGTAAAGCCTGTGTATGAAAAGTAAGTATTATAGCAGGTCATATTAATTTGCTTTCAGCTAAAAACTCATTGAATTTCCTTGTATTTCTTATTTTATGTAAAAACGAAGCAAATCAAAATAACAATCAGCATAATGCCATTCTCAAAATCTCAAAATGTGACACAAACTCACTCATTTAGTAACCAACATGCTAAGAATTTTTAAAATGTGAAAATATAATTTTTTATGAAATAAATTTTTGGCCATAACAAGTGAAAGTCAAGCCACAACTCAGATGAATGTCCATGAATAAGTACATTAGGCAGCTTTTATAAGTTAACTGCAAAGCAGAAATTCCAAACATGAGTCATTGTATTTGAGGTGGAATAAAAAGATGCATTAAATGTGGTGAGACTTGTTGTACTTAGCACTCAAGAGTCACTGACACAATCCAGTTTCCTTGACCGCTGAAATATATGTTTTCTCTCTCTCTCTCTCTCTCTCTCTCTCTCTCTCTCACACACACACACACACACACACACACACACCTTACTTGCAAATGAGAAAAAGAACAATGTAGCAATCAACACTAATTTAGCAATTAGCTTATATCCCTTTATTACAAATATATATTACAATGTATTTAACTACCCAATTTAGTTGAAAGTTAGTTTCAAGTATTTTGATTCATTTGTATGTAACTAAACGAAGAACTGTTTCTTAAAAAAAGAATTTTGACTAAGAAAGAAAAAATAAGATTAAAAATTTAAAGGATAAGAATTCTCATTTGTACAAAATAGCTGTCAAAAGATGAGTTTTTGTAAAATATAAATATTAATTTACAAGAAATAACATAGACTCATATCTCGGGAGAAGTCATCTCATGCTAGTCTTCACCATGTTTGAGTTTTCTTTCTCAAATGTCCTGGTTGCTACTCTAGATTCTGTAACCATCTATGCTCCTCTTTCTTCCTTATGCAGATCAGATATCTCTTCAGAACAACTAAGATTTGCTCTGAGTTTTGATTTCTTCATTCATTTCCTTTCTGCCCCAGAATCCAGCACTCTCCCACGCTCAGAATTCATCCTTTGTACCTCTAAATTGAAATTTACATTTATAGTTTTGTTTTTCATCTTCACATATTTACTTATTTTACATCATGAGAAAAATCACACGTATTTATTGTGTGCATGTTGTTTTGAAGTATATCTATGTTGTGGAACTTTATATAGAGCTAATTAATATTTATTTCCTCACATAATTATCTTTTACACAGAAAACACTTAAAATCTACTCTCATCAGTTTTAAAGAATTCAATATATTGTTATTAACTCTAGTCACCGCATTGTACAACAGATCTTTTGGAATTACCCTTTCTGTCTTGTTGAAATTTTTAATTTACTCGTCAGTATCTCTTTAATCAAACTAACATCCATTTCCTAGTAACCAAAATTCTACTCTCTGCTTTTACAAACTCAACTTTTTGAAAAAAAAAAAAAAGATCATACTTTTTGTCTGTTGGTGTCTGTATGATTTCACTTACATAATGCCCTCCAGGCTTACCCATGTTGCTTCTAGTGGCATGATTTCCTTCTTTTTAAAGGATGAGTAGTACTTCATTGTATATGTAGATCACATTTGTTTACATCCATTCATCTGCTGATCATAATGGACTCAGTTTGATTCGAAATTGTGGCTATTGTGATTAACACCACAATGAGCATGGTAGTACAAGATGTCTCTGACATACTGATTTTACTTTCTTTGCATATGTATCAACCCAATAATGAAATTCTTGAGAAAGAAAATGTGATCTGTTCCTTTTAGAACATGAACTAGTGCCGTGATATAGCTTTCTACAAAGACTGGGTATTCTTTGAAATTGCTTTTGTGAAAATCTTCTGATGGTGAGATCACAGACTGTAGGAACAAACCCAGAATCCAGAATGTGCTTTCTATAGATGACATTTCTAAAAGCCAACCCTAACAGATAGAGCTACTTTTTCCTTTGTACCTATGTCCAGATTATCATCAATAAAATTTGAGTTCCCAGAATTTTTATATTTCGTAAGTTAAATAGGTATATTTTGAAATGCAAATGGTACTTACTTGTAAATTATTAGCTAAAATTATTTTCTATTTAAGTTTTAGAATTTTTTTTTATTTATTTGCTTTGGAATATTCTGATATCCATGGACTAACTTATTAAACATTTCTGTTTATAGCTGCTTTTTAAAGTCATGACTAATCTTTCTTTTCTTTCCTTCCTTCCTTCCTTCCTTCCTTCCTTCCTTCCTTCCTTCCTTCCTTCCTCCCTTTCTTTCTTTCTTTCTTTCTTTCTTTCTATATGGTTCTGGGAATCAAACACAAGTCACTGTACATACTAAGCACAGTGCTTTACCAGAGTTATATTCCCAATCCCTAATATTTGGTTTCTTAATATTTTTGTCTAATTTTTTCAATGGATATACTCACAGATGCTACTCTTAAATAATTTTAATAGCTATTTGTTTCCAATGCAATTTCAACACACATAGAAAATTGTATTAAGAGAAAGTATTACCTATTGTTGCATAACAAAATTACCACAAGCTTAGTATCTTAAAATTATCCATATTTATTTTCTTATAGGATCATCTGGTCATGAATCCAGTTGTGACTTGCCAGGTTCTCTGCATTTATGTCTCTCACAAGACTGGAAGTGAGGTTTCAGCCAAAATTGGAGAATTATCAGGTTTTTAAGGTCTTCACTGAGGACCTCTGAGCTCACATGATGTAAAGAATTCAATTCTTCAAAAGTTGTTGAAGGAAAACCAGCTATATTTTTCACATATGCATTTCTGCAAATGGCACCTTCTTTCACCAAAATGTACAAACAGAAAGCACAATCTTTTGTAACAAAATCACAGAAGAAATATCTCCCCATGTTTGCTATATTCCATTGGTTATGGGCAAATCACTGAATCTGTCCATGTTCTAATGGAAGGTATTAAATAAGTGCATGAAAACAAGAGGCAGAGATCATTGGTGAAGCCATCTTTAAAATACTGCCTGTCACAGAAAGCCTTCAATTACCATGCTAATTCATATAAGATATTATACATTTTTAAAGTTGCACTATTTATGTCCATTTTAGTTTCTTACTGCAGCACACAGCTTCAAAGTTCTCATAATAACAAGAATAATTATTTAAAACTAGTTGATAAAGCTTTCTCTATATGTGACAGAAATATTTATAACTCATATAACTCATATAGCTGATAAGAGATATATCCAAAATATGTAAAGAACTACAACTTAATAATAAAAAAATCAAAACAACCCAAAGGAAACAAATGGGCAAAAGACTTTGATAATATTTTTTTTGCCCAAGAAAAGATATACATAGACAATAAACACATGAAAATATGCTCAACATCAATAATAATTATGAAAATCACAAAGAAATAGCTTCTAACACTTATTAGGACAAAAACCAAACCAAACCAAAAACACCAACAAAAAGCCAAAGGAAATAACCAGGGTTGGTGAGGATATGAAGAAATGAAAACCATTGTACCATATGAGTGTAAATTTAAAATGGTGCTGCCGGTATGGAAAATGGTAGGGTCTTTCCTCAATTTTTTATTCAAATGCAAATTGTAATAGAACCTAGCAACTCTACTTCTGAGTTTTATTATTCAAGAATCTTCTGAGCAACAGAACCAAAAGGATTAGATAAATATACAATAGGAATTGGTATTATGGAAATCAAGAGTTCCTACAATTATTCGTCTGCAAGCTGCAAAACCAAGAAAGCCAAGAGTATAATTCATTCCAATTTTGAAAGCTTGAGAATGATGGAGTGAAGGGGACAGAAGGAGGGACTGCTAGTGACTGAGGCAGGAGAATATGGATGTCTCAGCTCAATCAAGGAGAGAACAAATTTGCCCCCCACCTGCTTTATTATTCTACATGAGCCTTAGTGGATTGAATGATACCCACCCACATTGATTAAGATAACTCTATTCTTGTACACAATGTGGATTTCACTGGTTGTGTATTCATATATGAACATAAGAATGTTATTTCCTATTTACTTGACTGTTTTTTTTCTATTCCTATCACTCTTCCTTCCCTATATCACCTTAGTCATTGAACTTCTATTTTCACCATATACAACTCCAAGAGTGAGATCCAAATTACAGTAAGTTATACTCCATGTACATATGTCAAAATACACTCTACTGTCATGTATATCTAAAAGGAACAAATAAAAATAAAAATAATTTTTTAAAATGATAGAATAAGGGTATTGTGTCCAATTACAACTAAAAAATAAATATTAAAAAAACGATAGGTCTTCTTTACTCAGTCCAGTGCTAATTTCTTCAGGAAACAACCTCAAAGAAACACTCAGAGAAAATGTTTTCCAAGCTACAGGGCATCCTTAGCTTAGTCATGTTGACACACAAATGTATTATAACATTGCTTTATACCAACAAATTAAACCAGGGATTTGAAGTGATACTGCTTCATTCATATTTGTGAGCAGCATTTTTTATAATGCCAAAATGTGGAAGCTATTTGTATGTCCATTGATGGATGAGTAGAAAACAATATTTAGTTTATACATTCAAGAGAATTTTATTGAGTCTCAAGAAGAAAGGAGGGCTGGGGATGTGGCTCAAGTGGTAACCCGCTCACCTGGCATGCATGGGGGCGCTGGGTTCGATCCTTAGCACCACATAAAAATAAAATAAAGATGTTGTGTCCACCAAAAACTAAAAAAAATAAGTATTAAAAATTCTCTCTCTCTCTCTCTCAAAAAAAAAAAAAAAAAAAAAAGAAGAAAGGAAATTCTGAAACATACTGCCACATGGAATAACTTGAAGGATATTATGCTAGGTAAAATAATCTAGTCAAAAAGAGAAAAGTACTGTGTGGTTCCACTAATAACAGGAATCTAGGGTAATCCAATTCATACAGATATACAGTAGATATAAAGCTCCTGTAGGAGCTAGGAGGAGAGAAAATTGGGAGATTTTATTCAATGTGTAAGGATTTTCAATTTTCAAACATGAAAAGAATTATGGAGATGGTTAGAGACAGTGGTTGCACAAGATGATAGGTGTATTTACACTACTAAACTGCACACTTAACCTGTTGGAAAAGAAAGGGTGTCCGTGGGATGCTGGGGAAAGAGTAACAAAGCACAAATAAAAATCAAACTATCTATTTGCATGTGTAAATGTGAAGAAATAAAGCCCATTATTCTGTATGAAATGCATTTAAAAATTGATTTGAAAAAATATTTAAAATGCTAAATCTTATGTTACATATATTTTACCATGATTTAAAACAAATAAACTAAATCTTCTCTCATAAATGTATATAAAATAATGTCATGATTTGTCCACTATTTTGTAGCTTTGATAAATCTTCAAAGAACTATTAACATCTTTGAAGACTTGAAGAAAATAAAATAATTCTCATAGTTTGCAAGGACCTTTCAACCCACAGTCTAAATCAAAAGTAAAAAAAAAAAAATTGAAAGGGAGATTATTAAAGTAGAGGAGAGACAAAGTGGAGAGGATTAATGGATGAAAGAGAGGAGGAAAGGGGATTGAAATCAATATCCTTTTATTTATAATTATACCACATAAAACCCCAATAATATGTATACATGTAATAATCTAATTTAAGTTAAAAAAAAGTAAAAAAAAAACTCCTTAAAGGGACAAAGAATATATGAAATAATTACTGATTCAATTTAATTAAGAAAACAAATCCTTATATGTTAAAATATATGTGCTTTCCACACTCATTTAGATTTTTTTTTTTTTTTTTGGTAACTGAAAAGATTTTCAAGCAACATTTTAAGTACAGAAAAATCAAAGAAGTTTGTGTAATATTGTATACCTTACAAATTTCAAAGGTATTTGTCTTAATTTGCCATAAAATGACTATCAGTAGTTATGAATTTTCCTAAAATAATTGGTATAAAGTTATGTTGCATAATTTTCAGAAATATTTTAGAAATACGGTAGCATGATGCAATGCAAGATATTAAAGAAAATAAATTTTAATATTGTCTTTTTCATACATTCTATGCTTTTAGGATTGTTTGGCAATAACAGCTAGAATATTTTAAGTCTACAGAAATTTGACTACCCTTAATTACATGCTATTTTATCTTTGGTTAGTCTTACCTCCTAGAACATGATCTCATTGTCCTAAAATTTACCAACTCATCATTTGTTACATATGTAAATTAACCAAAAGGAGATCAATAAACCATTAAATATATGTTAAATCTCATTTTTGCACACAGATGCTTTGTAATCTCCCTCTCATCTCCTGGTCAGTCTGTCCTATCTATGTTTTTTAATTCCAAATTAATTATAGTTATTTACTTTGATTATGCTTTTAAATCTTTCTGTTGTTTTGTATTTTTTATATCATAGGTCTAAAAGTTTTACCCTTTCTTAGAAGTCCAGATAATAATTCCCAAACATTTGAGAGTGGCCTCACCTACACTTTTATTTATTTATTTATTTATTTATTTATTTATTTATTTATTTATTCCTTCTTATTATTATTCTTTTGTATTCCATATAAATGCATAATTATCAGCACAATGATTCTTCAAAAATTGTCCATTATATTGAAGGTGTTTTAGCGCAGGGTCTTGTTATATTAATCCAGAGTGTGCCACATGTTAGGATATCAAGAACTCTACTAAATAAGTAAATCAGGCCTGTCCTTCCCATCTAGAACATCCATATTTTGTCTGCAAAATATGATAAAAATTATTTTTTCTGCTTCCTTATTTATTCATTTAACAAATATGTATTGTATATATGCTGCCTACAGACACAGAGTAAGCACTGGGTATAGAGCAAAAAAAGAAAGAAAAAAGAAAAACATATTATCTGCCACAAGGACATTTTTTGTGCTCTGTTAAATGTATCATGATGCCTTAATTCTAAAAGACTATTTATTCAATATGATGTATGGCACCTTAATCAGCTATCCACCATTTATATGCTCAGTGTTTGAAAAATTCCCTTTTTTTCCAAACATTAAATCAAAAATATAACTTGATTTTGTGAAGTTTAGAACATATTACATTTTATACATCATACTAAAATAGTCTAACATGCTACTTAATATTAATATGCGTAACTGTGTGAGCAATGCCATATAACTAATTTCACATGCAAATTGAAAGAGAAATATCATTGGCCACAGGTCATTTAACCTCTATGTATTAAATTACCCAAATAGAATCCATGTTTACATTAAGTAAAAGTTTATAGAAAAATTAGACTATACAAAAACACGTCTTTGTGAGTTTCCCTTTTATTGTGAGTCAAATAACACTAGAATGAAAAGCATATACAAAAATTTGGAGTCAGAACATGGAGATGTAAAGTAAAAGAGATGATGCTAGATTAGTGTAGTTGCTACAAGCAATTTTCCCACTGTGATAGCATTTTTGAGAAAGCACCAACAACAATGGTTCAATTTGCTATACAAAGTGTGACTCAACACATTTATGTGGTGAAAATGTTACATGTAAATTACATAGAGAGTTCAGGCAATATTAACTGAATTTTCAGATGTAATTGTCCAGTACTTAAACTGTCCAGTGAAGTTGTCTCATAAGCTCTGGAGCAGAGCAGTTGTAGAACATTCCAACCATTACTTTCAATTTAGACCATCAGCTTCGGTCCATTTACTGAGTGGTGATATCAGAATAATTGATTCTTCTGAATCTCTGCCAGTTACACTCCATATATTTCATCCAGACCCCGTTCATTCAGCTGAGTATTATTTTTGGACTTCAACAAGAATTCCCTACCTTCAACTAAATAGGCAGAACTTCCGAATGAAATCTATAATTTGAAGGACTAAGATGGCTCACCCTGGTCATAAGTAACCCATCAGTAATTTATTCACAGAATCCTATTCTAATAAAGGTCATTAGGGTCATACCTCAAAACAAGGTGATTCTCTATTCTTGCATGGCATACCACAAAACATTATATACAGATATGAATGCTATAACTTCAGTGATAATCATTTTCAATAATGATGACATACTAGTTGATATGTTGGATGTTTTGTATGGCATGAAAGCACATGAAGTTGATTATAGTCATTGTATTACTTTGAGCAATTATGACAATCTGTGTCATGTTCTAAATATGAAAGACTTAAAGGAAGAGCTTATATATTAAATATGATATATAATTTATATATTTTATAGTAAATACTTTTCTTTTTAGTATTAACATAAAAATCCATCATTCTTTAAAATTTGAAATGACATATTGCAGTATTTTCTTTCTAATGACAGTTTGACAGGTGTCATGTTTATGTATATATACATGTACATACATATGTATGCTTTTATTATATGCCTACTTTATATGTAAATACACTTAAACCCAGAAAAAAATCAGAGGAAAATAAATACAAAATCAATCTTTTTATTTTAGGTTATTTTCATATTATAATAGTAAAATATTTAAATATCCATGAGCATGGAGAACTTATATTCATAGTTTTATGATAATCTAATAGATTTTCTTCTAATAACTTTTGAATACATAGGTTTGAATTCTCTGTCTCATCCTTCTGTGCTACTTTCAGAAGATAATACTCCATGAATATTTTCACATTTGTGTACTGTCAGGGCTTTCTGAGCAAATAGTATAACAAGACATTAACTTTAGTAAATATAAAAGTTATACTACTTGTGATATGAAATTTTTAGATTCCACATGAGTCAGACCATGCAGTTTGTCCTTCTGTGCTGGACCTATTTCACAAAGCATAACCCCTCCAGGCTCATTCTTGTTCTTTCAGGTGACAGGACTTCATGCCCAGTTACCAGAGATGGGGCAGGAAGCCAGGAGACAAGATGGAGAGGTTGGGCACCAGAACTGTGCTGCTGTTAGATAGGAAGGACAAGTTCTGGTGTTCTATGGAGCACTGAGGTGAACATAATTAGCAATAATTCATTGTATATCTCCAAATAGTTAAAAAAGGGATTTAGACTGTATTCACTGTATAGAAATGATAAGGCATAAATATAAAATATGCTAATTGCCCTGAGTTGATTATTATCCAGGTTCCTAATCAAAACATCATATTGTTCCACATAAATGTGAATAATATTATGTCAACAAAAAATAAAAAGGAAATTTTGGAAAAATAAATAGAATGTCTTCACAATAACTGCAGCGTGACCTGTTCTTAGTGAATTTGAAAGAGTCCACTACCATCCACCATGATATGTGTTTAAAGAATTTGACTAGAGAATTGAGTATATTTTAAGATCTTTAAAGCTGTTTAGAGTTGCTGCTGTACTCCTAGGATGAGAGAATGACTAAGGCTTTTGCTTTCTTCTCCAGTTCTTCACGCATCTTGTACGAAACAGAATGTTCTCTAGACCCTATCATGGAACACAGTTAACCGGAGGGTTTTTGAGTCATACTTGGTATCTCTCCTCCATCAGTTTTGCCAACAGGTAGAGAAGAGAAGAGATAATATCATTAATGAAAGGGAGACTTTGTTATAAATCTTTCAGATATTAACACAATTAACTGAAATATAATTTCATGTATAATTTTATGCCAACCATTTATCAATTCTAGATGAAATATAAATGTTTTGAAGTAATTTATCAATCATGACCAAAGACAACCTAACTACTTATATACCTGATGAGAAAATGGAATTCTTCATTTAAACTATACAATAAAGAAAATTTCAGGAATAGACAAGTTAACCAGTACTTTTCCCAAACATTTATGAAAAAAATAATACAGACAAATATCAGCTTTTCCAGAATATAGATAAAGGGTATGGACTTCCTGATTCATTTTATGAGGTCAAGATAAGCTGAGGGTAATACCTACAAAGGATATTACAAAAAAGACATAAGCAGATAAATAACTCCTATGAAAATTAAAAAAAAAATCTAAACAAAACAGCAAATATGACATAGTAATGTGTAAAGCAAATAAGTGTTATTTTGCATAATATGATTTTTCTATCAATATAACTACTCACATTAATAAGGAAATGTGAAAAAAATGTTCATTATCATCCTCAGACATGACTGTTTTATTTTTTTTCCAAAAAAAGGCCAGATATTTAATAATATATGACAACTAGCTATGGATGATGAATGACAGTGAAATGTGAACAAGTACTATCATTTCTAACTGAAAGGCTTTTGCTTCTAATGCTTACCTTCTCCCTTAATAGTAAAACATTAAGTGCTCTCCCTGTAATGCCATCAAGAAGATAAGCACATCCATTAGCTAAATTTTGACAACTTTTTTTCAGTTCCAAGTTGGTAAGATACAAAACAGATGAATAAAAATTGCAATGGAAAAAGTAAAATTTGTGTTCTCTTCTCAGATGCAATGATTTCATAAATAAAAATAAAACCTTATATCACAAACTACTAATTCAGTAATTAATTTAGCAAAGTCTTTATAAAAAATTCAACAATGTTCAGTTACAGTAGTAGAAACCTAAGCAATGGCTGTGGTAATTTAAATGTGCTCTATTTTTAGGACTTGGTCACATGGGCATAAGAATTTGTCAAAATGTATAAAATTAGACATTTACATAATATTTACAGTTATTTTTGTGATTTTTTCATGATATTAAATAAAACTAATTGGAAAATGAAAAACTGAATGCAATATGTTAACTTTAATTCAAGTTCCCCAAACTACTGTAGTAGTAGCATTATTTTAATATAGAGAATAGGAAATTGGTGTGGTACTGTTTATAAAACATTTCTCTATATTTGATTTTTATTTTACTATTTCAATATTATAGCATGTATTCTTGAAGGAGAGAAGATTATTTCTGTACTGGGTGATCAAAGAGAAAGTCAGAATTTTTTTCCAATCCAACAGCAAACAGCTCTCCCCTGTTTGCATAAAGCAGAAGACTCTTGGAGACACTGGAACATTCTCCCCAGTAACCATGCATGTATTCCACAGGACTGTAGATGCCGATTTCTATTCCTTTATGTTGACCATTTTAGAAAAAGAAGAAGGGTAGTATAAGTTCCCAAGGTCACTCTCAGGCTGTGTGGATAGGACCCCAGCTCTAGCAGTTTCATTCTGTGTCCAGGCTCAGATGTGACCTTTCTTTGTCCAGCTTCTGTCTTTCAGAGGAAATCTGGGTCTTCACATTTCAAGGAGGGTTCAGAAAGGAATTTGAAATCTCAATATTGTTATTTTACAAGAAGTAGTTAAATTATCTTTGGCTTAAATATTTTTGTAAAAAATAGAAACCGTTAATTTTTAATGAGAACTTTAATATCATGACATATTCTAAAATAGTTCTGGAAGTAATAATAATAAGAATCATTATAGTAATAACATTGGCTAGGATTTATTGAGTATCACTGATGTGACATGAACTGAAACATGCTCATTTAACTCAGTTTATGGATGAAATGATTGATGGAAAGTAGTTTTCTTCATTTTGAATTTATACTGAAATCAAATTCTGAACTGGAGCAGACTCAGAACCACTTGACTCTAAACCCAGATCCTCCAAATGGGAGATTCTAAGTCCTTTCTACTTGAATAGATGCCATCATCTTAAGGAAGTGCCTTTGAGTTTCATCTGATTAGGTAATGGTTATTGGTTTTTGCTGAATGATTTCATATTATGCAATGGATATTAAATAGTATGAGTTGTATTGTATTCTTACAAAAATATTAACTTGAATCAAATCAAGGGGAAGAAATTAGGCAATACTAATGGTGAGAGATATTAGTAAACAATTGGTTAAAATTGCTCAAATATGTCAATAATCTCAAAAACAAAACAAGGAGAGGAAAGTTCTATCATTAAACAGAGTAAATGAGCATGAAACCTCAGTACAATTCATGCTTCTTACTTTGTCCCTCTATTTAAAAATATTCATGAAGGATAGTTTGAAGAAATTTAGAAAGCTTTGATTATGAACTATACATTAGGCAATATTTACATATTAGTGATAAATTGATCTATAATAGTTTGTAGATATTTTTTGAGAAAACTCCAAAGTGATTTCTTTAATGTCAGTACCAATTTAAACTCCCACTACAATGTGTAAGAGTCCCTTTCCCTCTGCATTCTTTTCAGCATTTATGATTTGTATCCAGAACTCAAAGATCTCAACACTAAAATGAAAAAACAAACAAAACAAAACAAAACAAAACAAAAAAACCCCACAAATAATCCAATCAGTAAATGGGCAAATAAACTAAACAGATACTTCTCAAAAGAAGAAATAATCAACAATTCTATGAAAAGAATGTTAATCTTCTATGAAATGTTAACAACATTCACAGTGGGTGATATTTCCTTAGAAGTTAGGTCAGAGAATGAAAACTGAAATGATTGGTATTTAAATAAAGTATTTTACAGATGACTATATGCAGAGAATGCCAAGTAATATATATGTACATATACACAAATGCAAGCCTCTCTTTTGGGGGAACATAAGAGAGAGTTTTTTGGGTTTGTATTTGTCTTACTGCACTGATTGGGAATGAATGCTAACAGAATGGAAGCTAACAGATTATTTGGCCTTTTATATCATAGGTGAGAGTGCCACACAAAAACTTCTAAAATTAATGAGTTAGCAGACAATTTTATGTGGAAAGGTGTTACCCACCATCTGGATAATTAGAAAACTGATTAGTTATGAAACATGATTTTTCATTACTAAATAAAAATTTAGATAAAATAATTTGACTGTTTATAAGAAAATGCAATGAGAGCTATGAGTTCCTTATAAACATGGGCATCACTTTTTTAATGCTGCCTACACAATGGCCATAGATTTAGAAATTTCAAAGAATACAAATTTATTATCATGGTTTCTAAGAGTAAACCGTCTAGGCATGGATTAGGCAAGCCCTCTCCAGACTGAAACCTGCATGTCAGGCCACATTTGATTAAAGGATAAAAATAGCAAGTGAACAACAAAATTAATAACTAGTTAAATATATAAACAAGCAAACTGTGAGTGAATAAGTGTGCTCTGCTAATCCAGTCTGAAAAATCAACACCTGAATAGCAGGAGGAGATGGATCTGCTGCTTGAAAGATCCTAATCTAGATCAGTCCTTGATTTTACCAGCAGGAGTGTTGCCTGAAGTATAGCAATAGAATAAATCCTAATTAAATCAAAAGTAAGTATTTTAGCAGGGATGAAGTCTTTTCACTCAGGTCCATCTTTCTGATAAATCTGAACACTAATCAATGCTATGTCCAATGGTTTTAGACAGAGTGGACTACAGATACCCGTGGGGAAATATAATTAGAAGGGGAGAATAGAGCTTCAGAACAATGGGAACAATAAATAAATAACCAGTGTGAAAGACACACCCAGCTGAGAGTCAAAGTAACAAAATACTGAGAGTTTGATGGCAAGCAAAAGGAGTTGGAAATTTATAAAGGTAAAAGTGAAGGAATCAATTATCTCTATAGAATCAAGGGTGTGAAAGCTGCTAATTATATTTCTTTGTATAATTGTATAATCATAAAAAGATGTAGAAAATCCCAGATCTACAGTTGGACCATGAACAGAATGGTGCCCAGAGCAGATTGATAGCAGGTAAACACTAATGCAGGTGAGGTGATTTCCCAAATTCCACTGGGAACTGTAAAAGTGTGGTAATAAAATATTTTAATTGGGAACAAATTGACATTTTCATTCAGGTCATTAATTAATTCCTCAGAAAAACTTAAGTTTTGAATTTTCTATATATGTATCAGGGACAGTAGATTGATTTACACCTGTCATACCAGGTTACAGGTCAGAAGTCCTATCTGGAGACTATAGGTCCACAATTAAGTTGCTCATGAGTTCCCTCCCTGTGAAAACTGTAGAGAACAGTCTGTCCCTTGCCTCTTGCAGTTGGTAGCTGCCACAGTCTGTCTGGGCACAAATCACGAGCCACTGGAGCAGGAACAAACTTTATTTCTGAACTCTACCAGCACACTCCACACACATTCCCCAGGAACTCTCCCTAACGCCAACCACATGGCTCCTCCAGGAACACACCAACCCGAAATCCCTCCTCCGGCACTTCCCCAACCAATGTGAACTCTTCAGGAATCCCCGGAGAGCTCAACCAGAACTCAATGGGAACTCCTCGAGAACTCAAAAGTCATCATCTTAATGGCTCTCTGGCGTCACCTCTGAACCACTACTGCTGGCAAAAATGCCATGCATCATCCCGACTCGGCTGTGGCCCTCAACAGGTAGCTCCATATAGTCCATGGCACAAGACTGTATCCCTCTAGTTTCTGCCTCTGTGGTTACATTGTTTTCTCCTCTTCTCTGTCTTCTATTCCATGTTTCTCTTATAAAGTCACTTCTTGTTGCACTTAAGAGTTCTCTTGTCAGATCCAGGATAATCTACTCATCTCATGATCCTTAATTACATCTGCAAAGAATCTTTTTTCAAATATGGTAACATTTATAGGTTCCAGGAATTAGAATGTTGGGTGCATCTGCTTGGGCCATCCTTTGGCCAACTTCATTAGCTATCTCTGCATTTCACTGACCAGGACCACTTTCAGGGGGCTGTTGAAAATATTTTTATATGAGACCATAGGGATCATGGTCAGTTTTCATTGGTATGGGCAATTTGGTTACCAGTCTTCACATTCATATTTGGGTTTGTACTTGTTCTGATTAAGTTCTTTGTCACATTATATGTTTAGATTTTTAATACCATGACACTGCATGTAAAATACATTGTATATATTTTCTGATTGACCTTCCCAACCCACTTTCTTCTCCATTCTACTTTATATCCTAGGAGTCTAAAAAAATGTATGAACAATATTTTGGGTTATTTAGACGTCTGAATTTCTTTTGGATATTATCAGTTGGGAGCTCCAAGAGGAAAACAGAGGAAATGAAGAGATTGCTCCTTTCATTTTGGAAATTACTAGGCTCTTTCTCTTGGGAGTTCTGAATTGATCTTGTCGTTTGGCTGAAGGCTACAACTCCTGTTAGTCAGCTCTTGCACACAGATTTTGTGTTTTCAGGTTCCTATAAATGCTCCCTTAATGGGAACTGCAAGTACAAGGGTGTCTGTGGAATATATGTCACTGGGATATTTCATGTTCCCTTGTGGTCCCTTTATACCCTCCTTGATCACATTTTTTTTGGAAAGATCCTCACTCCAACTCTCTTTATATTACCTGAGTTTCATATACTACTTTTTTTAGATTTTTACTTAAACATATTTTCCTACTTAAAATTCTCACAAAATGGGGAAAAAAAGATCCTATTTCCTAGGGAGGAGAGCAATCTGGTGAAAAATTTATAATATCAACTGATCTCTGAACCAGAATAATTTTTTAAAAGAACAAGCAGTAGAGAAGCAAAAGAAATAATACTGAAAAAAATCAGGCAGAGTAGATAGTAAAATGAAGCTTAAGTATGAAGCTAAATCAATATAGGCATTAGTTGAATCCCCAAACTTGATCTCTGCATTTTGAGTTTAGAATGCTAGAAATTAACAGATTGTTAGTGCTCACTGCTTTCTACACACCTATCCAACTTAATGAAGCAAGCATCTAGAAAGGTGTTCTGTACAGAAATGAAAAGCAAAAACACAAAGTATTCCAAATACATATAATTGGATTTCTTTGAAAAAAAAAATCCTGAAATTACATTCATCTGGTTACCCTCAGAGAAGTTTTCCATTGATAATACTGCACACATATGTATACAAAACAACATTGTTAATTGATTCTTTTCTTGCAATAATGTAAGAGTTACACTTAGGGATATCAAATATTCAAGGAAAGACTTTAATATTAGATAAATCAAAACAAACAAATAGTAGGGCTATGAGAGTAAAAAGAATAAGAGGAAAAAGATAATTAATGAATCATAAGAAAAGTTTAGAGAAGGTGGATAATCTCAGATAACTAAAAGCAATATCTACACAAGTGGAACACTATATTGTTTAGAAATAAATAAGAAAGTTCTTTTAAAATATGCTTTATTTTTTATAATATGGAAGAAAAATTGAGGTAATTTCTGAGAAAACATAAAAAATATAAGAAAATAGAAAATACTAGAAAACATATAAGAAAAATGGAATTATGCTGGAATATCCAATATCCAAATGCTGGAAGTTTCATAATTGGAAAACAAGTATACAATGAAGAGACTGTTTTAAAAGAAAGAATGTAAAATATTCAACATTGAAAAGCAAGAAATTTTGGATTCTAAGTGCTTTGTATTTACAAAGCACATGAAAAATAGACCGATTAATTCTAAGATGCATCATTACAATTTCTGAACAGGAATGAAGAAAGCTCTTATTACCTTCTTGAGAGTGGGTAGGGAAACAAATGAATCATAGATGAAAAATAAATCAGAATGGAACCAGACTTATAAGCACCAAACCTGAAAGTTAGGGAAAAATAAGCAATCTCTTCCAATGTTTTAAACAATAGTGATTTCCAATCTAGAATTCTGTATTTTAACTATTCAGCTGTTATGGTTTTGATATAAGGTATCCCCAAAAAGCTTATGCATGAGACAAAGTAAGTATGCTCAGCTATAAACAGATCAGATTATGAAAGCTGTAACCTAATGAGTGGATTGGTATGTTTGATTGTATTGACTGAGTGGTATAACTGTATTTGGTAGAGTGTGACTGGAAGAGATAGGTCACAGGGAGTTTACCTTTGGGGTTTATATTTCTTCCCTGGCAAGCACAGCGCTCTCTCTCTCTCTCTCTCTCTCTCTCTCTCTCTCTCTCTCTCTCTCCCTCCCTCCCTCCCTCCCTCCTTCTTGGTTGTCATGAATTGAGCATCTTTTCTCCAATGCATCCTTTGGCCATCATATGCTGTTTCATGTCAGACTGAGAGCAATGAATTTGGCCAAGCATACACTAGAAATCAGAAACTGTTTTCCAAAATAAACTTTCCATTGTAATCTCTTCTTGTCATGCCTTTTGGTCAAAGTGAAAAAAGATGACTAAATCATTACCCAATAAAAGTTTAGAATGAAATTATTTTTGACATATGGATTCTCATAATCTTACCTTCCTTTCCTCTAAGGAATATTCCAAAGGGATGAACTATAAAAAAAGAAAGAAAGAAAAACAAAGAAGATTCAGGAAATAGAAAACAAAAACATTTAGAAAAGGAAATAATGAGAGACCTTCTGTGACCATTTTATAACCATACTGGAGAAACACTAGTCCTGAAATTAAATCTTTATTAAAATAAATGCAACTAATACAATATCCAAGCATTTTAAAACACTTAGAAAACATCTTGGTAAATGTTTTATGAATCTATTGAAACACTTTAGGAAGTTAAAAAATAGGAATATAAACTAACTTCAAAAAGAGGATATTACAAATGTCAGAAAACTTCTAAATTTTCATATGAAAGGAAGCTTTCTGGATTAGCTGTGGTAAACATTGCTGTTTTCAGAATATGTAATCATTGATTACATACTCAAAAGCAACAAAACAACAACATTGGTAGGATAAAGGGAACAGGTGAAAGGAGGACATTAAAGAAGAAACTCTTCATTTGGTATCATAGTAAGTTATAGTACAATACTTAAAATCAATAAATTGTGAAAAGGTGGTAAAAAATGCACTTAGAAAAATGGGAGTTATTTGCAGTCCCACCAGCAATGTATGAATGTGCCTTTTTCCCCACATCCTCGCCAACACTTATTGTTGTTTGTCTTCATAATAACTGCCATTCTGACTGAAGTGAGATGATATCTTAGAATAGTTTTGATTTGCATTTCTCTATTTGCTAGAGGTGATGAACACTTTTTCATATATTTGTTGATTGACTTTATATCCTCTTCTGAGAAGTGTCTGTTCAGGTCCATGGCCTATTTGTTGATTGGGTTATTTGTTTTTTTGGTGCTTGGCTTTTTGAGTTCTTTATATACCTTAGAGATTAGTGCTTTATCTGATGTGTGAGGGGTAAAAATTTGCTCCCAGGATGTAGGCTCTCTGTTCATCTCACAGATTGTTTCTTTTGCTGAGGAAAAAAAAAAAAAAAACTTTTTAGTTTTATTCCGTCTAATTTATTGATTCCTAGTTTTAATTCTTGTGCTATAGGAGTCTTACTAAGGAAGTTGGGGCCTACTCCCATATTAATAAGACTAGAGCCTACTTTTTATTTTATTAGATGCAGAGTCTCTGGTTTAATTACTAGGTCCTTGATCCATTTTGAATTGGGTTTTGTGCATGGTTAGATATAGGGGTTTAATTTCATTTTGTTGCACATGGATTTCCAGTTTTCCTAGCACCATTTGTTGAAAATACTATGTTTTCTCCAATGCATATTTTTGGCACCTTTATATGGAGATTCCTTGGAAATCTGGGAATGGAAACACCATTTGACTCAGCTATCCCTCTCCTCAGTCTATACTCAAAAGACTCAAAAACAGCACACCACAGGGACACAGCCACATCAATGTTTATAGCAGCACAATTCACAATAGTTAAACTGTAGAGCCAACCTAGATGCCCTTCAGTGGATGAATAAAACAATGTGGCATATATACACAATGGAATATTACTCAGGAATAAAAAAGAATAAAATTATGGCATGTGCAGGTAAATGGATGGCGTTGGAGAAGATAATGCTAAGTGAAGTTAGCCAATCCACAAAAACCCAAATGTTGAAACTTTTCTCTGGTATAAGGAGGCTGACTCATAGTGGGGTAGGGAGGGGGAGCATGGGAGGAATAGATGAACTCTATATAGGGCAGAGGGGTGGGAGGGAAAAGGAGGAGGCAGGGGATTAGCAAGGATGGTGGAATGTGATAGATATCATTATCCAAAGTACATGTATGAAGACACGAATTGGTGTCAACATACTTTGTATTCAACCAGAGATATGAAAAATTGTGTTGTATTAGTGTAATAAGAATTGCAATGCATTCGGCTGTCATTTATTTTAAAAAATAATAAAAATATGGGAGTGAACATGAAAAGAAAAAGAAAAAAAGGGTTTTCAGAGTTATTTCCAGAGAAAGGCATGAGAGTACATGTAGTCAGCTAAGGCCTGGGCGTTTTTAATATCTTAATGCCCTTTCTGTTTGATATCACATGCATTTACTAATCTGATTAAAAATAGGAAATAATGCTATGCTCAGAACAAAAAGAAAAATTATTTTCAAAAGGCTGTTTATTAATATTTTAAGAAACATAAATCTCTTCACTCAGCAGCCAGTTATTGAAATTCTATTATATGTTTGCTACCATGATAAACTAGGTAGATACTTAAGAAAGTTTAAAATTGAGTTAGAATCCATCATCCTCAAAGATAATATTTTTCTTGATTATGATCTGCTTATTTAATACTCTTTGTTGTTTATCTTACTCCAGATCTGTAAATATCCACTAAGAGGTCATGTTTACCACTAAGCAGAATACAGTTCCATGTGAAGAACAGTCACTCCACTGTATTGAGCATATTTTTGTAAACTTGAAAGGAGTAGGTATTATGTAGTCCTACAGAGTGATTTGAAAGAGAAAATCCTGTGGCTTAGACAACTAAAAGAACAATAACAAGTGTAGTGTTATGATTTAGATGTGAGCTGTCCCCAAAAAGTTCAGGTATGAGATAATGCAAGATTTCTTAGAGGTAAAATGATTGTGTTACAAGAGCCTTAACCAAATCAGCGAATTAATCCCCTGATAGGGATTAATTAAGTGGTAATTTATGGCTGGAGGAGTTGAGTTACTGGGGACAAGCCTTTGGGGTATATATTTTGTATCTGGCCAGTGAAGTCTCTCTTGGCTTCCTGATGTCATGTATTGAGCTTCTTTCCTCCACCACACCCTTCTACCATGATGTTCAGCCCCTACTTGAACCTCAAGGAATAAAGCCAGCCATCTATAGACTGAGACCTCTGAAACTGTGATTCCCCAAATAAACTTTTCTTCCACTAAAATTTTTCTTGTTAGGTCTTTTGTCACATCAGCCAAAAAGCTGACTTTAAAATAGTTACAAAGTCTGTTTATCACTGAGACCACATGAACACATATGATAAAGGAAATATTTACTCAGTATGAATATAAACTTCTTGTTAGTGTGACATATAAACATGATGAGTAAATATGCTTATGAATAAGAGATCGTGTAAGTCCCTAGGCTTAAAAAAATAAAATGCTGGGCTGGGGATGTGGCTCAAGCAGTAACGCGCTCGCCTAGCATGCGCTGGGCACTGGGTTCCATCCTCAGCATCACATAAAATAAAGATGTTGTGTCCACCGAAAACTGAAAAATGAATGCTAAAAAAATTCTTTCTCTCTTAAAAAACAAAATAAAATGCTTTTAATATAAGATATTATTCTACTTAGTAGAATAGTAATATTCAGAATTTACCTTAATATTATTATAAAATATATATTGAGTATAATGGACCACAAAAGATTTATATGATCTATCTCATTTATGATATTGAACTGGAACAGAAATTTTTAAAAAACTTCTAAATGATATTTAATGCAAATATTTTGGGTTTTGGAATGATCAAGGGGTTAATAACAAACTTACTTTAAAACAAAACATTTTTCCATACATAAAATATCTTAGTTTTTTCCTTCACATATGGAGTATAATAGTGATATACATGTATATATGTGAATATGACTATTATTGAATTTAATAGAAAATTGTCACTGAATGTTTTTGAAATTTTGGGAAAATATGTAAAATTGTAAACACTGCTTATTTAGCTGAATTCTCTAAACAGTTTGAACAACTTTTTGTGCTGTATGCAACAGAAACAATTTTAGTAAATCTATGAAAACATACTATTCAAGGAGTGGTTGTAATAGAAGATATGGTATATATGGTGACCTGTAAGCTGTCCAAAATATTTTAATTCCAAAAAGCACTGAATGTAAACAATATGTGATTCACTCCCAACCCAGGAGTGTTTATTTTTTTGATTGATTTGATCAGTGTATTATAGTTAGACATAATATTGGGGTTCATTTTGACATAATCATACCTTCACGGAATATAATTTGCTCCGTTTAAGTCCCCAGCACTTCCTCTTTCTGCTCCCTTCCTTCACTCTACTGGGCTTCCTTCTATTTACTTACTGTTTTCCTAATCGGTGCCTTATAGATATAATGAAAGATGGTATATTTATAAATGTATATAACATAATTTGGTCAAAGGTTTTAAGAGTCCCATGGCTCCAGATATCTAGCCTATTTATAACAATTCGGATATGTTACAAAATATACTCAAAGATGATGTTACCAAACCCAATTTCATAACTTAAAATAGGTATGTATTATATATAACTTTGAAATGATATTTTCTTTAGTTATATAATTTTTAAGAAAGAGCTCCTTAAAATTATTCTCTTTATCTCTTTTTCTATCTTTATTTTTTCTTTTTTGTGCTTTCAGATGGCACCTGTATTTCCTACATGCTTAACTTAGCATACCTCTATCAAATTTAAATTTTTATAGTGTTGTACAGAAATAATATTTTATCATGTTAGATTATGTATATTCAATTAGTTATACTTTTTTTTTTTTTTTGGTACCAAGGATTGAAAAGAATTGTGCTTAATCACTGTGTCACTGAGCAACATTCCCATCCCCAGTCTTTTTTTTTTTGGTACTGGGGATTGAACTCAGGGGCACTCAACCACTGAGCCACATCACCACCTCTATTTTGTATTTTATTTAGAGACAGGGTCTTACTGGGTTGCTTAGCACCTCACTTTTTGATGAGGCTGGCTTTGAACTTGTAATCATCCTTCCTATGCCCCCCAATACACTAGGATTACAGGTGAGCACTACTGTGCCTGACCCCAGACCTATTTATATTTTATTTTGAGACAGATAGGACCCTCACCAGTCAATGAACTTGCTGGTCCTTGAAACTGAACTTCCCAGCTTTAAAAACGGTGAAAAATGGTTTGCTTTGAATTTACTATCCTCCTCCCTTAGCTTCACCGAGTGCTGGGATTATAGGCATGTGCCACCATGTTCCAGCTAGTTATACTTTTTTAGAGAATATTGAAAAAAGGAATGATTTTAAATCTCTAAAATATTTTAACATCAGTGATCATTGTCTTTATCCCATGTTATTAATCATAGTCTTTTTGATTATATAAAATACTCATAGCTTTTTGAAATGGAAAATATTTGAGGGAATCATATACCATAATGTGAGTGCTATCATATTGAAATAATCTAATGTGGTCTGACCATCACTGAAGATAAGTATAGTTTCAGTGGACTCAGAAGTCAATCCAAATTTAGCTCCACCATCTACTGTGGTAGTTGCTCAGTATCTCATAGATTTTCATATAATTATTTACAAATTATAAAATGCAAATAAATAGCCCTTACAACACAGTGTTATTCTGGGATTAAGAATAAGATTTTATGTGAAATTGAAATACTATGACACTTTCTGACACTCGTAGTTGTCATGTGAGCAGATGCAATATTTTAATTCTTACTAGCATATAATTAGGAACAGGAACTGAAAATCAAATAGAAAAACTATCTGGTAAAATATTTTCAGGGACAGGAAAAGTAGTTAATTTACATGGTGTAATCATGCAACATTAGCTTTAAATATGTAAAATCTTGAAGAGTGTCTCTCTATATACACTTGAAAATAATTCACATAGATCATTGAAAAGACAATGGAAACTGGCTCAAGGTACTTAGCTTTATTACTTTGATATGAGGTGTCCACTCCAAAACTCAGGTGTTGCCAGTGTGATAGTATTAAGACAGGGCATCTAAGAGGTAATTATATCATGAGGGCTCCTCCCTCATAATAGGAATGAGTGAAGGCATTCATCCTCTTAGCCTTACTGCTGTCTTCTTTGTGAGAACACAGTGGCTCATTTCTCTGGAGAAAGAAGTGTTGAAGGCATCATTTTGGAACCACAGATAGGACCCTCACCAGTCAATGAAACTGCTGGTGACTTGAAATTGAACTTCCAGCTTTAAAGATGGTGACAAATGGATTGCTGGCCTTTATAAATTACCTAGTCTGTGGTATTTTATTACAGCATCACAAATAGACTACAATGCCTTTATAGTGGCTGTCTCTTTGGGTGTGTCTCCTACATAGACAATGTATTCCTTCTTTTCCTATTCCAAATTGTATTAAAGTAATTGTGATACCACTTATATGGTAATACAGTAATCAACTTAATCAACTTGCAAAGGATTTTAATGAGATGAATGCATTTGGCAGGAAGGAATATGCTCATATTTGAAAACTAATTTTTTTTCATTGAGTGTTACTTTCATTCAAATGAACTTGTTCCATTTCAATTTATTCTACAGGCACAAATCTAACATTTAAAAAAAACTTGGCCATTTCAGAGATTGATTTGAACAATATTGAACCTCCTCATTCCTTAAAGAACAAAATTCATGTCCCTCTTTTGACATATAAGGAGTCTAAAAATAACATATAATTATCCAACAGAACCTCTGCTCATAGAATTCCAGACATCTTTAATGGTGCCAAATGATAGAGGAGGGGAACCACAGGGTAAACAGTGGCCTTTGCACTTCTTTTCAAACGTATATTTCTCTCTAAATATATAGCTATCAAGTCATTTGGAAATAAGCTTGAATACCTCCTCTGTCAGGTGATGGGTAATTCCCATCCTCCAGCACTTTCTGGACATTGCCTGATAATTGCTGAAACTCCACCTCACAGCTTAGACACTACATGGATTCTCATTGCCATTTTTGAAAAATTTTAAAGCAGTTTTTAGGTCAAATGTAGTTAACAGCTTCACCTTTCAATAAGACCTTTTCCTCTCATAGACTAAGTAACACTGGTGACCTTATTTATAAAATAAAATGTCATTCTGTCACATAAGCTTGCAAACTTTCCAAAACAAGCTCATTAGCAAATAATGATGCCAAAAGAGTGACTTTTTAAATGTCAATAAATACATTTTACATCCTTCTGATAATCTGTGAAAAGTAAGTAGATAAGTAATTATCAGAGAAATACCTTTCTCTGCAGAGAAAGAAAAAATATTTCTGTAAAACTTTAAAAGTTATATTTAAAATGTAAAAAAAAAATCAATGGTTCTACTTAGTTTTCACAATAGGAAACAATTTTAATTGAATTCTAAATCTTAAGTGGCCTATTTATACAAAATCTGCTCAAATATAACGAGCATGAAAAGGTGAAAATTTTTCAGTAAAATAACCTCTCATTCAAACCTTATCTATGTCTCCAAATTACCTCAGAAATACTTTTCCTACTCAAGTCCAGATGTGCACACACACATACACACACACTCAGACAGTGGAAGACAAGAATGTTGAAGGAATATTTCATCAATAATTACCTGTCTTCTGTTATGAGCACTAGTGATCTTACAATATATTTTGGCCAGGTTAATTAGGAAATGCTATAGTTTACTATGGTCCAATCCAGTTAAAAAAATGAAATAGTAACATTTACTGAGAGGTGGAAGGAAATAGAGAAAAGTTATGCTAAGTGAAATAAGCCGGGCTCAGAAAGTCAAAGAGTCGAATGCTTTCTCTCATAGGTGTAAACTAATACAAAATAAGGGAAAGAAGCAGTCAGGGAGGGGATCAAGGATTGGATCAGAAACATACAGGGAAGATCAGTGATGTAGAAGTTGGAGAAGTTGATGTGAAGGAGAGAGGAAAGAAAGGAAAGAAATATGGAATGAATCTAACAGTTACATTATATATTTGTGTTTGTGTGTGTGTGTGTGTGTACCAAGGGAATTTCTTCTTTATGTATATATAGAAAGTAGCAATAAAAAGTAAATTGATCACAGTGGCATATGCCTGTAGTCCAGAAGCTTGGGAGGCTGAGACAGGAGGATTGCGAGTTCAAAGCCAGCATCAGCAATGGTGAGGTGCTAAGCACCTCAGTGAGACTCTACCTATAAATAAAATACAAAATAGGGTTGGGAATATGGCTCAGTGGTAGAGTGACACTGAGTTCTATCCCTAGTACCAATAGATAGATAGATAGATAGATAGATAGATAGATAGATAGATAATAGATAGATAGATAGATAGATAGATAGATAGATAGATAGATGGATAGGGCTGGGATTGTAGCTCAGTGTAAGGCACTAGCATGTGTAAGGCACTGGGTTTGATCCTCAGCACCATATAAGTAAATACATAGATACATAAAATGAAGGTATTGTGTCCATCTGCAACTAAAAGCAATTAATTTTAAAAAAAGGAGTAAAAGAAAGAAGAGGAGGAAGAGAAGTGGGAGGAGGAGGGAAGGAAAGGGAGGTGGAATAAGGATTGAAATCAGATTTCTTGTATGCATAATTTTGTCAAAAGGAACCCAAATGCTATGTATAATTATAATGCTCTAATAAAATTTTTTTTTTAAAAAAAGGATTTCTCAAATATCCTCAAATGATTAATCAAGACCTTTGGTTGTATGTAATTAGAAACTGCTATTTTAAAGGAATCGTGGTCATTAAAGTAGATGGGTAAATATAATTATAAAATAATGATGAATATTTGAGGTTTTCCTAAAAGAGGCAATATTTTAGCAATATTTGAGAATTATTATAAACAAATCAAATAGGGATTTTTATTGAAGAATATGCTCCATGAAAAAGGAACTGAATTTAAGAGGATGCAAAGAATTAAATAAGATGTCCTCCCCCCCAAAAAAAAAGAATAGTTCTTTTTACAGTTATGTGTTTCAAGGATTTAATCATTCTAGACTAAGGTAATACAAAATGACTATTATTACAGGTATTTTCATAGTCAAAATCTCTATTCTTAGAGTTGTGATTAGTAGAAAAATTAAATTCCCTTATCATAGAGCATGATATGTCTGAAGGTAGCAGGATATATTGAGTATAACTACTAAAAAATGTACTGTTTTATATTTTATGTTTATTTCTAATCTATACATTTATAAATAATTTAAAAATACCTCAAATATTTTATTCTAGGAGACACACTTGCCATTGTTTCGTGATTATCGATGATTACCTTAATACAAAAATAACACATGACCTACATAAAGTGTCTGTTAAAATGTGGTGGGAACAGAAGAAAGCCCTACTATGATAATGGTCCAAGCCTGCTTTACTGCTGCAGCAAACTTAAGCTGTGACAGATGATTGACACATGAAGTTCCTAGATGGACACATGCCCATCTTCCCTACCTACAAGCAATTTCCTCACACCCTATGGCCTAGGTTTTTACACATGATAAAAGCGTCTCCTCAGGGAACTAAAAGAGAATAAAACTTTAACAAATTATTTGATTTTTTGCTAAATGAAATGAAAACTTAAAATCTGTGACATCCAATATGCCATGGCTTATATAAAGATAAGGGTTATTAAAATTTTGTTTTTCTCTTCTGAACTTTTAAAGGAGAAATGTTATGAACAAAGATGGCTGCCATGAAATCAATTTCAGATAAACTTTATGGACATTTCCTTATGGTCTCACAATGGCACCAAGCTGTAGAATAACCCTACAGCAGGGGATCCCCAGTGTGCATTGTCTCCTGTGTGCATTGTCATTTTCTAATACCATTGAGTCAAGTATAAGGCAAATATTGGAGTCTTCTCAGACTGAGGAATCTCATCATTATAAAAATAAAGTCAGACCACTTTTAAGTGACTTGATTGTAAACTTAGCTTTCCATGAATCATTTAGTACAAGATAAATGTGTCATTCTGCCATGTTCATTAGTATAATTTTAATTCATATTCACCAATTAAAAAAATAAAACAACTCTTCTTAAAAGAAAAGTTTGATAAAAAGAAATAGGCTTTCCAAGACAGAAGTTAGGAACCAAAATGAAGAAACAGAAAACAATAAAACTTCTTGTCAATAAAAATTTGGTGATCACTATATCTTTTAGCATGAATTTATCAAAGTCAGTTCTTACTGGCTCACAATAAACTCATAGCAATTTCACAGGGTGTTGCCTACTGAATGACCTTTATTCTTTACCACAGTAGACAAGTCAGGAACTGAATATAAAATATTAATAACCTGTACTACGAATTATCTGGATAATTCATTTTTCAATATGTATTCTTTTTTATCACAGCATATTTATCTATTTTTCTATAGAAATATATTTTTAAAATTTTTTTCTATGAAAAATTGAAATCAATTATTTGTGTCAATTTTACCTCATGTTGTCATTGAAATTTCAGTATATATTGGCCAGACACAGTAGAGCAGCTCTGTAATCTCAATGGCTTGGGAGGCTGAGGCAGGAGGATGGCGAGTTCAAAGCGAGCCTCAGTAAAAGTGAGGCACTAAGCAACTCATTGAGACCCTGTCTCTAAAAATAAAAAAATTAAGGCTGGGAATGTGGCTCAGTGGTTAAGTGCCCTGATGCCCCCCCCCACCAAAAAAATAGTGAATATTGACCAATAATTTTTGTGATACAAAGTAATTACCACCACAAATATTATTTAATTATGTAGTTACATAATGAGGACATGCTATATTGAAAAATTTTGAGTTCACATTTTATTGTAATATAATATAAAAGGTACTGTATGAAATCTTTATTCTCAATCAATAAGATATGAGCTATATAACTAATTTCACTTCAGATAGAATTTATGGAGAATTTACTCATACTATAATTCTAACATGCCAAGAAAGCCACATTTTCTTATACATCTTTTTAATACACCATCACCATCTGTTCTGTAAGGAAAAGTAGAATTGAATCATCTAGATTCTTACAATGCGAACAAATTAAACTAGAAAATGGAAGTTCAATACTGTCTTATACTCAAGAAAAACCACTTGAAAATGTGAACCAGGATCTCTATGGTTTAATAAGAGTCATGGATCAGTGAATTGTATGATAACATCAAAGGACAATGATAAATCTCTGCCTTTTGCAATACTAGGATTTATATCAAACCTAAAAGTGAAGTAAAAAAATAAATTCTGAACAAAACATTACAATAAAATATGTGTTGTATTAATACCCCATCCCAAAGTTTGGAAGATGCATTATGAGAGTCAACCAACGATGATTGCTACTGTTGTTGAATCTTTGAGTGATATTTAGAACCAGGATAGTGTGATTACAACTCATCATGTGACTTTTGAGGCAACAAAAGCTTTGACTGTCCTTACAAGATACCATGCGCTAGCAGTTTTAAAGTAGACCAGAAATTTTCTCATAGTTTTGGAGGCTACACGTTAAATCAAGGTCCGAACGTGATTTGATTTTGGTGAGGTCTCTTTTCTTGGCTTGCAGACAGTTGCTTTCTCTATTTTTAGATAGAAGAAATAAAGAGAAAGCAACCTCTCTGTTGTTCCCTTTTTTAAGGCCTGGATCCTATCATAAAAAGCCATACTCATGACTTCATGTGCTCCTAATTGTCTCTTAAACCTTCATCTCAAAATACCATTGAATTTGGGATTAAGGTTCAATGTATACATTTAGAATGTGGTTTTGTGTTGAAGTTATTTTTATGAATTATAGTATATTCTTAAAATGAACAACTTAGAATAGAAGTGACAATTGTTTAATGAAGGGTAAACATTGATTTGAACAGAGTTCACATAATAAATATGAGTTATCAGCAGTCATTTGCCCCTTTCATCTCTCTTCTAGCCACCAAACTTCAGAGCACCCACGATATTTTCCCCAGCATTGTAGATTTGTCCTGTGAGTTGCTAGAGTTTATATAAACGGAATCCTATAGTATAAACCCTTGAGCTTCAAGTCATAAGGACATTTTTTCTGCACTCTATTTTGTATTCTCAATGCTGAAAATTTCCTAGTTTTTTTTCCACTTATGGATTTTCATGTACTCTTAATGAGGCTGACTTAAAATCACCAGATCCCTTTCACCTGCAACTGCTTCTTTATTGATATGTTGTCATGCATCCAGTACCTATCTAATGAATTCAAGTGTACTATGACTAGGAAGTTGAAATTTTTCTGTTCAGCCAAAAGTTTCTCGTAGGTACTTCATGATCCCCACCACTCAATGAATTTTAAAAAATGCATAGATAATCTGACCCTACAAGGTACACAAATGAGTATCTATTAATTCCTCTTATTTCTTAATTTTGATCCCATTTTGATAATATTGAAATGGTTCAAAATACTATACTATAGGCAATATTTATTGAAAGATCTTGGTCCTAGAGTTTCTCATAAGAAGGTTAACTTAAGACATGTAGTTATAAAAGTAAGTTTCAAATGATTAACATATAAGTAAGAACATATATTTACAAAGAGTGTTCTCTTGTATGATGTCCTTTTGTCTTATTACCTTACTTTTGTCCTTTTGTTATTACTGCCCTCAAATGACAAACACAGAAAATAAATCTCAACAGGTGATGTCTCGGTTTCCCAAGTTTCCATGATAAAATATCTGTCATCTATGAATTCAAACAAAAGTTGTTTCATACTCAGCCCATTGTTCTTTTTTTTAATATACCCAAAATATGGTGATTGTACTATGACAAGTGTGATTTTTATCCTACAATAAAATGAAATAGTGAGCTTGAGTGAAGAAATTGCTACAATGGGCTACCAAGGGTTAGCAGGACACTTAAATATCTAATTAAACTTTATAATAAAACTAAAAGTATCCTGGGATATGGTAAAGGTGGCAACGCTCTTGAGAAAGGCAATCACACAGCTTATAGAACATGTATGGCTATGACCTAGAGTCACAGGAGACTGTCTAAGGTAATCTAGGCATCAAGGTGTTTGCTTTTTCCTCCTGACTTGAGTGAAGCCAAACGATGTAAACATGGAAACATCAGAATGAATTACAGATTAGCAAACTTTTGAGAAATGTATTTTGGTTTCCTTCTGATCCTCATTTAGGCATTCAAATGTTTTTATGTAGCAAAAGCAGCTATAAAAAAATGATACTTTCTTGAAAAAAATGTATCCAAAGTAATCACAATAATAATGCAATACTTCATTGGGTTGTAATATGCTGGGATTAATGTCAGTCAATACTTTTACTGATGACTTAGTCTGGGTAATTCCTTGCTCTGAAAAGTTAAGAGTAAAAACAAAATATAAATAAATATCAACATGTAACCAATAGCAACAGGAACTTCTGCATCTAAATGAAGATATGATATAAATATATAGTAACATGAATGGGATATTATATGGTGCAAGTGTTTGATTTTGTAGGTGTATTATTTAGAAGATTGTGTGATTAGTGTCCCATAGTTTGAAAATAAAAGGACATACTATAAATTACATTTAATTTACATTGTCCATATAAAATACAGGTCACATAAAAATAAATGAAGACATTGTGTCCACCTAAAACTAAAAAATAAATATAAAAAGAGAAAAATATAGGTCAGAAATAAAAAAGGATATTGGTTCTATTGGTAGTTTATGTGCAGTATCATCATGAAGGATACAATAATATTTTATATATATGGTCTGAGTTTTTATATTTTGTGCCATTTAGTTTTCATTCCTCCTATCAAGATCTAAATCTATTTTGGAAGATACATTATTTGGAAGCAATAACAAGTTTATTGGAAGCAAAATCAAAGATTTATATCTTCTTATATTGAAGAAAATGGCTTTTTTATATATCTCATCATACTGTATGCTGCAAACTCCTGCCTTAGTGTTTTAAAGGTATCATGAGATATATTTTTAAAAACCTTATTGGTCAAAAGTAGTGATTGTTCATGAAAAAAAATGAGATCCTGATATGCATTAATATTTTCATCTACAGTCGAATGATTGTTTGATTTATTCAATTGACAGAGGGGAAAATATTACAGAATGCCTTTTTTGTAAACTATTAAATTGTTTTGAAAGGATACATGCTCAATTTTGTTATTAGGTGGTAGCTTCTTACTGAAAATCTTCACAGCTAACAAAATATAAAAATAAGTCCAACATATTGAATAGAAGGCATTTATTAGCAAAGTAATAAGAGTGTGCTGGGAGGACATACTTAGGTCCATACTGAAAGTTGGTAGCATTATAAGGTGTGAGCCATAGGAGAGATTTCCAAAATTATAAGTTACTACTTTAAGGTTTCAGAGTTTATTTTTCTATTGAATCTGCTTCTCTTATAAATCTTAAGGTAGCTTAGACACAATTGAATTTGAATGTAAAACATGGAAAAGTTATTTAAATTTTATTTATGTATATGGTATAAAAGAAACATGTAATTGTTTACTAATTCTGTTTGCGTAAGTAAACAGATACAGAGGAATTTAGTGTGACAACTATAAAACTCACTTTTGAGTGTTTTTTTTCCCCACAAGAAACATTCATCATATTTGGCTGTAATATGGATGCCAACATTTATAACTAAACTTCAATTAGTCATCACTAAGTAGTCAAATCAACTAATGTCCAATCTGAGAAAGCCAAGATAGGAGACTACCTTGAATATAATTTTTGAGTTTCATTTAGAATTTGAGGATTCCTTAAATATATTTAGAACAACATTAAGCTTTATATATTGGAAATTAAAGAAATTCATTCCACAATTTCCTTTTTCTACTGACAAAAATAGTTCCCAATAGTAATTAGATGAAATTAAATAAAAAATAAAAAATACCTGAGAGCAGAAAGATCTCAGCAAGTGTGAAATTTTTATTCCTCTATTAAAAAAATAATAATAAAATGAAGGAAATTTAATCCTTACAAGTGAATAAAAGTTACTAAAGACAACAATCCAAGTGGATATGATCCATAGAAACTGATTTTGAAAAGAAAATAAATTGATTCAGTTGAAAAAAAAATTGAGATGAGTAGATATAGGACTAACTAAAAAAAATAATAATAATACTTATTTTACCACAAAGAATAATCTTTGATCTTCTAGTCCAGTGTTATAATGATAATAATACTTATTTTACCACAAAGAGTAATCTTTGATCTTCTAGTCTAGTGTTATGGTTTGGATGTGAGCTGTCCCCCAAAAGCTCACATGTGAGATAATGCAAGAAAGTTTGAAGAAGAAATGATTGGGTCATAGCTTTAAACTAATCAGTAAATTCATCTCTGACCGGATTAACTGGGTGGTGGCTGTTGGCAGATGGGGTGTGGCTGTAGGAAGTGGTCCATTGGGGGTGTGGTTAAGGAGTGTATATTTTGTATATGGAGAGTGGAGTCTCACTCTCTCTCTGCTTTCTGATCATCATGTGAGTCACTTTTCCCTAACCACACTCTTCTGCCAAGATTTTTTTTTTAGTCTCACCTGTAGCCCTGAGGAATGAAGCTGGCTTTCTATGGATTGAGACTTCTGAAACTGTGAGCCCACAAATTAACTTTTCTTCCCCTAACATTGTCTGTCCACATCTTTAGTCACAGCAGTGAAAAAGCTAAGACACTCAGGAAATTAAATGTTTCTGTACATTTTTTCCATAGACATATATTTTATAAATTTTATTATATTGTAGAAACTTTATTTCTAGATTCCATGGAAAAGCAAAGAGATTTGTAGAATTTTTTAAATGACATTATACATAATGGAAAATCCATTCCTATAGGAACCAAGAATAAAAATATTTACCATTATAAAAATTAAACTACTTTCTATTAATGCTTAACTGATATGTCTATGCTTTTTTAATTGAGAGCTATTCTTTTCTATGAGGGTTTCTCTCTGTTCTCAAATATTTTTTCTTTTAATTATCTATAAGGAATTTACAGAACAAAGACTTTGTTAGATGTAATTTATCTATAGTTTGGCTCAACAATGATATTTATTTTTCATGTTGGATCTTTCTCTTACATTGAGTTCATTTATGTTTTTTTCTCTCAAAGACTAGTGATTTTTTTGTAAAACATAAAATGGCAATTTTGTTTTTGCAATATATAAGCTTGTGTGTATTTGTGTGTGTGTGTGTTTATGGTGTGTTGGGAACTGAAACTGGGGCTTTGCCCATGCTAAGCAAATGCTCTACCAACTGAGCTAAATCCTCAGCCTCTACTTCCCCCAAATATAAACTTTAAAATGCTTGCTATGTATATAATGCTCAAGGATATTTTGAAATTCGAATATGCTATTAATCACATTGGATATTATTTATTGTAAATTTCTACCTTAACTATATATATATGCATTTATCTTACACAAAAAAAATCTTCTATTTTAACTCTAGCAATGTGACTATCATTCACATTTTATAGAAATGGAAGGTGAGTTAAGTAATATATAACTGATGAGGTACCAATTTTAGCAAATTAAAAAAGATATATAAGTACATCTGTATAAAATATAATGTATTTTATTCACATCAGAAGAAGACTGGAAGCATATATGGCAAAAACAGATATAAAGATTAATCCAAATGTAAAACGCATTCCACCTTTCATATTCTTTTTCTTATTCTAGGTATGATTGATCACCTGTCATTACCAGGGAAAGATGTCAGTTGTCTCAAATTTCAACATGGCAAATTTCAAATCAAGTATCATCAAATGCACAGATGCCTTTGCTCACAGGAAGATTTATTTAATTCTGTTACTGCCTTAGAGAAGGGAACTAAGCCAAAACTATGTTTAAAATTAAGGTGAAGTCTCCCATAGTCTTAGAGTGCTAAGGAAACAATTGTTGCCCTAGCTATGCTTTTATACTCTCTGAAAGCATAGCTGTAGATCATGGAAGCCCCATGGAACACCAGGCTGAAAAGGTGGGCTGAAGAATTTAAAGTGCCAGGTAAAAACTGGCAGTATTTCAACAATGATAATACAATGGGCTCTCCACTAGATCATCATGAGAGGGATACATTAGCATAGGTTCAAAGGCAACAGCTGACTCTCCCATTCTTGTTGACATAAAATAACCAGGCTCTCACCCCATGTATTTAAGGAAGAAAATAAGAAACACTTCTGGTAGAAAGTAGCTTCATAAGGAGGAATGTATCAATTTTGACACCCAATATCTGCCATGCATAAAAGTGCTACATGTAAAAAATGGAAAGAAAATATGACCACAGTCAACAGAAAAGCTGGAGAATAGAAGTCTCACAGATAATAGATACTTGAGTGGTAAGATGAGGAATTAAGTACAAGATGGTTTAATATGTTGCAGGAGATATACAAAGTGGGTTTTATAGAAGAAGTGATTGGGAATTCCAGCAGACAATCATGATCTTTAAAAATTAACTGAGAACTGAAACATGAAATATCTGGGATTAAGGACAAGATATGGATACTCCAAAATAGAGAGGGTTGGAATTTAAATACAAATTTACAGAAATAGGCAAAGGGTGAAGCACAGAGAGAAAAGAAAATGCAAAACAGGACAAGATAGGAAGCACAAAAGATCTCTTAAGAAATTCTGGCATTCACAAATGTACATCAAATTCAAGAGATGGAGAGGGAAGAATTATACTTACAAGGATAATAGTTCAGAATTGGAAAAAAAAAGATTTGGCAAATGCAATAATGTCTACATGTAAATACAGGAGAGAAACTCCAACCACATTGAACCCATAGTATCTCACCTATGCACATAGAACTAAACCAAACAAAACCAAGCAAATCTCTTGACTATCAGAGTCAGATGAGAAAGACTACTTTAAAAACAGATTGAGGACTGGAGTTGTGGCTCAGTGGTAGAGCATTTGCCTAGCATGTGTGAGGTATTAGGTTCAATTCTTAGCACCTCATAGCATAAATAAATAAAATTTTTTAAAAAATGTATTTTAAAAAATAAATTGAATACTTTTGTTTCAACTTAAGATGCAGAAAGGAATAAGAAACTTTAGGTCTGAATAATGAGAACCAGTTTAGTGACCTTCCAAACATCCTATTTAAAAACCCATCATGGCCTGAAGATGCAGAGAATCCCAAATATAAAATAAAAGAAAGAGTAAAAACAGAAAATTTCTTCTTTATTTGTTTTTGTCCTCAGCTGAGCAGCTCTTGGAGGAGGCAGAAATCAAATAAGGAAATAAAGATGTGAAGGCTGACATTTTACATATTTTTAATAGCCAAGTAATTGTAGAAAGCCTATTTAGACTTTCAAGAATCTTCAGAAAATAATAAAATGCACAGCGAGCATGTCAACCCATGGCCTTCACTGCACATGCTAATGGAAGTTTGGGGCCAAACTGGAGAGCTAAGACCACCAAGGCATGAGCCTGTGAGTCTGATTTTGGGCAAGAGAACTAGGAGAAAGCATCCAGGAAAACCTATGAGTGGAGGAGAATCAAGAAATCGGAAGTAGAGCCTGTTCTATCAGATGACCCACTGTATAAGAGCTAGAAACTGGTCATTAGTCAATTGTCTACTGCCACAATATGATGCTGCAATTATGTACAGGCCTATGGCCTAGAAAATAGTGCACAAAGAGAACAAACCTATAAGGCCATTTAATTTATGATAAAGTCAACAATGAAGCAGCACAAAGAAAGTGTATTTTTTCTAATAAACAGTGGAGTTAATTTGCTATCTAAATGGGGAAAACATATCTGAACAACTTTCCTCCAACTATACAGAATAATGCATTTCAAGATTGACTAGAGATCTGTATTTGAAAAATAAAGGCAGGAAACTGTTTGGAAGTCATGAAATATTTTTGAATCTTCATGACAATATTTCTTAAATAGGATGGAAAAAGTTATGCTGTTGAAAATGACTAATTTATATTAAAATAAAGAATACATTTTCTACAGAGCACAGTATTAAGACAGTGAAAAGGCATATTACAGACTTGGAAATGCATGCATATGCACAATGTGCACTTCTAACAACTGTCTTATATCAAAAATGATAGTAATTTCTAAAAAAATCAGTAAGAAATTGGAAGATATCTCAACCTGAACACAGGAAGATACTGGAAAAGACACTTCACAATATCGGTTCTGCAAATGGCTAATAAATATCTTAAGAGGGTTTCAACATCATTAGTCATCAAAAAATGCAAATCAAACCCAAAATAAGACACCCCTACCCATCCACATATGTGGCTAAAATTACATAAAATAAATGGAAAACACTGAGTTCAGACAAGTTTTACAGCAAACAGAACATTTTCACATTTAGTGGGGTTACTAATTGGTACAGACACTTAGGTGAACTATTTAGATGTGTCTACTCAATTCAACTATATGCAAATTCTAAGCTTCATTGATTCAATGTTTCTGAGTGGGGTGCAAGTCTTCCTACTTGATGGCATTCAGTCAGTGGAGGCCAGAGTGCTTGTGAACATTCTATGCTACAATGAACAGCCCTATAATAGAGATTTTTTTTTTCCCAGCTCAAAGTACAAGAGGCAAGGCTAAGAAATCATAGAATGATTTAATTCCTTAGGAAGACACTAACTATTTACGAATTACTAAAAACCTAACAATGTTGGTGTAAGGGTTCCCAACTGGTCATGTTTCATTTTTTAAAATTTTTTTTTTGTACTTGTAGATGGACAGAATGCCTTTTTTAAATTTATTTTTATGTGTTGCTGATGATCGAACCCAGTGCCTCACACTTGCTAGGCAAGTGCTCTATCACTGAGCTATTGTCCAGCCCATAACTCAATTTATCATCAATGCTAAAATGATAACTGTTATAATGTTTTTGTGATAGAACATTCTTGGATCTAGCATAATGAGAAAAAACCTAACTATATATATAACAAAATGGGTAGATAACAAATATATCAGTGAACTAAAATAAATTATCATTCTGTAAATATACTACTTACTGAGACCATGGACTGTGTATACAATCGTACACAAATTTAAGTGAAATATTATTATTGTTCAAGGTAAGGACAGAAACATCCTTTAGGGGCTATTTTAATGACCAGAAGCAAGAATTCAGGGAATTCCTCACCTGTTAATCATTGTTTTTATTTAGTTTCAGATTGCAAAAGCATATGCCTTTTTGTAAAAATATGTGCTCTATATACTTCAGCACAAGTTGGAAAAATATAGTGTATATTGTTAGTGTCTAATATGTTAAAGACCAGAGTAAATAAAGAAATTTTTCTAATGTAAGAAAAGTGTGATAAGTCTAAAAATTAAGTGATTTAAAAATATATATCCCTGAGTATATATAATCTTTTCTCATGAGTCTCAAAATAATAATTGATATATAAATAGATACAAATATTGATAGATTAAAACAAACTATCAACTGTTTTCATAATTCTAGGACCTTGGGGTAAATTACCACACAGGAATAAACCAAAAGAAAACTATGATTTATAATTTAATCAGGCCTTGGTATGCAAATCCCAGATAGAGAATTCCAGTAAACAAAATTGATCTGTATGAAAGCCCTCTTGAACTATTTCAAAACTGATTATTAAAGAATAATTATGTTAGTAATGCACATAAATCGTGTCATATTTCCTGTTTGCAAGGCACTGCTCTACATTCTTGGAAGCTATAACCCATTCAAACTCTGTAACCATCTTATTAGGTAGATGATCTCATGTCATTTCAATGGGAAAGAAATCTGGTTTGCAGTGAGCACCAGGACACTTGGGCGGTTTCTTCAAGACTCAGGCACACTTTGTATGGCTTCAGAGTCTGTGCTGTTAGAATTTACAATAGAATTTTCATTTTTATGCATGGACAATGTTATATCTTGAATCTAATGACTACAATTTGAATAAATCTTTTATGATACATGTTTTAGTGAGAGTCATACAACTAAAAGACCTTTAGCTCCAAAGCTAACTTGACCCTCTGGGCTCTCTTTCATAGGCAAAGATCTTTCTCAGAGAAGTTGTTTCTATACATTTCTATTTGTTTAAATAAAGCAAGAGCATCCCAGAGAGACAATATTTTTGTATCTTATCAATGACCACATTTCAGTCAATTTTAACTGCCTCATATCAATACTAATTTTCTCAGTGAGGCATGGCATGAGGAAGGATTTACAAAGGAATAGTAATATTCTAAGCCTAAAAAAAACTAACAAAAACATATCCAAGCAGTCTTAGAATATCTTTACACCATGTTAGTTTAACATTTGTTTCTCTATGATAGATAATCTATAATTGATGCAAGGCAATCCTTTTCTGGAATATAATTTTTCTCTAGTTATTTATATGTTTCCTATATAATTGTATGGCTAGAGAAAAGTAGATATTATGTCAATTTTCAGATCTCATTCTCAAAGCACAGAAAGAAAAAGGATCCCTGTTTAGAGAACACTGCAGTAGCCTGAAGTGGAAATCTACCCCAAAGTTATATTGCTATTTATTTTGAATTGAAATGTGCTACTGAGCTTACAAATCCTCTTTGGCAGAACGATAGACATATTTATGGGTAAAGTTAGTATAAACATTGATTTTTAAACAAGTTTCTGAGATAAGTTTGTTCTTTTTCCCTGTGGTCTTTTTCTAGTGTCACTTAATCGCCAGCCACTTCTGACTTCAGGGATGAATAGATGCCTTCTCATGTGTGTAGAGAGTTGAGTATATTCACCAGTAAGCAATGTGCCGCCCAGAGCCAGCACCAAATTTCTCCAGTTCTTAAATGATTAGAAGATTCCAAAAGCATTCTTTAGTTTTACAAATCATTCACTTTAATTTATAACTAAACTGCCATAATATTTTATTTTATTCTTAATTCATTTATGTATAACTAAAGTAAATATTAATAAATATTGAAAGAGTGATCAGTACACTAGAAAAGGTTGAAGGTATGTTAGTAATAGGGGATTTTAGCATCTTTAATAAATTACTTATTACTAAAGCACAGTTTTCTGACTTTTCTATGTCAAATCTTTGGGTATGACTTTTAAACAAAAAATTGTGAACTTTTTAAGATATGGTCCTAAAGGTAATCTATTTGGTAAATATGTTATTCAAATGAGCATTAGAATAATTTTAAACTATGACCCCAGAGCTCTAAATATGACAAGTAAAGTAAAGGGATCTACAGGTGATAACAGTGATTTAATTTAACTAGTTACAAATCAATCACATTATGAAATACATATCAATAAAATTTTCTGAAACCTATTTAAAAATAATTAGGTATAATACCCTAAGATGCCTTCACACAACAAGCTCTCTGGTTTACTCCTCTCTCTCTCTCTCTCTCTGTCACACACACACACACACACACACACACACCTCACATTAAGCAATTTGTTGGCAACTGTACACTTGAGAAGAAATCTCCAGCTGGGGTTGTGGCTCAGAGGTAGAACATTCGTCTAGCATGTGCGAGGACCTGGGTTTGATCCTCAGCACTACATAAAAATAAATAAAATAAAGGTATGGCATCCAACTACAATTAAAAAAATATTAAAATACAAAGAAAGAAATCCCCCAATAAGCTTTCACATTTGTAAAAGCTAACATAATATATTGTTTCAAAATATGCTAGAGAGTTTGACTAAACTGGTTCTCAAAAACTCAGTTGTCTTTGAAAAATTGAAAACAGATAAAATCCCTGTGGGTGGGGCTTTGATTGTGTGAGTACTTGAAAAAATTGTTGACACATAGAAGGCACTTGATAAATATTTATAGAAAAATATTAATGAGTAAATGAATAAGTGAGCAAATAAAATATTAAATAACAGCATACAAAGAGAAATCAATTTGACATTTTAGCTGGCAATATTTCATATGTAATACTCCTTGAACACATTATGAAAGCAAAACATCTAAAAATGGATTTGAATATAAGAACCAAAAATATGTACAAAGATTTTCAAGAACCACTTTAAAGTATTAAATCATACTCTGGAGAAACGCCTTCTTCTGGGTCCATACACTGCATATTATAGTAGACTTTCATTGTTGTTTATCTCCCTATAGGTTACATTGTTGATATTGGATTATTGGATTTATCTTACCAAAAAATGACTTTCTAATTATATCATATATATACTGCTATGATTACAGTAACCTGCAAATATCCAGTGGTAAAAATGGCTTATTTTTGTGCATATCTAAAGAATTGTTTGAAGAAGAAATGTAATTTTGTGGTGAGTAGTCTCATACCCAGCAATACAGCTGTGGAGATATTATGAAATTGAACAAGCCTACTTATGATTAGAGTATGGTTGTAAAGAGTTGCACAGTCTGACCTTGTTGAAATAAGAACTAGTATGAAGTTTTTTGTTCAGGCTAAAAGGAAAATAAAAAGCTGAACAAACCTCTGCTCTAGATGTCTTTGGTTTGCCACTGAGATACATCTTATAAAAACTTCTTGGCCCTTACTCCTGTGAATGGACTGCCTTAATAATCTTCCTTTTTCCAAGCTTCCTGTTTGATTTGGTCAATGGGCAACATTTTCTGGACATTAGAAGAAAAAAGAAAGAGCTAGGGTGTTCACCCATATGTTCCATTATCTGTCAGCCCTCTTAAATTATGTTTTGTTTTTAACATGCATGTTCTTCTTCTTGTCTAGGAGTAGTTACAGTTCCTCATCCCTAATGGACCAAGGATGGCACATCATCATTTAATTTTCTATCACTTTATTCAAGCAAACAACTGAAAAAAGTCTACTTATTAACTCACAAAAAAATCTCCAATGTGAGTGGCCATAGTTCTGCTATAACTCTAATAAAAGCTCTTTCGGTTTCCTTCCAAAAGATGTGAACAGCCCTGTAAAAATGGACCAAAGGAAAATGACCTCCATGACCTTATACCACACTCAAAACTTTAATCAACTTTATGAACTATTAAGTGCATGCTTTCTGTGACTTTAAAACATTTAAATTAATATGTAGCATTAATATTTCACCCCTCTTCATAGCAGAAATGAAGATAACTCAATAGACAGTGTTTGAAATTTATATATTTGCTGTTGCTAATAGTAGTGTTGACTTTTCATATATACATACTTTCTGTTTCAAAGCATAATCTAAGCATTTTATTAGATTATCTTCCAGAGTGATCATTTCCATTAAGGAGACAAACTGTATTAGTAAATCTATTGGAGCATATTTTTTTTTCCCAAAATTTACTTCTTTCAATAAAAATGGTTTTAAAAGATTAAGCATATTTTTGCTGGTGTGCAATTTAAACTCTGGTGAGGTTGTTCTAAAACTGGTCTTGCCCAAGAGGTCATTCATATCCCTGTAGGGTTAATCAATGGGAACTCCCCTGTTACTAAAGCCTAAAATAGTTTCAATGGCATATCAAGAGTGCTGCTCGAATTGGGTGTGGTGGTGCACTCCTGTAATCCTAGCAACTTTGAAGACAGAGATAGGAAAACAAGTTCTAGGCCAGCCTCAGCAACTCAGCAAGACCCTTGGCAATATATATAAAGTGATTTAAAAAAAACTCCAGTCAAGACACTGACTGTATACCACATGGGAAACAGTTTCATAGATTTAGCTGAGGAAAAAGTTATTAAAAAAAGATAAAACAACTTTAAAAGGTTTTAAGGAGAAAAAAAAATCAGAATCCAGAATTGCTATATCATCCGGAATGTTCCATGCTCAAATTAAAAATTGTATGTTTAACAACTTACTTTTCATCTGTAACAATATTGACCAGAAATACTATAATGGCATAAATGTCATATTCAAAATTATCAATTACCAAAGGATTTATAAGCAGCTGAAATTTTGCTTAGAAAGGAAGGTGAGGGCTATGGATGTGCCTAGCATGCCTGAGGTCCTGGGTTCCATCCCCAGCAGCACCAAAAAATAAAAGTAAATAAAAATTATCATTAAAAAGAAACACAAAATTAGGTGACTTTTAAAAACTCATCAGCAATATTTGAGTATCCCAGTTCTTTTTGGATGAAAGAGGATTCTGAGGAGTGCACCCAGGAGTGCTTTACCAATGAACTACATTCCTAGCCATTTTAATTTTTCTATTTTGGGACAGGGTTTTGCTAAGTTACATAGGACTTTGGTCAGTTGCTGAGGCTGGTCTCAAACTTATGACCCTCCTGCATTAGCCTCCCATGTCACTGTGATTACAGGTGTGTGTCATTGCACATGGCTGAGTATTCAATTTTCTTTATATCTTTCCTAAATATTCTTGGTGATTGTAAAAAAATAATACTGACAATCTGTATAATGACTTAGTATTTCTTAACAAGTTATACATAAAATTCCTATGTAAATAAAAATCCCACACCTAAAGTCTACCTAAGAGAAATAAAAACATGCTCACAAAAAGACATTTAGATATTTATAACAGAATTATTCATAATAACCCCAAACTTAAAACAATCCATACATACATCAATTTTTGAATTCATAAGTAAAACATTGCAATGTCCCTACAATAGAATGCTATTCATCACTGAAAAGCAACAAAGTACCATGTTGAGGAACCAAAAAAGCTATTTGCTGAGTGAAAGAAAATTCGACACCAACATCCATGTGATTCCATTTATAAGTGAAACATCCAGAAAAAGCAAATTATTTTTTTTAATTGTCAGTGTACCTTTATTTTATTCATTTATATGTGGTGCTGAGGATCAAACCCAATGCTTCATGCATGCTAGGGAAGCTCTTTGTCACTTAGCCACAACCCCAGCCCAGAGAAAATAAATTTTGATAGACAGAAAACATATTGCAAATAGTAATTTAAAAAAAGGATGATGGAATGTTTTTTGCTTATATTAATATTCTACAATTGTATAGTGATGACAGCTGAATAATTATACAAAATTATGAAATGATCTATAAATTTCATGAATATCTACTAAAAATGTATAATCATATAATAACTGAATTTAAATAAAACTCTATAAACTTATATAAAACTAATATGTGTATACTATTTCCATTCAAAAATTTGAAAAAATAGCATTAATCATTTATAGAGTTAAAATAGTTTGTAAATTATAATAATTTAGTTATTACATATATAATATTTGAAAATACATAATAGATTAAATGAACAAAATTAAAACTCTAATAAAAATATGTAATTTCATATTTGTGCTCTTGATTTATAAAACAGGAAAAACCAGTAAATCATCTTTTCTTACCATAGCACTCTTGGAATGATAAGAGTATCTTTTTTAAATGTTAGAATTTTGGAGTGTATTTTTGTCTGTGCCAGTCCTTCCTAATTTAGTAAAACCATTGGAAAAGAACAGAAGAAAAAGTACCTTATGCTATACTTCAAAAGTGAGTCCCATTCAGTCTCAACTATATCCGTATACACAGGGAAAAAGTAGATAAAACAGAATTTTCAAATGCAATTTTCTTCCTAGAATGGCTTCTAGCTTGGATTGAATTGCTGAATGAAGAATTATAGGTCTTAACTTTTTCAACACCTGTTAAATTGTCTTCTTGGAGCACATTAAAATCTGTGAACTTTCAAAGTAGAATTCATAAAAGAATATGGTCAAAGTATGAAACATGTACTTATAGTACTCATTTTCTTTATTCTTTCTTTTGGTCTAAACTTGGGAAAATTTTAAGGAAAAGATTTTTACAGTTTCAGTTTTCTATGAAGCAAAAATGGCAGACCTCATGTAAATAGGCTACTCTTCAAATCAAATTAAATATGTGGTGTCTGAAAAGCCTCTGCTTACTTCTTAAAGGGGGTGAGAATTGGACAAACATACAATAAAAAACAAGGTCAAATACCTGTGCAAATTCTTGAAATGGCCAAAATAATCCCTAATCAAGAGCTTGACTATGGCTTAGCACACTGATATATTTCACAGAAAGGAAAAAGGATTTACAGATTCCCTATTTTTGCATTATTTATTTTCAGAAATATGGTACAGGGTAGGGAAAATAATTTTGAAATCATTTTATCATTAGACTTTTGGCCTTCTTTTTCTTTCTTCTTTTTTGTTTCTTAACTTTGTTGGATTAAGCCACATATTCAGCACTTACCTCATACCTTAATTCTGTTTTGTGTTTCTTCAATTGAAAACACTTAATGTGAAACATCCTAAGACTTTACTTGGCCAACATTTCAGTAAGACTTTCTGATTAAATAAAAGACACCCACTTAAAAGATTAATTGCACATGGCATATATGAGGAAGCACATATTTTAAACCTGTTAATGCAAAATAGTCAACTGCAGCAGTCAGGTAGGGAACAGAAACCTAGAATAAAAAAGAAAAGGATAAGAGAGCATTGAAAACCTAAATGAACAATTCTTGACATATTATGAATGTGACAAAATACCTAAGATCATCTCAATGTTTATATATATATAATGTCCTCCAAAGTTCATCATCGTAAGGTGATGAGATAAGGAAGAGGAACCTTTGGGAGGTGGCTGGTTCAGGAGGATGCAGCCCTCTTGAATGGAATCTCTTCAGTCCTAAGAATCAGGAGAGAAATGAGGATATGAGCGGACAATTGTCTTCAAACTAGAAATCGTCCTCAGGAGATATTGGATCTGCTGGTGCTTTAAACTTGGACAGACTGCCATCTCCAACTGTGAGAAATATGACAAATTGTGAAACCCGGATTCTATGTGGAATAAAAATTCAGTTAGATGGGAATACATAACATACTTGCCCAACATTTTTTTTTAACCTGCTAAGTGCCTAGCATTGTTCAGAATCTGAGGAATGTAATTCTGGAGAACAAGAGAGAAACAAACATCAACAATTAAGGGAGGGAAATTTTAAGAAGAAATAACAATGAAGTCAATTATTTGTCTATAAGCAGAACGCAGAGTACTATGAAAATCACTGAAGAGTCCCCGAAATGCCATTTGGGGTTATGAAGGGATTTCTGGTGAAAGTGAGAAAATGAACTAAGACCCTAAGGACATGTGTTGAGGCAAACTTAGGAGGAAGGTGGTTCAACAGGGTGAGTAATTCCTATTAAGAATAAAACTCACCATAGAAAATCCAGAGTTAAGATTTCTGATGCATGGAATTCATTAAAGAAGTCTTTCATTGGTATCATAAAGATGAGACAAAAGGCTTGCAGAGGGACAAATCATAAGGGTCTCTAAAATGCATGTGTGGAAATTTTGACTTAATATAAAGGAAAATGGAAGGTTATCAATGAGATTTAAGAATTCAAAGACAAGATCACTTTTCCTTTTAGAATGACAATTCTGAAAACAATGAATAAAACATTGGCGGAAAGTAATTATGGATCAAGATATATCAGGTATTGAAGTATTACATCAACCCACAAAATGTAAGAGAGGGCCAAGACAAGGAGAGAGTAAGGAAGAAAACGATAAATCCATGGGATGCCAGTATAATTAGGAAATAAAATATAGAGCATGTAGTTATTACCAGTCAGGTTGCCAGAAAAGGAAAAATAAAATATTTCCCAGGCTTCAGACTGTATCTTTTAGGGGCTGGCAGTACTGGTTGTAACATTTTTAAAAACTGAGAAAATCAGAATAATATTTGTGTAAAATGAATCAGATTTCCCTGTGAAGTTTAATGTGCATAGTTCTAGGATGGTATACAGACATAGACATCTATAGTATATACAATTACAGACTATAAGTGTTTAAAATTGATAGGACCAGTCATTTGAAGGCTCAGAATAAGAAAAGTGCCTAAGATGTAACCTTGAGATAATAATTATTTTTTGTTGCATTATAATTATACCTAAGAGTGGAATCATATGTGTACATGAACATAATATAATTTGACAAGTCTCATTCCCCTATCTATTCCTCCCTTGTCCTGATCTAATTGCTCTACTTACTGATTTCTCTTCTACATATTATTCTTATTTCAATTGGTGCATTAAAATTATATACATTAGCATGATTCGTCATGGTATATTTGTAAGTGGACATAGCATAATTTGGTAGATTTCATTTCCTAATACTGCCCCCTGCCCTACTATCCTCCCTCCTTCTTGATCCCCTTCCTCTGTTGGTCTCCCTTCTGTTTGTGTTACATCCCATTTGAAAAATATAAATTCTTAAGAGAGAAGTATAGAAGAAAAGTATTTCTGAAAATAAATGGAAGGAGAGAAAAAAGTGAAGGAAATTCTCTGAGCCCCAAATGAAATAAAGAAAGAATAAAAAAAATAATATTTTTGGAAGAGACCTAAATAGACCAAATATGTGTCTAATCTAGGCTTTATAAAGACATTCAAGCTGAAGCTAAAACAAGCAAAAACCTAAAAGAACAACAATATAAAAATCTCACTGTTAATCCTAGAATACTGGGTAAAAAAAATCAATTGAGAAAATTGGAAACTCCTCATTCTTCCTTTCCCTTCAGAATTTTATCTCAGCATCATCAAAGTGGTGATGAAGGAAAGGTTTTGCTAGTACAATTCCATCTGGTAAAGCAACGTGATAGAATATCCCCATTGCACAATTCCTAATGTAATACTAGATTTGGAATATCCTCATTAATGTGTCCCACAACCATCAGATGGAAAACTGATAGAGTCCTTGGTAAGTGTGGATTAGGTGATAATTGGGTCCACAGATGAAGTTTAGCCTCACAAACACAAAACATCTGAGTTTGCGTTACCTAAGGTAATATTGAAATCCATTAAAGACACCAAAGAAATGAAATAAATAACTCAAAATGTGAAAAAATCAGTAGGACAACAGATCCATTTCTTTAAGAAATAAATGGGAAAAATGATGAATGGATAATTGCAGATTATGTTACTTAAGGCAAATGTTAATCAAAAAAGTGGACCGTTATGCTCCAGATATAAACCAAACATACTTACAGACATTAACAGAGAAAATGGTAAGATTTTAACACAATGCAATATTTGATGGTGTTAAAGATTTATTATTAAATTTCAGATATAGAAGTGCTATATTTTTATGTTAATTTTTAGAATTAATATATTGATGTATGTACAGATAAAATATGAAATTTCCTGAAAAATAATCTCAAAGTGAGAGAGGGTACAAATCAAAAACATACATTTGTATATCAATAACTATTGAACCTGGGTGAAGGCTATATCCTTTTGCTTCTATAATAAAGAAATATGATTCATATATAAAACAAATTGAAAAGGTTGGGGCTGCAAGGTAAAATTTGTGTTTAAATAGACCCCTGGCATTGTGAGTAATAATAATCTATTCTACCATGGGCTCGAAGAGTTTCTCAAATTAATCATCACACAGAAGAAAGGGAATCCCAATTTGTCATTATTAATGATTTGAGAATCACTTTTTTGAAGCATATACAGATCACTTAAAACAGTATGCCTCTCTCTTTCCTTCACATTTAGATGGGATTTAGTTTGTGACTAAAACACCATTTTATGAAGGAAATATAAAGTGAACAATCAACAGAATATTTTGTTCACCAACCTTTCAAATGAAAATGTAAAAAAATGTTAAAAAAATGTAACATCCAACTAATTGAACTATATACTAATTTGTTTCAAAAACATCAAAATTTCTAAAAGATTATGAATTGGATGCTGACAATATTCCAAAGAAAATAATGAGGAGGTGGATACATGAAAAGAAAAAGAGTAAATAAGTATGTATCTATGTGACAAGCTGTGATCTGTAAAATTAGAATATTAATTTATTAGTCAATAAATGTCCTACAATGTAAAATTTATCAGTGTCAATTGGCAAGACTTGAATGAATGTGTTGATAGGGAACTCAGATTAAATGGTACCTCTAAAGAATAGGCTCTTGAAAATTTTGTGAATGAAAGAAGAGTGAAAAAGAAACAATATAAAAACAAAGACTTGGATTTTTAAATGAGGAGAGACTTTAGAATAAGAATTAACTTTTAAATTTAAGTATATAAACATCAGAAAGAATCATCTTTCTAAAAAGAAAGAAAGAAAAGAAATGATAATGATTGATTTTATAATACAGGGTTTAGTTACTCATGATTAAAGAAGATTATGGGTATATATATCTACTGTGAAATAATAAGTACTTTGAACAGTAATTGAGTATTACAGATGTAACATTCCAGTGATTTATTACTTTACATCTATACTGTCTTCATTTGCCAAATTATTGTGTTTTCAAGCATACCAACTAATGATTGATTCAGTGAAATTTGACAGCCATCCAATATTCATTGAGTTTTCATTTCTCAAAAATATGGTGACAGTTATATTTTAAATAATTTATTTCTTTAAATAAAGTTTTTATCTTAGTCTTTTTATAGCAGTATTGGATATCATTAATAATGGGGCATCAATTATGAACATTATAACATTATAGCTTCCGATTCATACCATAAATGTCCAAGTTCAATTACTGAACATTTTTACCAAGGGCACATACAGAACTTCAGCTCTAAATAGCATAATATATCCTAGCAACTTGGAATACTCTTTTTCTCATAAAAACCACTAACACCACTACGTCATGTTTCAAATTTACACATTCAACTCTCCATCAGGAGTTTTTCAACCTCTGAGCTTTATTCTACTTCATAAAGCACTTGCTCTGTCTTCCACTTATTTCAGTGTGATCCTGTATGAATAAGAAATTCAAATTATTAGTGGAGTCAATATGAGTTTGGTTGTGGTGACATAATGATGCCAAAGTAATGATTGAAAGTTTTGCCTCTTTCAAGCTATTTGAATGTAAATTACAGAAATAATGTTTTTGTCATTGTTAGTGTTTATTGTAAGTAGTTATAATGTGTCAGTATTAATACAAGTATTTACTATTACATGAATTTCAAATTTTACAAAGTTTCTCATATCTGGTTTTTAAATGAGGTACTTGAGGTTGAATTTTTATTTGAATGATTAATATTTATATTCCCTAAAAATTATTCTCTTCTTTGACAAGCTCTGAAAATAATTTAATAAATGTTAAAAATACACAAATTCAATTGAATTCTAAATTATATGAAATTTCTATTATGCAAAAATCTTCTCATATGCAATCCTGTTTCTCTAAGTTTTTTCCTAACTAAATGTATAAATATTAGTGTTTTTGGAGAATATAATTTTTACAAGCAGAGAAAATACACACAGAGGTAGTAAATTCAATGAGCAACTGCCACTACTAGTTCTGGGAGATCAAAGACCTGGAGTGTCCTCAGCAGTTGAATGAGGGTGCAATTAAAATTCTGCATTCTGAACTCTGAGGAGGGCATGAAGCCAAGTTGTGTTGCTTATCCTGAGAGGGCATTAACTAGTTGGTTATAAAAGTTCTCAGAGTAGCCAATATCTAGAACCAACACCACCACCCAGCTTCTGTTTCATTAGGAGAGCTCCCACACCACACTTCTGCAATACACAGTCATTAATTCAAATAGTATCCCACTTTCAAACAACAGCCTTACTTCTCTGTTGAGACTGCTTTTACAGTCACCTGCATTTTATTCACTGTTTGATCTTATCAAGATTTCTAGTTGATTGACTAACCTTTTCTCATGTAATAATAAAATAAATAAAAACGGTTATGAAACACTTAGTAATTTCTTTTCTGTCAACTACTGTTCAATATATTCCATTGGCATTCACACTTTCACTATTTACATATTGTGAGGCTAATATATTTTTGCAGGTCCAATTTTATTTTATTTTATTTTTTTTATTGGTTGTTCAAAACATTATAAAGCTCTTGACATATCATATTTCATACATTAGATTCAAGTTGGTTATGAACTCCCAATTTTACCCCAAATACAGATTGCAGAATCACATCGGTTACACATCCACATTTTTACATAATGCCCTATTAGTAACTGTTGTATTCTGCTACCTTTCCTATCCTCTACCATCCCCCCTCCCTCCCCTCCCATCTTCTCTCTCTACCCCATCCACTGTAATTCATATCTCTCCTTGTTTATTTTCCCATTCCCCTCACAACCTCTTATATGTAATTTTGTATAACAATGAGGGTCTCCCTCCATTACCATGCAATTTCCCTTTTCTCTCCCTTTCCATCCCACCTCATGTATCTGTTTAATGTTAATCTTTTCTTCCTGCTCTTCCTCCCTGCTCTGTTCTTAGTTGCTCTCATTATATCAAAGAAGACATTTGGTATTTGTTTTTTAGGGATTGGCTAGCTTCACTAAGCATAATCTGCTCTAGTGCCATCCATTTCCCAGCAAATTCTATGATTTTGTCATTTTTTAGTGCTGCATAATACTCCATGGTGTATAAATGCCACAT
>NW_025999924.1:15558061-15643238 GCF_001458135.2 Marmota marmota marmota | reverse complement strand
GAGCACGGGTCCCCTGGCAGGGGGGTGCAGAACGACCCCAGAGCAGGCTCTGCCCGAAGGTGCAGCGGCGAACAGGCCACCAAGACGCTCGAGGCTGCAGTCCAGCCTTCGGAGGACAGAGCTCGGCACGCAGCCCAGCTCCAACCTCTAGGTGCGGCTGCCGGACAGTGTATACAGAGCCATCAAGACAGCAAGCAGAAAGCAAATGGCGGCTCCCACGGAGTGGATTTTCGGCACAGAAACCACAGCCCCGCCAACAATCCCAATCCACAAACTCTCCCTGTATAAAAAATATTCAAAAAAAAAAAAGAAAAAAAAGGCGGGGCGCACTGAGCTTTCTTTGCCTCGGGTACTTACAATCCACTGCTGATTACACATTCAGCTTCTCTGCCCGGAGCGAAGCGAAAGAGGAAGCAGATGGGAGCAAAGCGCCCGCGGCTCTGAGCAGCCAAGCGTCTCTTTTTCGATTTCTTTGTTCTTCCTGCTCTTGGCAAAGTGGTCCGCTACAGATTAACGGTGAAAGGAGCTCTAACAGACTGTGCGAAATCTCTATTAAAGCCGCTGCTTTTAGCACCACGCTCAGCACTTCAGCAACCCCCCGTACGCAGCGGCCATCTTCTCCCCCCAATTTTATATATGTCAAAAATTTGTGCAGATATAATGTAGTAGCAGAGCTGGACTTTCCGACCAGAAATATTCTGAAACATCATTCTTAAGGTGTGTTTTCCTTTTCTTTACCCCTGGTCATGTCTTTTTCTACTTTTGTCTGGTGGGCATCATTTCAATATCATCTTTACCACTACTTGTCTTGACTTAACTACTACGATGGCTTTCTGACTTATTTCCTCATTAGTTACTGAGTGTTTTGTTACATTAGTTACTGAGTGTTTTGTTCCTCATATAGAATCTGGAATGAAACATTGCTTGTGTGTGTTGTAGATAATTTCTCCGGCTAAAACTCTTCAGGTGATTTGCATCTCAATCTCATTAAATCTGATTTTTTTTCTTAGAACTTCTAATGACTTTGAATGATTTTTCTCAATAAATGTTATGCATTAGATACAAGGTGTCCCCCCAGATCTCCTGTGTTAATGCAGAAATGTTCAGAAGGGAAATGACTGGATTATGAGAGTTGGAACCTAATCAGTCCAACCTAGTTTGAATGCACTGACTGGGTGGTAACTGCAGGCAGGTGTGGTGTGGCTGAAGGAGTGAGTCAGTGGGGACATGGAAGGAGTACACCTTCCCTGTGATTCTTCACCTTCCTCTTTCCTGCCACTACCATGAACTCTGTGGCTTTCCTCTGCCTGGCCCTTCTGCCATCAATGTTCCTACTAACCTCGGGACACACAAAATGAAACAGGTCAAGATGGACTTAAGCTTCTGAGTCCAAAATCCAAAATAAACATTAATTCCCTCATCTAAGTTGATCCTGTTGGGTATTCTGGTCACAGAGATACAAAGTTGACCAACATAAACAATTATTTGAAACTGTCCTTTAGCCCCTCTGGGGCTTTACTCCCTAAGAGCCATACTAACCTATTGCTTTTTGTTGAAAGTCACATAACTCAGATCAGGACCTTTGCACGTGCTCTCCTCTCCCTCCTCATGCTTCTTCCACGTGCACATGTGTGCATCCCCTACCCCAAATCATTTCCACCATCACACACCATCTTCCAAAGGTCTTACCTGAAACATCTCTATAAATAGTCACTCTATCCATCCATTATTTCCTTCCCTGCCTAGTTTTGCTAGAGAACACATTATCACCTAAAATAATAAATCTATCAGTGCACCCAACCATGTGTTCTGTAAGGAGAAAAGTCTATTTTCACTGTTATGTGGATGGCACATAGATGTCATTCTGGCACATATGAGGTATTTAGTAATTATTTATTTATCAAATTAATGATGAATGCCTTTCCACTAAGTTATTTGCAGCTGTCTCCTTACTCTTTACTTATTAAAACAATCAGTCCTGAAGGCTACTGACTCATCACCCTGCTTCCAGCTACCACAAACAAGTTTGACTCTGGAAGGTCATTTTTTTTCAAACAGGGTAATTTTACTGTTCTATAAACTCATGGAGAACACTCAAGCAGAACTGTGCCTTCCTGACAAAACCACTTTTTATTTTCAGGCCAGTTGTGTACATAATTATGCATTATGCCTCTAAACCCCACATTCTTTATTCTCAGCCTTTGGTCTGACCTAACTGCATTCCATTAGAAAATACAAACACCACATGAAAAAATGCTTCATCTTCTGATCTTCCTTCCATCCATATCTGAAATCAATCTGTATTATTTTTACCCTATTATAAAAGCTCCCCATTCTTATATAGCCTGAATTTCTGCACCAGTGTTTTAAATGGTTTTTCTTCCTGTCTCAAAAGGAACCAATTACCATTTAGCACCTTTTCTCACTTGGACGGGATATTCAACCACTCTTTCTCAAATAAGTAGTTCTCAGCAGCATTTAAACATGCCCCTATTAAAACAAACAACAAATGCTAGAAGTTAAAATCTGGGGGGAAAAAATTACCTCTACTTAAATTTGTAAACTATTTATTTATTTATCCACTTTCCCTCTACCTATTGTCTTTATTTTCTCAATCTGGCATCTAGTCTCATGATTTAATACTTTTTTTTCTCTGAAGAAAATGACAATTATATGTCTAAATCAACATTTTTACTTCACTGAATTTGATGTATCAGCAGCATTTGACACTATTAATTGCTCTAATCAAGAAACTGTTCAGTTGTCTTCTCTGACATATCTGTTTGCCATACACTTTCTCTCACACGCTGCCTGGTCCTTCTTAGTCTGGTGTTCCGGCCATTCTCCTCTGTCACAGTAAGGAGCTCTCCTGAGCATGTGTCTAATTCCCTGCTTTCTTTTAGTATCTGTACCAAGGCAGTGCTACTCGTGATTCTCATCTCCCATGACACATAAATATAACTCTGATGAACACTTCTTTTTTTCTCAAATATATCAGAAAAAAAGTGAGATGAGTGACGAGATGAGGAAGGGGGACATTTGGGGGGTGACTGGTTCAGGAGGATGCAGCCCTCTTGAATGGAATCTGTTCTGTCATAAGAATCGAGAGAGAGAGATGTTTTTCTAGCCCACATGAGGATATGAGAGGACAATTGTCTTTAAACTAGAAAGGTCCTCAGTAGATATTGAATCTGCGGGTGCTTTGACCACAAGACATTATGAATCCAGACTTCTCCTTTGAAACCTTATCCTCTTCTTTATTAGGTGGAGAACATTCTATTGAAACTCCTTTGTTGCCCCCCCCCCATAAAAATAGATTCAGGGGCATGCTCTCTTTTCCAGCGCTCAGTGTGGAAGCTGACCCTTAAGGTTGCAGAGCAGTCCCACCCTCCATCTGAAAAGCTCATGTCTGTGTGTCGTGTGATTTCTTCGCAGTTTTCTTGGTTTAATGTTTCAGCCGGCTCTTTTAAACCCAGCTCACCTCATCAGCACGGGTCACTGGCGAGATGTGTACATCTTGTGCGTGGGTAAGCCATTGTTTTACCAAAAACCACTGAGTTCATTTTTTTTTCTATTATCTTAGGAATCTGCAACCATTTTTTTTTTCTGGTTTCTAAATTATATATATAAAAAAATCTTCTTATACTTTGTCCAGTTTTCTAATTGTTTTTAACAGCAAGACAGATGGTTTCTTTGTGGTCAGGAAAAATTGAGGAGGTGAATTGATTTTTTTGGAATGGGTACCAGGGATTAAACTCAGAGGCACTCAACCACTGAGCCACATCCCCAGCCCTATCTTGTATTTTGTTTAGAGACAGGGTCTCACTGATTTGCTTAGCACCTTCCTTTTGCAAGGCTGACTTTGAAATTTTGATCCTTCTGCCTCAGCCTCCCAACTGGAATAACAGGCTTGTATTGCGGCACCAGCTAAGGTGAATTGATTTAGGCTGATCTTAAATTCATTAAGTTTACTAGTAAAAAAAAAAAAAGTTTAATATATTCTATATGATATACATATTGATATATTAAGAGAAAAATATGTAGTATTCTAGATCTTTAAGTATTATAAATATCCACTTTTAAATGAATTGAATCTTAAATCAGCTATATTATATATTATATAAGTATATATCCTACTCACATATATGTATCTGTAAAATATACATACATATATAATTATGTTCCTATATGTATACAGCTATATATTTACAGGATCACCTTCATACACACACTTATACATTTTTTTTCATGATTAAACTGCTAGGTTTAATTTTAAACACTTGAAAAAATATATACAATAGTTCAATTATTCAATGTTCACATATCTCCATTTAAGTCAAATATTTTTCAGTTTAAGTACAAATTTAGTTAAAACACTTAAAACAGATTTTATCTTAGTAACTCATTTTTGTCTTATTTTTGCTAACTCACTCTTCAAAAAGTTTATAGTAATTAACTGAGAAACACTTTCAAGTTATATGTATATCTGACATACAGAAAATAGCATGTGGAAGTAATATAATAAATACTGATTATGTTGAATTAAAAACATTTTTTGTTATTTCATTTTTGCATAGGTGATATTTATGCAATGGTGTATGTTCATCTTACAGTTTAAAAATATTTTCATTTCTCACTGTCAAATTAACTATGATTTGTTTTTCTAATTTTCCACTGGGCTATTCAATTTTTTGCCAGTTATTTTTCTTTTCGTACTTGAAGTTTTTTTTTTCCAAATGTGTCTTTGATATTTGTCATAAATATTTATTATGACTATGATTATAAAGTTAAATCTTGCAGAAAGCTAGAGGGGAAATAGAGAGGTAGAAAATTTAAAAAAAAAATATTCAACTATAAACTTTCTACTGAATAAAAAAATTTTCAACTATAAGCTTTCTACAGTTTTAACTAAATTTGTATTTAAAATAAAATCTTTGACTTAAATAGAGATATGTAATTAATGACAATTGCTTTTGAAAGACAACCATGTGTATTTTTGTATGCTTCTAGATTGCTTGAGTTTTGATACATACTGTGTTAACTGTGTTTGTGAAACAATAAAATATTTTTAATACATGGGCATAGACCAGAAAGAAGGATTCTTTATACTGAGAAATATTTTATTTTTGCCTTCCAAATACTTAGTTTTTCATAAACAAACATTAAATAATTCTAGGTTAAAATATGTTACAAAGACAAATTTAAGAACTGTCTTGCATAACTGCACTGTTCTTTTGAAATTAAACTTAGAATATCTTAAACTAGACATATTGGAACCATCTGGAACAAATTAAGAGATAAACAAAATAAGAAATTATGTTATTACTGTTCAAAATAAAAAAAAAATCTTAATTATATTCTTATTTGATGTTTACCATATGGTTTTTAATTAATATTCCCTCTAGAAAGGATCATAGTTTTGTACATAATGTAAACGTACCAACATAACGTTCATGGAAGTGAAATGTCCTCTAATATCAATACACAAACATGACTTGATCAACATTATTGACTTCAACCACTTCCAAAATGATTTTTCCAACATATTAACTGTCTTGCTTATTCCAAGAATTTTTGGTTTTACTGTGATAGATATATAAAATTTCATTATGGTGAAATATCATCTTGAGAAAATTATTGGTTGGTTGGTTGGTTACTAGGGATTGAACCCTGGGGCTTTCAACAACTGAGCCACATCTCCAGCTAGTTTTTCCTCATTTTTATTTATTTATCTTTATTTTTTATTTGTTCTAATAGTTATACAAGACAGTAGAATATATTCTAACACATTATACATAACTGGAGTATGTATGATGGTTGTACATGATGTAGGATCCCAACTGGTCATGTAATCATATATGCACATGGGGTAATAATGTCCAATTAATTCTAGTATCCTTCCTAATCCCATACCCCTCCACTCTGTTCACTCCCCTCTTCTTAATCCCAAATCCCTGTATTCTTCTCTAGCCCTTGCTGTCCTTTTTGTGAATTAGCATCCATCCACACAGTAGAGAAAACATTCTTCCCTTGATTCTTTGGGATTGGTTTTTTTTTTTTTTTTTTTAGCTTTGAGAGAAGGTCTAGCTGAGTTGCTCAACCTGGCTTCACATATGCGATACTCTGGGATTACAGTGCACCACTGTGCAGCTAGATTCGTTATTTTGACTAAAACCTTACATTGTATTTTTAAAGTGGTATCAACTGCCCAGTAGAGAATTGTAGAATGGCAATAATTTGATACAAAGAAAAATGGAAGAAAAAGGGAAGATGAAATCAAGATGTGGAAGAGGAAACTCCAGAAGTTAGGAGGATGTTAGAACACAGTCGTCCCCTCAGTGTTGGTCCTATCCTTCACTTCACGTGGATGATTGAGCACTTTATTCAAACTTTGGTAGCAGTATTATTGCAACCTAATTCACAACTTGTAAGTCAAATACCATAAAATTAATTCCTTTAAATTATGCTTAAAATGGTTTTTAATATATTTGCCAAGTTGTGCACATATTGCCAGTTGATTTTAGCACACTTTCATCAACCCAATACTAAACCCTGCACCTATTAGAAGATATTCGTTCATTAAAAATCTGGCAAACTAAACTGTTTTCTGTTTCTGTGCATATTTCTGTTCTGGATATTTCATATAAATAGAATAAGACAAACCCACATAAATACAGATATCCCATACTATAAAAAGGCACAATGAACATACAGTGGGGAAAAGATAACCTCTTCCACAAACCGTGCTGGGGGAAACTGGAAATCTATATATAACAAAATAAAATCAGACCCCTATTTCTCATCATGTACAAAATTTAGCACAAACTGGATCAAGGACATAGGCATTAGACCAGAGACTCTGTGCCTAACAGGAAAAAAAAGTAAGACCGAATCTCTATCATGTTGACTTACAAACCAGCAAGAGTAGAATCAAGAATCAAAAAAATGAGAGAGTATCAAACTGAAAAAGCTTCTTCAGAGCAAAAGATACAATCAAGTATGTGAAGAGAAAACCTACAGAATAGGAGACAATCTTTGCCATCTACAGCTCAGATAGAACATTACTCTCCAGAATATATAAAGAACCCAAAAACCTTAACACCAAGAAAAACAAATAACCCAATCAATAAATGGGCAAAGGAACTGAACAGATACTCTGTAGAAAAAGAAATACAAAAGCTTAACAAATATATGAAAAAAATGTTCAACATCACTAGAAATTAGAGAAATGCAAATTAAAACTACACTGAGATTATCTCACTCTGAGTCAGAATGGCAATTATCAAGTATATGAGCAACAATAAGTGTTAGTGAGGATGTGGGGAAAAAGGTATACTCAGACATTGCTGGTAGGACTACAAATTGATGCAACCACTTTGGAAAGCAGTGTGGAGGTTCCTTAGAAATCTTGGAATGGAACTACCATTTGACCTAGTTATCCCACTCCTTGGCATATACCCAAAGAACTTAGAATCAGCATACTATGATGACAAGGCCACATCAATATTTATAGCAGCTCAATTCACAATAGCTAAGATCTGAAACCAACCTAGGTGTCCTTCAAAGGATGAATGAATAAAGAAAGTGTGTGTGTGTGTGTGTGTGTGTGTGTGTACACATATACACACACACAATGGAATATTACTCATCCATAGAAAGAATGACATCATGACATTTGCAGGTAAATAGACAGAACTGGAGAATAACATGTTAAGTAAAATAAGCCAATTCTCCACCCCAATCCCACAAAAAGAAAAACAAATCCTGAATGTTCTCTCTGATATGTGATTGCTGACTAACAACAGGCAAAAAAGGGAGGGAAGAGTGGAAGTTCACTGGATTTTATAAGGGGAGTAGGAGGAATGGAGTGGGTACAGGAATTGGAAAGACAGTAGAATGAATCAGACATAACTTTCCTACGTTCATATATGAATACACAACCAGTGTAACTCCACATCATGTACAACCACAAAAATGGAAATTTATACTCCATGTATGTATTATACATTCTACTGCCATGTATAACTAAAAAGAACAAATCAAAGAATTTAAAAAATTGAATAAGAAAAAGCTAATACAATGTATAGCTCTAAAATATATAGCTAACACAGTATAGATTTTTACTTCTAACTTCTTTCACTTGTCATATTTCTGAGTTTCATACATGTTGTACCAAGTCTCTATAATTAATTTCTTTATTTGGTTGACTACTATTTCATTGTATGCATGTATCACAATTTGTCTATTCACTCATGGGTTGATAGTTATTTGGTTTGTTTCCACTTATTTGTCATTAATAATAATGTCTCTATGAGCATTCATGTATAAGTTTTTTTCTTTTTTTGAAGGGAATTTCTATATCAGATAGTAACTTTACATTTAAGCTTTTGAGGACTGTCAGACTTCCATAGTTGGTGTGGGAGTTTTTATTTTCATCAGCCGTGCATGAAGATTCCAGTTCTCTACATCCTCACTACCAGTTTTAATTAGTTATCTTATTAATGAAAGCCATAATAATGAGTGTGAAAAAAAACTGGACATGGGAAGCATTAGTACATATTCTCACTGATATGAAGAAGGTAAAAAAGTTGATCTCAGATGGAGAGAGGAAAATAGTGATTCTTAGAAGCTAGGAATGGTAGAAGGCTGGGATACAGAGAAGCATTGGGTAATGGGGACCAAAATATAGAGAGATAGGAAGAACAAATTCCTTCATTCCAGAGCTCAGAGGGTAACTGTAGCTTTCCACAGCTTATACTCAATATATTCCACTATACTCAATAAATATAGACAGTTATGTGTTAATTAAGGGTTTTAAAATTGTCTATTTAAGAGTAGAAAGTCTGGTCAAATTCAATGCCAAAATATAACATTTGCTAAATAATAACAATAATAATGTTCTTAAGTGAAATAGTATATTACATATTTTTTCCCTCTGAATTTCTGAAGTCTGTACTTTTGTCACAATCACTGTCACACTGGAAAAAATCACATTAATTTAAACTTCATGAAAGTTTAAATTAAACTTAAGTTTAATTTAAAGTCTTTAGGGAATGACCCAAACCTGTGAAACCCACAGTGAACATGTCCCTGCCTTTCTCAAAAAAAGATTTAAAAAAAAGAAAGTGAAAGGCAACCTATTGAACAGAAGCAAACATCTGCAAATCATGCATCTGATAATGCTCTATAACCCAGCATACATAAAGAACTCTTACAACTCAGAATTAAACAGACCACCAAATTAAGAAATGGGCAAAGGGTCTAAAGAGAAATTTGTCCAATCGGCACATGAAAAAAATGGTTGAAACCATTTGCCATCGGGGAAATGAAAACCAAAGCCACATGTGATGTGCTGCATTTTTGTTATTCTACTAAGAACCTCTTCCCTTGCTTCAGAAACTTTGGTTGAAAAGGCTTTTTTTTTGCACAAAACATAATGTTAAATAATATCACTCAACCCTATATAAGCATAAACTGAGTGATTTCAGGAAAAGGGTTTTAAATCCATCTATATTTACAAGATTCTGAATGATTAGGTCTGTGACCTACCAGATCTTCTGTTTGGGTCATAATTTGAAGATTTTTTTCTGCTTGTTTTTTTTTTTTTTTCATATACTGCCTAAGAATCTTTTACCATGAGCTATAGATTTGGTTTGGGGGCCATATTTTATTTTATAACATACACACTTAAATTTGATACCACAGGATTCATTTCATTTTTTAATTTAAATTTTAACTAAATTATTTATTTTGAAATAACTTATAGACACAAATGCAGTTTTAAGAAATAATACAAATAGATTCCATGTTGCTTTACCTAGTCTTGAAAAAAAGATGTTAAAAAGTTGTAGTCGATATCAAAACCACCTCAAAGACATAGACACATTTCTCTGATTTTACTTGTATTTATTTTATCCATATATTTATTTCTATACAATTTTATCCCATGGGTAGTCATTTATATCTACCATCACAGTCAAGATACTGCACATTTCCATTATCACTATGGTCACTGTGTTGCTGCTTAAAACCACATTCAGCTTCACCCTCCCTCACATCCCACTAAAGTCTCTCTTACCTGGCAATTACTAATCTGCACTCCATCCATACCTACCTGGAAATACGTGGTGTAGAGGCTTTGGGACTGGCTTTTTCCATTCAGAGAAATTCTCTGAAGCTTCAGCAAACTGCTCATCCATAGTTTATTTCTTCTTGCTGAATACTATTCCAAGCTATGGATGTACCACCCTTTGTTTATTGATTGGATGAAACATGGTGGGTCTTTTTTTTCAATGCCTAGATATTACAAGTAAAGCTACTATGGATATTTTTCTACAGGGTTTTGTCTGAATTTAAGTATTTTGCCTCTAGGATAAATGCCCAAGAGAGGACTTGCAGTCTTTGATTGCTCCAGAAACTTTTGTTAAAAAAGCTTTTTCCATTGGATAGAGTCTGGAGCTTTATCAAAGCTTAGAACTGGATCTTATCACTTGAAGGCACACAGTAAACCTCCCTGTACATGAGTAGTATGATTCCCTCCACTTCCTTCTTCTTTGTTGAGATCATTCAGGCTATTCTAGGGCCTCTGCTTTCAATATTAATTTTAGACTATGTTTGCCTTTATCTACTCTAAACCCTTGCTAGGATTTCAGATGGAAGTGCATTTAATGTATTGATCATTATGGAAAGAACTGAGATCTTAACCATTTGGAGTCTTGCAGTCTAAGAACCTGGTAGGTCTCTTCTGTTTTTTCACTTTCTATTTTTCAATCTTTAAATATGGTGAATAGTTTTAAATTTGCATATGAATATTTAATTTTTCTTGGCAAAATTTCCAGGTAAAATGTTGCCGCAGTCTGGCTGGGCACAAAATCACGAGCCACCACACACCTTGTAGATTCAAACAGCAACTCTTTTATTCTCGAACTGTCACCGGCACTGTACAAACATGTTCTGGGGAAATCCACGTTCTCTGCCCAAATCCACCCCCACTGGGCTTCTGTCTCCCAAAAAATACTGTCTGAATCCCGTGAGAATTCAAGGGGAACTCAGGCAGCAGGATCCGCCCTATTCCCAGCAGGAATAACCTTAAACCTGGAACCTAAACCAGGAACGCCCTAAACCTGGATTATAAACCGGGAACACCCTAAACCCGGATCCGCCCTGGTCCTTGAGCAAGGTCACCTACATGCAATGTCACTGCAAAATGTCCTATTTCCACGAGTCCTTCCACTAAGCAACATGGGGTATGCTGGCAAGGAAATTGTCATACCTACTTGGCTAATGGCTCCTAGCAAAATGTAATTTTAATTTTAACTTTTCCAAATTAATTTCTGGTATCTCAAATTATGAAGACTTTTGTGACCTGTGGCCTATGTCCATGCATCCATTGGCCTTGGTGAAACTGCTCACCAGGAGTAGCTGATTTTTTGGTTGATTCTTTGAGATTTTCTGCATAGACAATCATGACATCTGCAAAGAAGAACAGTAATTTTTGGCGGGTTGGGAGGATCCATTTGCTCACTGTTTATTTATTTATTTATTCATCTGTTTATTTATTTACTGACTTATTTTTATGCTTCACTACAAGTATAAAAACATCCAGTATTTTGCTGAGTAACAGTGGTCACAGTGAACATGCTTGCCTTTACTCTCATCCCATTTTTAGGAAACATTATGTAAAACTGGGTTAATATTTGTTAGAATTCTCTGGTGAAACCATCTAAACCTGGAGAACTTTTCCTCAGGAGTTTGTTAGCTACAAATTTGATGTTTTTGATGGTTAAGGAACTATTTAACTCATCTATTTCATATCCTGATAGAACTTCAGTGGTTTGTCATTTTAAGGAATTTCTTCCAGCTTGTCAAATTTATGAGTGTAAAGTTCTTGATTGTATTCCCCTATTATGCATTTGATGATAATAGAAGCTATAGTAATAAGTTCTGTCTTGTTCCTGGTATTGGAAATTTCTATCTTCTCTTATTATTTTTGTCAGTCTTTCAAATGAGTCTTCCTTCCACAGATACACTGGGTCTCATGCCTACTGAGGTAATATTTATGTTCTAGTGTATTACAATTTTTATTGCTCCATTTTCCACTAATACAACAAAATACCTGAGGCTGGGTACTTTAACTAAAATAAATTTGTTCAACTTATTATTACTCAAGGATATGGCACCAACTTCTGCTATGCTGTGGTGCATGATAGAGGTTGAAACACATGCTGAAGATAGAGAGAACATGTTTGGAAGTGCTAACTGGGAGAAGAGCCATTAGAATTAAAAGGATAGCATAAAAGAAAGTCTTTGGCTAGAAAAGCAAATCATAATTGGGGTAGAAGAACAACCAACAGAAAGAGGGTTGGAAAGTTTTACTCAGAAAATAGATGAGTAAATATCTTCAAACAGAGAATGAATATAAAAATACACAATTGGAGATGTGGATTTAAAAATATTCCTGTTAGAAATTCAACTGTATGAAGTACTAGATCAGAATAAGATCTAATCGAAAAATCATGTGTGGAATGTAGTCCGAACAGTTCTGAGAGGAAAATCCATAGTGCTAAATATTTTCATTAGAAAAGAAGAAAGTTATCAATAATAGAAATTCATACTTCAAGAGTTATAAAAAGTCAAGAAAAATAAACCCAAACCAAGAATAAGAATTAGATAGTCAAGAAATAGATGACATTGAAAATATAGAAATAAAAAAGGAAATAAATCCAAAAATAAAAGTTCAATAAGATTGTTAAGACTGAAGTCATGGCTCTATGACTGCATTACTATTGTACAAAATTTACAACTTTAGAGTCTCCTTTGATGTTAAATATTCCTTAGCTATGTTGTACTTCCTTATACTCACTCATAGTAGTAATTGTGAAGGTACCAACTATGCCCAGAGCATTCCAGAACACAGAGGCAGCATCAGTAATTATTACTTGGCTAACTGAGCATCATGAAACGAAGACTATGGAGGAAACACACATGGAGAGGGACTGATTCTCATCCACGTACAAAAACACATATGGCAAACATACTGAAACTAAAATGATGACACTATTTAATTTTAGTGCACTTTACTAGTGCAAGTGTTATTAGTCAGCTTTGCAAAGCTGTAACCAAATACCTGACAAGAACAACAAAGGTGGAAAATTTGGCTCACAGTTTCAGAGATCTGAATGTATGCTCAGTGGGATCCATTCCATTAACAAAAGCTGATTAGCTCATGACAGTAAGGAAGCAGAAAGAGACAGTGAGGAGCCAGGTACAAGATCTAATTCCCAGGAGCACAACCCCAATGACCTGTTCCAACCATCACCCACCTGTCTACAATTACCACCTAGTAGTTTATTCAAATTAGTGGTCCACCAAATGGATTGACCCACTGAAAAGGTTATAAAACTCATCGTTGCCTAAGATCCCACTTCTGAACATTTCTTCACTGGGAACCATGCTTTCAAACCTGAGCTTATGGAAGAATAATTCTATACCCAAGTCATAACAGTGAGCCAATAAAAACATATTATTTAATACACAAAGCAACTTAAACTTTTCAAATAAATTTGATCCCAAGGAATAGAGTATATTATGCATTTGTTACATGTACGCCTATTTAAGAGTGTACATGGGCATTTCATCAAAGAGATTACTAGTATTATGAAATATTTTAAAATAAGAGGGAAAGAAACTGAATTTGTAGTACATCCCATATTGTGTTTCCACTTCAGAGTGATTCTCATTGTTTCCAGCATTTTCAAATAATCAGAATGCTTTATTAACATTATATATGTCTGTCTGGCACTCAGGAATGCTGCTAGTGAAATGCTATAATAATCCAGTCATCTTTAAAAATAATCTTCCCATTCAATTTAGAAAATTTGTCTCTGTTTTACTGGTACTAAAATTTGTGTGCAATTGTTTAGTCACAAACTTATAAAAGCATTAAAAATGCACTTAAGAAACAAACCTTATATAACCATAAACTTGAACAGAACTCTGCTTTTCTTGGCTTTTATATTTACTCTAGGAATACCTTGTGTATTAATTAGCTAACTTTAAGAACATAGGTAGAAACCTATGTAAATGAACAAACACAGAAACCTTTGATATTGCAGTAGGCCATTAAAAATTTAGGAGTCATCTAGAGCATTGCAACTCAAATTGTGTCCCACAGAACAGCAGCATTGGCCTGACCTGGAAGCTAATTAGAAATGCAAAATCGCAGGCACCTATCTAGGACCATTGAATCGGGATTTGCAACTGATCAAGATTTCCAGGTGTTTCCTATTCACATTAAAGTTTAAAGCACATTAGGAGGATCCACCAGGGAAGTATTTCTCCAGAGAGACTGAGTAGTTAGTTGTCTGCAGAAATGAACCAATATAAGATAATATGGGCCTGTGTAATATAAAGCTCAGAGCACAGATGAGCCAGGAGGCTAATTTATGTCAGGGTAAACAAGCTTTAAAATAACAATAATAAGAGGCATATGCTATATAGAAAACTCTCAGTTTTTGTTACTAAATATTTTAAAACAAAAGTTTAGAAAAATAAACATAAAATTAAGCATAATTAGTATTTTAATTTCATGTGAAAAAAAATTTCAAAGGTGGATATCACATTTCAAGTCAACTATTCAAAGAAAATAATAGGCCACTCAACCCAGAGGGAATTCAGTAAAGTAAACACACAGAAAGCTGCTCATACATGTAAAATTGTTTTATTAACCTATACAGTTATTGTCTTGAAATCTATTTTCTCATTGGAACCACTTGCTGCCTCTCCAGCTACCATAAAGCCTGACCATGTTGACTGTCATCATGGATTGTTCTAGCAGTCTCTCCAGTGTTCTCCAACTTCCTCTCTTCCCCTCCTCACTTCATCATGTCCATCCACAGAAGCCATGCAGACATGGACATCATATCTACAATTTCATGCCTATTTTCACCTAACTTTCTATAATGTCTCATTTGGTTGGTATTGTATAAAGACAATCGGGAATCAAACAGATGTGAAACAGGATAATAGATTTTAATATCCTTATGAGATATTTATGGATATTCTGTTTCAATACTATTCCAACATTTAATAAGTGATAGTTGCAATGTGGAATCTGAAAAAAAATCAACAAACTTTTCAATCTATGATTTTTTAAAAAATTCATGTCTTGCATTTTTAATGCATCTTTAACCAATTACATGACTATGTCATTAAGCACTTGGTCATTGGAAACTATTAATTCCCTGACCAATATTGGCCTAATTTGTTAAATAGTATTTTTAAAAGTTAACCTTTTTCTCTCCTGTATAATTAGCAAGTTTTTTTGTTTGTTTTGTTTTGTTTTGTTTTAGGGTTGGAAAATCATCAAATACATGGTGGCAGATGCAAGTTTTTCAAATTCGTTTTTACTTGAAAGTCAAGTTTATCATTGAAAAAAGTACTTGTTATTTTCCTTCAGGACATGCTTGCTTAGTTTATTTTTAAGAGAAAACAATAAAATACAGAATTATAAATAAATATGGTTTATCTGCCACTTACCCTCTGAAATAAAAAATGATTTTCCATTAAAATGTTACCTGTTTAATTTGTATTCCAAGGAATACATAGTATTTTTTCTTAGACAATTGTGCTTTAGTATGTAGCAGAAATGCTTTATGAGTACATTCCATTTCGTCACTCAATGTATTAAAAATATGTGACCCTAAGGATTTTTTTGTTGTTGTTGTTGTTTTTCAATTCTTAGTTGAAGCTGCTCCTGCTGCTGCTCCTGCCTCTTCCTCCTCCTCTCTTTTCTGCAAGTGTGTTGTACTGAGGAGCACAGCTACCATGGTTCAGTGTTAGTGTTGTGATTCCTGCTAAGGCACTTATAGTTTCACCCACAGCTGCTCTTGTACCATCAGGTCAAATATCAGCACAGTAGAAAAAAACCCAGAGAAAGTCTTTACATAATTTTGAAAACAATTTTAATGCACAAACTGCCTGAGTGATTCACAGAGTTTCACCATGGACAACACTTGGACAACTGCTGCTCTATAGTCTAGTCAATGGAGGAGCATCCATCCCTGTATCTAGTCTCAACATGTCCCTGGAGACATTCCAGAAATTTCCTAGGACATTTTAAATGCTTTTAATAACAGCAGTTAAATAGGTGTATGGAAAAAAATACAACTGAAAAGTATTGGACAGAAACAAAGACCAATAACAAAAAGCCTGGTGAACACAGTCCAGGAAGCAGTGGTTGTATACATGCATAATCACGTAAGGAACACCCCGGGTCTATCAGGGCACAGATCTCTTCAGTTGAAGTACATCCCACTGGCACTTTTGTGTTGAAACCTCACTGGCTGATAGATAATTTTACCTAAAGTCAAAAAGAGTTTTCTTAAAGGGGAACTTTTCTAATAGAGTGAACTCTAATAATGATATGGTATTTTCCTCCTAAATAGCAAATTAAATATTGTTCCCAACTGAAAATTCACTCTCAAAACTCGCAGAGACTATTAGAATGTCATTTCCTTATTATTTGACTAAGCTAACCAAAATGATCAAAAATTAAAATTTTGCTGGGCACGAAGGTACACGCATGCCTGTAATCCCAGGGGCTTTGATGGCTGAGACAGAAGTGTCACCAGTAAAAACCCAGCCTCAGCAACTTAGTGAGACACTAAGCAACTCAGCACAACCCTGTCTCTAAATAAAATATAAAAAAGGTCTGGCATGTAACCCAGTGGTTAAGTGCCCCTGGGTTCAATCGCCAGTATCAAAAAAAAAAAAAAAAGAACATTTTGATAATCAAGTCTGCAATAAAACATCTTTCATTAATGTATCATTATTTTCTACATGCTAACTCTTCAGTTCAAGTAATTGTTCTCTTTTTTATTATGCCTTTTAAGATATTAATTAGTTTTCTATTAAATCAAGAGAACACATGATGGATATAAAGGACATTTGACATGGGAAAGCTCAGTATTAAATCAAACATATTTAAATGACTAAGTGTATATGTGTTGATTTATATGCAAAATAGTAACATCACCTTTCACCCACATTCAATAAAATATGTTCTCCAAATAATTACTTTTCCCTCCTCATTAAAATCAGTCTTTAATTGTGCAGTCAATAAATATGTCATTCTTTTTAATAAGAGTTTTATTCAAGATAAGGCAAACTTCACAGATGACTGTGATCTCTCAATCTCATTAGAGAAAACAATTATTATTTCAAAGTATATTTCTCAGACACTGTTGATGCTTCTACAAACATAAGCATTCTCATAAAAACGCATAGCATTGCTTAGACTTAATTCATTTTATAAAAAATTCAATACCACCAAAGTTAGTTTTTAATTTATCAAACCTGAGGAAATTGCTTTCTAACTACATTAACATTGCCATTACAAACACAAACATACATCTGTGAAAAAATAGATACATATGGTTTATTTTTCAGAGTCATATCTCATAGAATTTCAATGTCTTATTTAAAACTTGTTTCAAATGGATCAGTTACCATTGTTATTGTCATAATATGTTTTTATTCTGGTTGTTTCTTTGGGGCAGTGTGTTAGTCTTTCTTCACTGTGCTCAATATAGTTGACAAGAACAACTTAAATGAGTAAAATTTGGCTTATGTTTCCAGAAGGTTAGTCCACAAGCTGACTCCATTGTTCTGGACCTGAGAACATCATGGCAAAACATCATGGCAGAAAGATATAGAGGTGGAAAGTTGCTGAGATAATGGAAGCCTGGAGAGAAAGAGAGAGAGACAGAGAGAGACAGAGAGAGAGAGAGAGAGAGAGAGAGAGTGTCACACACAGGAGTCAGGGACAAGTTAGAGTCTCCAAGCATACACCCCAGGGACCTCCTTCCTCCAGCCATACCTCACCTCCTCACCTTCCCTACCAGCCAGGGGTCCACTCGAATTATTAGTCCATCAGATGGACTAGTCCACTGTTGAGGTTATAGCTCCCATGATCTAATCACTGTGGTATGGCAACTAGAAACCATAGAGAATTTTGCTCACCAGGGACAAAATATAAACCCCAAAGACAACACAACACCAGTGACCTACTTCCTCTAGCCTATCTTACCTTCTATAGGTACCACCGTGTAAATCCATAGCAGTACCTTAATGCATTAATTAAGTAAAATATTTAATAATCCAATCATTTCACATCAACATCCTTGCATTATCTCCCACTTGAGTTTTTGGGGGATACCCACCTCACATCTAAACCATGTTTTCAAACAATGAGATTTTCAGAGGAGATTAAAGGTCTAAACCATAACCAGCAAAGCAAAGTGGCTAAATTGTAGAAATACATGGAATATATTCACAAAATTTGGAAAGATGAACCTAATTGTTTCCCATAGAAGTCCTTTCCCTATCCTTTTAATAGTGTCATAGTATCATACATTGAAATTTATTATTTTCTTTAATTTATAACACATGATAGATAGTATTATGACTATTTTAACATTTCAATCTATGTTACTTACCCAATGTGCATCAAGCTTTTTAAGTTCAAGCCCTAGAGCTGGAAGCATATAGGTCAGTGGTAGAGTACTTGCCTTCCATGTGTAATGCCATAAGTTGGATTCCCAGCACTGATAAGAGAGAGAGAGAGAGAGAGAGAGAGAGAGAGAGAGAGAGAGAGAGAGAAGATAAAATAAAATTGTAATACTAATCATGGTGTTTATATCATCACACTGATAATATTTTTACTTAGTGTTTATATGCTCAGAAACTTTGCATTTACTGTATCATTGTTGCCTCTTGGATTGGAGGAAAGTATGCATTTTTGTCCTGGGTAATCCACTACAACTCTGAAGAAATTACCTGTCAGAGTTGTGCAGAGAACAATGGTACTAAGAAACAGGCTGAAGTAAACGCACAGGCTCTCCAGAATGGAGCAAAAGGCCATAACACCTCTGTGGAATACTTCAGACTCACTTCGTATTTTACCATATGCCTTCAACATTCAAACCCTTGAGCAAGAAGATCAGATTGGCTGGCCACATAGCTCAGCTGCAACTACACAGAAAAATAAGAGATCGAACTTCTGCCTTTTCACACATTTGTCACAATCAGCAGTTAGTCCCCAAAAGTATCAGGGAGATTAGGTACTAGTTATTCTCTAAAAGGTAACAGACTTCTAATTTGTTTTTAAATTTGATCTTTATCAAAGTATAATATTGTTAGAATTTTAAAATACATATTATTTAATTTATAATGTTATTTTAATAAAATAATTTTAGTGTATCTTTTCATGTAAAATTGTATTTAAATAATATTTGTTTTGGAAATATCTATGTTGCCCTCATTTATCTGTACACAATATATATTTAGAGATAACTCTGGATGCTTTAACTCTGAACAAATTGTAAACATATGACTTTATCTATTCCACAAGATATACCCAAAGTTTGTAAAATTGAAGAAAACCTCTGGAGAAAAAAAAATAGGAAAATACTATTCAAAAAATGAGGTGTCAACAGCTGTGCAATTGCTTAAAAGCCATATAGAAAAGAAAGAGAGAAGCCTCAGAGAAATCTGTGTTGAGAACCCAAGGTCAGAGAGTAGGAACACCAATAACACCTCATGCACTTGATTGAATCCACCAAGAGAAAGCAGGGAGTCACAGACAAAAGCCACAAGAAAATAATCTTGTCTTTGAGGCAGCTGAAAAGAAGAAAGTCTTTTTGTGGTAAAACCTAGATAGACAAACAAACCGCAGGAATGTTGCCCTCTGCAGGAATACCTTGGAAGGAAGTCACCTAGAAAGCCCAAATTATTCATTGAAAATAAGCCAGCAATACCAGAAAATATCTTTTGTCAAGGAGCAGATGAAAACTTTGAATAAATACTGTATTATGGAAAAGTAAAAAGTTAACTAAGATTTTGGTAGAGAGGAAAAATGTAAGAATATATGCTACCAGATGTTTAATAGGTATATCAAGGCAATACTGATGAAACATAATATCTGATTACATTGTCCTTGTGTATGGTCTCTCCAATTATTTTATCTACAGATATTGTAAATATATAGTTTTATCAAATCATAATTTGTAGTATCACGCTTAAGCCCTTTTTATACTTTTTAAACATGTCCTGAGGACTGTAACTCCATGAATTACTTCAAATTATCCAAAAATGTAGAGATGTTTAGTTCCTGACAGTGTTTTAGGGACACTGAACACCATGCTTAGAAGAAATTTGCATTTTGAAATAAAACTTTCTCTATAGTAATTTTTAGCACAAAGGAATTAATGACACTGTACTAGACATTAGAAAAGTATTTTGTAGAAAGGAGATTTTGTGGTGCTCCTGAGAAAGTAATATATAAATGAATACACACACATACACACACACATACACACATTAATAAAAGAGAACCTCTTTTATCCAATACTTTGTGTGTTATTGGACCTAGCAATAATTGGAAACATTGCTTGATTGTGAAAGTATGCAAAACTGTAAGTGTTAATAAGGAGAAGAGTATATTGCTTTCCAATTTGGGGCGGCATCATATTTTATTTATTGATTTATTTATTTTTTAGTTTCCTGAGCCTGAAAAAAATGTTAAGATTATTTATTCCCAAGAGCATAAAAGAGCAAAATTAGCCCCATTCATTTTAAAGCATTAGTTAATTTACTCTGTTTCTTGGCCAAAAATAAGTATAATCTTTCCAATTTGCAGAACCTAAAAAGTCTTCAAAATCTTAATTTAAAAAAAAAAACTTGGTTAAACTATAAATCACTAAAAACATATTGCTTTTCTACAATATAAGTATTAAAGAAGCTTATCATCTATATAAGCGGATAACGTTATTTTGCCATTTAAGTTGGAGTATTAGGTTCATAGGACAGAAGCATACATTTTTGTTCATTTTGTGTTAGTATAACAAAACACCTGGGACGAGCACTTTTATGGCGAAAAAGATTTATTTAGCTTGGTTTTGGAGGCTGAATATCAAGGATTAGTTGCCTCATCTGTTCCGCGGCTGTTGAAGGCCTTCTGTCTATGTCCCAACATGGTGAATATTAGCACCTGGTGAGCAGTGTAGGCAGAAAAGCTCAAAGATGTAACATAAGGGGTGATCTTACTTTACAACATCATATTATCTGAGTAATTGATCCAGTCTTCTGAAATCCAATATACTTCCAGAAGATGGGCATTAATTCTTTCCAAAGGTTCTGGTCCTATGACTTATATACCTTCCATTAAGGTTTGCCTTCAGTACTGTTGCACTGGGGAATAAGCCTGGAGCACATGAACGTGTCAGGGACAAACCATATCCAAACAATGGCAAATACACATGGACACACATTTGAATAAAGGTAATCTTTGTTTCTGGTATTCAGTGGCTTCAAACCTCTAATATACTCAGATGTTAACATGAAACATTTGACTTAAAGGTGCTAAAACCCAGGAAAACCTATAAAAAATTATAACATGTTTATTAATGTTAATAGTTGTTAGCCATTTGTTTTTTGGAAATAAAAAATGTTTCTTACTATATAAATAATTCCTTTGCATGAAATATTATGTTTCTCAAGAATATATTGAACATACTAGAAAGGGGATAAAAATGTTTGATGGGAAATTTGTTTCCTATAGAAGAATGATCAATTGTGTATTACCATGAATCACAAAAATAAAATAGCAGCAATCTCAAGTCTTTGTTGGACAATTTAATACCCAGAATCTTTTGAAATTGCATCAGTATAAATAAAAGAAAGATGGGTAAACATCACTCCCAGAAACATTGACTATCAGAAAAACAGGTGATCCCTGCACTAGAAAAAAGACATATTTTAATAATACATACTTACCTTTTCCCTCTAATTTTTCAAATTGGTTCTCTTCCATGCTATCAAGTCAAGGTATTCTGTGTGAGCCTGACTCAAATTTTTACTTTTGTCTTTGATTTATTTCACAAAAGCCTGATCATCTGTAAATCCATCTTAAGTAGTATTGCCAGATTTTTTTTTTTTTAAAGGCAAGCCATCTGGTCAAATTTGTATTTAGAATGAAAGAAGAATATTTCCAAGTATAAATCTCACAAATGCTTCATACTAATACTAACATATCATTAGTGGTTCATCTGAAAAATAAAATATAACTAGCAATCCTATGTTTTAATTTAAAAATTTCAGTGATCTTAATCCAAAGAGAGTTCTTTAGAATTGGCCTATATTTACTCTGACTTCTCCCTGTAGATATAAGACAATCTCTACAAACATAACTAAATGGACTATTTCACAGACTTCAGTATAGCTGGTAAGAATTTTGTACAGTGGCTGTTTCTGGTTTAACCATTGTTGGAAGATGATGTAAAGTTTTCTTCCTATTGTTATGTTCCAAATGTTCTGTGAGACATCTTCAATTCAGAACTAAGGAAGTCCCACTACCCTCAGAAGGTATGGGTGCTTGGAGCTGTGGGACCATTAGGTTCCTCTACATTGTCAATGATACTCTCAAAATGCATGTCATGAAATGAGACCTAAAGAACAGATTATAGCTGGGCCTTGTGCTACACATCTGTAATCCAGTGGCTCAGGGGCTAAGGCAGGAGAATTTCAAGTTCAAAGCCAGCCTCAGTAACTTATTGAGGCCCTAAGCAACTTAGGAATACCCTATCTCAAAATTAAAAAAAAAAGAAAAAGAAAAACGAAAAGGATGGGAATATGGCTCAGAGTTAGGTGCCCCTGGATTCAACTCCTGGTATCAAAACAAACAATAACAAATATACTAATTATGGTTTAAAAGTAAGTGAAAAAAATATCAGAATTTTGATGTTTCAGAAGAAAAAAATTATTAATCAAAATAAAGCATAGTATTCAAATTTTATTTGATTTGAGAATGATAGGCAAAGAGGAATTTTAAGTACTCATTCTATATCTTTAGCATGTATTTAACAGTGCCTCCTTCCCAAGGAGATATTCATTCATTAACATTTTGAAGCAGCTGTTATATCTCCTACTCTGGGCAAGTTGCAAAATAATGACAAGATAGGCCTGATCACTGTAGAGTTTTACATCATGATTAGAAGATAAATTGTTAGACAAGCAAATAAAATAGTCAAGAGTGGTATGGGAATCACTTCAAGATATCTGTGAGTAGCTAATTCTTTTAAACTGTAAAATTGTGATATACTGACCCTTTTAGAATTTGCTTTTCTTTTTGAACACTTTCTTTCTTCCCATATGTCTGTTAACTTTGAAATTGCATTGTTAATATGGGACAAAAAAAAGGGGGGGGAGACAAAAACTTCTTTCAAATACTTTACAAGATTTGAAAGGCAAATTTTGTTCCAAGAGAGACAGACTTGCTCAGTTCCCTATCTTTCTCATAGATCAGAAACTCCCATGGATGGTGACCAAGACAGCTTTTAATGTTTCCCTCAGCTCAACTGAACTTTAGACAAACTTCTTCCTAACTCTAGGCTCCTGACCTTCTTTTTCAGAAGGCATTTACTTTGGAAACCTTGTCATTATAAATTCTTTCTCTGCCCCTTTGAAATCTGGTAAAAAGTTGCTTGCAACTTTTATAATCCAGAAATATTGTTCCAAAGGTTGGAAGAGCCACTCCTTTGAAATACTAAGCAACAGTGTTCCCATCTCCCAGGTTCTGTGGGATGGGAGGACTCCAACTTCTATAGGCAACATGCCTTCAGACACTACCTCAGATCCTAGAGATAAGAGCACCCTTACTTTTCCTTAAGGTAAAGTCAAAAGCAAACAAAATAGCAACAAAATGATTAATTGCAACTTATGTACCCACCCAACCACAGCTCTTTCTTTTTCTTTCAAACACAGTATGAAATAAGATATATAATATTGGTCTCATTTAATTGATTTTATTTTTGTATGAATGATCTAATTTAAATGACAGCTATGCTGAAATATTACTGAAAAAATGACAGTCTTAGTAACTAGGAGGCTTAACAGAAAAGGGTTAACAATAAGTTTGTTTTCTAAACCAATAGACAGAAATTTTAAAATGATAAAAAAATTAAATTGTAACTAGAGCTCTGGTAATTTGCCCCCATGTAACCAACTATGATCAAAGCATTAGAATCTCATCCTTAGCTTCACAAAATATGATTTTTTAATTGTGTTTTTAGAGATTTCAATCTCTGTAATAACAAAGTCTAATCTGCAAAGATCAAGCCACAGGTTTCTGCTTCAAACAAAAAAGCCTGCACTTTATATAATAAAGGAAAGAATCTGTAGTTGCTGATCACCTGGACTGGTACCTTGTATTAGTTTGTTTCTATATTTGACTTTATTTTAATTTTATTTAAAATAAGTCTTTTGATATAGACACTGTTATTCCTGATTTTTAGGTTGAGAAGTTGAGTTTCATGTTGCACAGAGCAGGCAAAGTATGTGGAGTCACAAATCTGCTTTAATCGGACACTTCAGGTCTTTTCAATCAGACATTTTCTCATTCTTCAAGGGAAATATTTTCAAACTCTAGAAGCACAAAACTCTAGTCTTCTAATAAAAATAGGGGTTATATAAGTCGGATGAGATTACATACAATTCAATTTCATATACACACCTAACACGCAGCACAGTACATTTCAGACATTCAAACTTAATTATTTCACAAGACAATTGTATGTGTTATACATCAAAAAAGTTTTGAACAATGCAAATATCCACATCCTGAGGTGATTCTGAAAATAACCATGCCAAAATCATTCTTATTTTAATTTCTCATTAGGTTTAAAAAATGTATGCCTGTGTGTTGAGAAAGTAATGCCATATCATTGAAAAAAGGAGATATTATGTGGTATGAAATTGTTAAGGTAGAAGTTTTGCAATTTTAAGTTTTATTTGCATTTCTGAAATTTGGATACATAAATACATTTGGTATTATGCTTAGAAAAAGCACTAGAATGCCAAGCATGGTGGAGCATGCAGGTAAACCCAGCAACTGGGGTGGCTGAGGCAGGAGGATTGCAAGATCAAAGCCAGATTCAGCAGTTTAGCCAGGCTGTAAGGAACTTAGTGAGATCCTGACTCAAAATTTAAAAATAAAAATAAAAAGGGCTGGGGATGTTAGGTGCCCCTGAGTTCAATCTCTGGTACAAAACAAAAAACAAAACAAATAAACAAACAACAACAAAAAAAAAACCCACTAGAGACACATATGACTTTATAACTCCTCATCATAAAATTGCAATTTTATTAACTTAAATGTATATAAATAATCCCAATATAAATGCTTTATAAATGCCAACATAGAACTAAATAATGGAATTCAAACTGTTCTTATATTGATTACATTTACCCCAGGTCTACTTACAATTGCTACCTTTTTTATTTGTATGTAGACTTCTTCCACAGATATGTTACATGTGTTATACATTAGATGTGGAAAAAGTCCTATGATATAGGTGCTCATTCTAGAATAAGCCAAGCACTTTAATTTGTTTTATGCTATTAAGGGGAAAGCAAACAAGGCTTGGGTTTCAAACTATGCTAGGATCCCTGATATCCAGTCTCATCAAATTCATGGTTAAGAGTCCTTTCAAATTTTTTATAGTGTGCCTCATTAGTTCCAAGGTCACTCAAGCTTATCTAACAGCTCTGCTGACTGATAACAGACCAATCAGATATGTGAGAGTAAAAACAGGAGAAGAAATCTATTAACAGTGCTTTAGAAACAAGGCATTGATTCCAAAGGTAAAATATTTTCCATGTCTGAAAGAGAATGCACCAAGTCAATGCATTTTTTGTGAGTACTGAAGTTGGTTAATCACGCTAATTAGGTGCTACTTGGTGACATTCATTTATGGTACCATCATGAGCACTATCATAAGCAGAATTTTTTATCACTCATTAGTGAATGACTATGTCATCACATCTCAGGAAGTTTTATTATTACCTGATATTCTTTACTTTGATGAAACGTTGCTTCTGGAGAACAAAGGTATTTTTCTAGGTTGTAACACTGTGCTTCTTTTTTTTTTTTTCCCTTGAGACTTGTCCTTAGGCATGGTATTCAAATATTATGCCTTCATTACGGATGTCTTCTTAATGAGGATCATATAATGTTTATATTGTGTCTATTAGTGTTATAGACATTATGATATGTGTCAGATTCACCTGGAGAATTTTTAAAACTTACACAAAAATGCCTTGTTTGATGTGGCTGAGGACTTTTACATTTTTTTTTTAAATTACTAATGTAAGCTTCCATATGGTACAACTGGCTCCTTGTCTTTTGTTTCCTTAATTTAGTCATTCCATAGACACTTGCTCCACACCTACCATGTTCTATGTGCTCATACAAAATTTTGAAATAAATGAGATTCCCTAATTAGGCAAATATAATTAGAATGTCATTTGTAATTTGAAAAAAAAGTCACTGGCACAGACACACAAAAACATATGCTTATATATGTGTGTAAGTCTACAAATGCACTCCGTACATATTTGTGTCCATGTCCACATCCATATCACGTCTATATATTAATCTGTATTATCTATAGTGTATTTATATTTCCATATGTCTACCCAAGCCCCAATTCTTACTTTTCAAATACAATTGATTCTGATTCATTTAGCTGTTCCTTTCGGAATATAACTCCTTATTCCCAAATAACAAACTTACACTTTTCTTTATTAGTTTTAACAATGATCATTTTCTTCCTATGATGAGAGTTGATGGCTAAGCTCATAATTCACCTCTATCTGTCATCTCACAGTATATATGTGTGTATAATATATTTCACATTTCACATATATGTAATAAATTCAGCAATTTTATGGCTGTGCTCCTTGTACTAATTCTGGTTTCTTTGCTGGCTTTTACCCATTATTTTCTGGATTTCAATTTTGTTTTCTGTTTACTGAGTAGTTTTAATGAAACCCATTATCATATAATTTGTTAAACATTTATGAGTAAAATTTTGGTTTCTTTCATGACTTAAAAAATGTTTATTTATACCTTCACACTAGCTTTCAAGTTTTGTCAGAACTTGGATTCTGAATTGAAAATATTTTTTGAGGATACTGTTACAGCATGGACTAGTGTTTTGGAACCCATGATTGCTAAAGAGTATATTAGTAACTGTCTGTGGAATAATCACCTATGTGTTGTTAAAGTACTGTCTTTTCTTCAAGGATGTCAGTTCAAGTATATTTTTAGAGTAAATAGCTGTGTAATATAGAGATATTGTCTCTTTGTGAAGTAATGAATATTTAATGCTTACTGTCCAGTTTGAAGAGTCTTATTCCCAAAGTAACCCTGTATGTAGTTGAGTTGTCATTTGGTCCTCTTTATCTTACTTTCAAAGAATTGAATTTTGGTGAGGTATACAGGAGAATGTTGATACTGCAGCTACTGCTACTACTGCGTTGAGTAGAAGAACTGTTTGTCTCTAATCCTGGAATCGCATGTCTTCTGCTAGCAACTATAAAATTGTTGTGGTCTGGCAAGCTAGTTTGTAAGTAGGGCAAAATCTCAGATCCTCCCAGATACTCAGTGATGTCTTAGGTAGCCTCCACTTCTACTGGCATTACCAAGCCATTGGCAACAGCAGGCATGCTTACCCTAGGCCTGATAGAGGAAACAATGTCTCTTCCCCAGGCACAATCCTTCATTTCCTCAGTAAGTTTGACTGCCTACACGAATGTTGCAGATTATAAAATGTACTGATTTCCTTTATCTCCAAGACAATTGCTTTCTATTCTTTCAAACTTTATTTTCTCCATTCTGACTATATAAATACTGCCTATCCAAGAGCAAGGGAGATCTTTCTATCTTCTAAGATCTTCTTCAATTTCTTTCTTTAGTGTTCTGTAGTTTTCAGTGTAGAGGTCTTTCACCTCTTTTGTTAGATTGATTCCCAAGTATTTTGGGGTTTTTTGTTTGTTTGTTTATTTATTTTTTGAGGCTATTGTGAATGGATTTTTCTAATTCCACATGCAGTGGATTATTCACTTATGTATTGAAATTCATTTGATTTATGGGTATTTATTTTATATCCTGCTACTTTGCTGAATTCATTTATTAGTTCTAGAAGTTTTCTGGTGAAAATTTTGGTTCTTCTAAATAAAAAAATTATATTGTTGGCAAATAGTGATAGTTTGAGTTTTTTATTTCCTATTCATATCCCTTCAATTTCTTTCATCTGATTGCCCTAGGTATAATTTCAAAACAGACTATTACACATCCTTAAAGAAGAATGAAATTATGGCATTTTCAGGCAGATGGACATAACTAAAGAATATCATGCTAAGTGAAATAAGCCAATCCCCTCAAAAATCAAATGGTTTATGTTTTCTCTGATAAGTAGATGTTAATCCATAGTGTGAAGGAGGTAGGACAGAACAAAGGAATTTTGGATTTTGCAGACTAGAGTAGGGAAAAGGTGGGGTAGTGGGGATGGAAAGGATGGTAGAATGAAACAGACATTATTACCCTACATACATGTATAATTATACTACTGTGTAACTCAGCACGATGTATAGCCAGAGGAATGAGAAGTTGTGCTTCATTTTTGTACAATGCATCAAAATGCATTCTATTGTCATGTATAAAAATAGAACAAATTTTTAAAAATCTCCTTACAAAGACTTATTTTTAGGTGTTTTCTCCTAATACACCAAATTATTAGTAAAGCATCCTTTTAATGCCTTATTATTTACCACAGAAAATTTTAGGCTTTCATGACTTTTTTCAAGTCTATGTTAACCATTTGACTGTATTTATGAAACCATTGGAGGCTTCTAGAACCTTGCTTACTTTTGTTGTGTTCATTTACTCTCAGGGTCATAGGAATTTCCTCCAAAGGACATGGCTCTACTTTTAGCACAGTGTTAGTAAGTGATCTATGGTACTTATTTCTACATCAAGTTTTCTTAAACATTCTAAATGAAATGAGTCCAATGCAGTGGATAGCAATAATTCAACACCATAAAACTTAATGTGCAAGATATGAAATTGTAAAAACACTTTACACCTAAGATACTATTTTAGAACTAATTAAATCCATTAGCTTGAGTTATAGCCATTCCAGATTTAAAGTACAATACAGAAATGTTTAATAAAGTGAAATATCATAAAATCACCCCAAAAATAAACTTTAATAATAATAATAATAGTTAACATATACTACTTATGTGTGAGGGTCCATTCTAAGTTCTTTATATCTTGTATCTCTTTTAATTTCTATAATAAACTTCCAATTTTGGTATTATGATTGCTTTGTCAATAACATTATCTTTAAGAAAAACCTACAGTTACACATTTATAAAAGCATCCTATAGCCAATTATATACACTGTAAGATCATGTCATATATTTTATTATAAATCACTTGAGCATTACAAAGCCTTTGAGCAAACTTAATGTAAAATTTTACATGTATATGAAATTTTATATCACATTCATTTATAAGTTCACATAGATTTCTGAGTGTGAATAATTAATTGTAAAAAGCTTCACTAAAAATTAGTAACAACAGTGTTAAGCTGCTGTGATACAAATATGAAAATAAAATATTTCTTTTAATAAGAAATTAAAAAGAAAAAAGAAACTATGCAGAATTAGATTAACAAGTGTTGTCCTATAGATAGAAAACTCATCCTCCAAATAGCTGTTCATGTAATTTCATGTTTAATTAATGATTCCACTTTACAAATTGGAAAGTCATTTGCTGAGCTCTAGGGCAATATTTTAAGACAAATACCTTTCGAGTTTATTCCCCCTAATGTTTCTCAAGCTTAATTAGGAGTTTGAATTCTTTTTAAAAAGTATCAAAGGACACATAGAAATTGTAAGTAAACCAACCTCCTGTAAGCAAGCAAAATGCTATCCATTGGAAAGTTTTGCCAGAGTAAACTTCATGGTGAAGGATAGGGGGATGACTTCTAGGAGTTACTTGAATTTTATCCCAAGTAAAGAACCTGGAGAACAGTCCGTGGTCATGTTCTGTAGTGTTGTTCAAGTATATAATGCAGTAAAGAAGAGAGGAAGAAAGAGGCAGTACCCAGAAAAACATCTATAACATACAAAGTAGGCTCTATCCTTTATAAGCAGAACTAGAAAATAAGGAATATGCTGAACAAGTCCATGGCTTTTAGATTTTAACATTAGGAAGATAATGCTGGTGGCAGTACAGCAATCAGAAAGGCAAAAGTTGGCTAAGCTGGAATGAAGCAGTTCCAGAGCTCCTCCATGGTGTGGCTGTGTTCAGGACAGGAGAGACAGGTGCCTTTTTAGCTTTCTGTTACGGTGAGACAATATGTTAGAGTGAAGTTTCTTAAAGTGTGGTTTGCAGAGCCCTGCTTTTAGGAGTTCTGTGAAGTCCAAACTTGTCAAAAAAGCTGTTAATATGTCCTTTTCACTCTTACACTCATTAGAGTTTCCCAGAAGCTGTAACTCAAAGGCTGATATCATCAATGTACTAGTAATGGAATGTGTGTGGGGGTATTTTTGCATTTTAAAATGTTCTTTTTTAATATACACTATGGTGTCTATATACCATTATAGCATAAAAGTTTCTCACATCTCATTCTCAGTACCCCATTTTAGACACTGAAAATGCTGAAGATCCCAAAATGATTGACAGCAGTTGGAATAGAAGATTGCTCTGGTGAGATTAGCAGATAAAGAAACAGAGACAGAAGCAAAGACTTTTTTTTTTTCTTTCTGACATGCATAACCATATTCTTTTAGTAGCAGAAACTATAGTGCAATTTAAATATGTTTGTCCTGCACTTTGCCGCCATAAAATCAAGTGCATAGTCCTACAGAGCAGATCAGAAAACAGTCAATTCCTGGCCACAAGACAATTTAGTCTTGGGTCTGCTTCAACCCATGAAATCAAAGCTCTTTCTAACAACTTTTCTAGAGCTATTGGGAGAACTGGCCTCAAAAATCTGTCAGAAACACATATGTCTATACAAATGTTTATGAAGTGTGTTGTAATATGGAGGCTTCTTTACTGAGAACAAAGCCAGCACATAAAGATTCAGCTGAGCAATGAAGAGGGTAGAATCCTGGTGACATAATTTGAATTCCTGAAAATCCCACAAGGGTTACCAAATTTGTAATTTAATAGTTACTACATTTTTTGTTTACTTGGGCTTTAATTAAATTACATATTACTGAACAAACCTGACAAATATAATTTGATTAGTTGAATCTTACTGGTCTTTTGATAATTTGATGTTTGAACCCATAACTGGCTCAGTGTACTACATGCATTAAGCATAATTCATTGTCCAGATGATTTTATCCAATGTAAGATGACTATTTCTATTTCTAAAAATGAGGAAACTTCCCCAGCGTTGTGGAGTTCAGCTGGAAATTGCAGCAATTCAGGAGGCTCAGGTAGGAGGATCACAGTTCTCGATCAGTTTCAGCAACAATGAAAACCTGTCTTATTTCTCTAGAGACCTTAGTTATATTCATCTATTCGTTTATACATTAAATCATAGAAAAGAAAATCTAATAAATAAAGCATGAAACTTTGGGAATATGACAAAACCCCATTGTTTATGGAGCAATGTGTTTCTGTTTCTGTCAAAGTCACGGAATAAATTCATTTACGATGTTCAGAGATTGTTTTCAGCAGGAAAAATACATCACACTATCATGTAAGTTCACTTTAAGACTTAAAAAAGAATTATAAATCTCATCCTGAAGTGTCTTGAAACAAATTTAAGCAGCAATTTCCAACACAGGGAAGTTCAAATGATCCCTTAAGAAATATTAAGTACTTTTTATATTAAGACACAAACAACTTCTCTTCCTCTGATGTAATATTTTTTTTATCAGAGCACTATCTCAAGGCAGTACTGATAATATTTCCATGTCAGTGTGTACAGAAAGGCGAAATGATAGCTTACCCTATTTTTTCTTCAGTCAGAGAAAAACATGACCGCCATCTCAAAAGAGGCTACATCTGGCTGGGCATCATGGCGCATGCTTATAATACCAGCAGTTTAGGAGGCTGGAATCTTAAGGTCAAAGCCAGGCTCAGCAATTAAGCAAGACTCTAATCAATTTAGCAAGAGCTGTCTCAAAATTAAAAAAAATAAAAACAGCTGGGGATGAAGCTCAGTGGTTAAGCATCCCTGGTTGAACCCCAATAACAACAACAACAACAAAAAAAAGAGTGAGAGAGACACTACAGCCCTGTTTAAATGAGCTTCAGGAAATTAACAGAAATGTTTTTGAAGACACAGTTTTAAGACACAATCGAGCTCTCATGTCAGAAAAACTACCAAGCTACCAAGAGTTGTGTGTTTCCACTCTGCTTACCCCAGGTGTTCTTGAGTTTCCCCCAAATTTTCTCATTTTTAAAAAATATATGCTTGTGTAATTCCAGGGTAAGTCCAGGTATATTTGGGTGGGTCAGGAAGGTTGTGGCAGGAACTAAAGAAGATCATTATCTAAAACACAAACTCTTCTAGTTCTTCTAGTAACTTGTTTTGAGGGACAACAGCACGGTTTATGTTACGAGTTGCACTGATTTTTAGCAAATGTATTTTTTGCATTAAGAGAGGTTCTCCTTTTGAAAGTAGATGTCACAGTAATTTATCATGCATGGGCATTTTGTTATTTAAGAAAGGAATCAAGTATGGCTAGTGTTAACAAGAGAGAATCCAGTCACTCTGGAGAATATGCATCTTTTCAAAAGGAGTGAGGCAGAGGAGTGAAACAGGGCTTTTAAGAATCAAATAAAACTGACCAATTTATGCTCTATGCATGTATTAATACATCAATGAATTTCATTTTTGTGTATAGCTATAACATACCAATTAAAAAATAAACAAATAGAAGGAAGGCCAGTAGAGAAGAAGAAGGGGAATGGTATTGGGGATTGAGAATGAACAAATTATGCTGTACATATTTATAATTAGGTAAAAAAGAACCTCCCTACTATGGATAACTATGCTGCACCAAAGAAAACATTTCAAAAGGTCATTAATATTACACCTTCTAGTAAAACCCTAGGTAATTCCATTCTGTGGCACAAGTTGAGAAATGCTCAAAACTCTCAACATATGTAGGTTTTTAGTATTAGAAAATGAAGCATACAATTAGAGATCATGCCATTGTAAAACCAATAATATGTCCAACAAAAATCACTGAATTGAGAAGGAAAAAAATTGTAAGAAAGTGTTTTTGTCTTTTAAGGTGACATTTAGCTCATAGTGAATATTAAAGTGAATATTCAATATTTATAGGCACTTCTCAGCATTGAGTCTCAAGGGTGTCCTCATATAAGATTATCTAGGCCTGGACTTTAAGAATTATTAATATCTGTATCTGTACTTTAAATTATAAATTAATTATTCTTGACTATAACTTATATATCTACATTTTATAATTCCCTTTGGGTGATTTATTGATAAAAGTGTAGTCATAGAATTTGATACCAATTACTTTTAAAATTGGTATGCATTTTACATAAATGTTAGGAGAAATAAACAGACATCTATATTTGAAAGTCAGCGGTAGGAGTAGGGCCAGGCTTGGTGGTACATGCCTGTAGTCCCAACTCTTGGGGCACTTGAAGCAGGAGAGCAGGAAAATCACTTGAGTCCAGGAGTTCAAAGAAGAAGAAGGGCTGAGATGTAGCTCATTGTTGAGAGCACTAGAGTAGCATATGTGAGGCCCCATATTATATTCCCAGAACCAAAACCAAAACCAAAAAATTAACAGCAACGAAAAGGTAACAACAAAATAGATAAAATAGATTTCTAAATGGACCGTCATTTCAGATACAACTATTGAGAATTTAAAAATTGAGATAATGCTGGAGTTTTCCTAAACACATTCTGGCATTAAAGAAGGAGGCAAGGTAAGCAAAAGATTAAACACATACACATACACACATCTCAGTAAAATCGAGTATATAAAATTAAATATTTGAGCTATGGTTGTAGCTCAGTGATAAAGCACTTGCCTCATATGTGTGAGGCACTGGGTTTGATCCTCAGCACCACATAAAATAAATAAATATATTGTGTGTCTATCTACAAGTAAAAATAATTTTAAAAATTAAATATTCTGCAAAATAATGTGAAACAAATGACAATATAGAAATGATATCTACTACATATAAATATTTACAAATAAATTAATAAACTAAAAATGTACTAATATATGTATTTTGGAATATAGATAACATATAGACATATGAAAATCTGCTCAACCATTAGAACAAGGTTAATGAGCATAACTTGTTTTCCTGTTATTTTTCAGCAAATCAAAGATGATAAAATTTGATTTACTATTAACATTCAGAATCCTTTAAATGAAAACCATTTCCCAACAGGATTAAGTTATTACACAGAAATTATGCTAAAGTTGTTTCATGCAATGGATTAATTGCAGTTGTCAACACTTTAAGTGTGGTGATCATGCAAAATTAATTGATAAATTTATTTACATATTCATTAATTATACTTATCTTCCACAGAATTATATGAGCTTAGTGTTGGATGGAGCTAGATGGAAAATTAATAATTATATCTATATCTCCACTCCTTTAACTGATGAAACAACAATCTATCCCTGACAGGCCACCATACCATCTTTTCAAAAGGAATTATCCATAAACAAAATATGAGATTTTACTTTAATTCTATCAGTGATAACATCAGTATGCTATTAAATTAATTATAAATAAAGTAGCTATCTATCTTAAGGGAAAGACATATATTTCCATAAATATCTATAGACTTCAATATGTATGGGAAGATCCTCAATAGAACTTTGTTAATGTAGACTTCAAATACTGCTTTGATCAAATATAATTCATTCCCCTGTACGTAAAACATAGCTGTAGAGAAAAGGAGAAACAAATTAATAGCCATAATTTATTGCATATCATAAATTTTAAGAATTTTATTTTAATTGAGAATCTCTGTAATTATTAAAAATGTAAAGGGAGTAATTCAATGCATTTCCTCTACTTATGGCGTAGAGACTGTGTTATGCTCGCTATGGGAGGAAGAACTTTTAAAATCATGAAGTCACAGTGGTAAACTGAAGTCGTGATTTATCCTCTTGATATAAAGTCATTTCAATTCACTTCCATTGAAAAAGAAGACAAATCCTATTAACTTTTGGTGGCAAATGCTTTGGTAACTAAAGGGAATTCTTTTTGAAAACATTTATCTTGATTTTGTAATGTGATGCTTCCATTCTGGAATCTACCTTCCACTCTTACACTTTAAAATTCACAGTCTGTAATGTAACTTATGTCCTCCTGGGGGGGGGGGGCAAACCCCTCCCCTCTACAGCCATTTATTTCTGAACTCCTTATTTGTTTTTGTTTTTTTTTCCTCTCATGCCACAAAAGGACTCAGGCTGCATGAGACCAGTAGACACACTTCTCTAGATTCCAACTTGGAGAAGAAACGTAAAGTACTAGGGACTACGGAAATGGAAATTATCTTCAAGCGAAGTCCCATAATTCTAAGCAACTGGCTGCCCTTGCACGTCATGGGTGTGATGAAGTCCCTTACTGAGGGTCCAGTCTTGGCCTTAATCCTTGCACAGCTCTGGGCTTGCCTCCCTCAGTCACTCTCCCTCAGGAAACACACTGTATACCTTACATCGTATTTCTGTAGCATTGTGAACATCCTACCAAAATCCAACATTCGCCCTAGAGTGTTTCTATTTCCAGAAAAGTAATCATTGCTAAGCAATGTGACTTTCTTAAAGGGAGACAGAAAAACTGCTTTTTCTGAGTTTCTGAAGGCCACATTCCCGGCAAAGCCCTATCAGAGCCTAAGCAGAAAAGCTCTTCAGAATATTGTGAATGAAATTGATCAGACCTCTCTTTTTACGTTTTTAAATTTTCAAACAAGGCTATCCTCCAACTTGTGATCATCCTGCCTCATGTTCTCAAGCAGCTGGGATTGCAGGCGTGCACCACCACACCCGGCTTCATGTTCCCTTAATCATGTTCTCTGAGCTCATGGCTGTGAAGTGTCAGTCAAATGGAACCTTTTCTCATTTTCTACATACAACCAGCAAATTATTCCCAATTTCTCTATTCTGTAATCTCAAAAGGGAGAATGAGACCCTCAATATTTTGGGGTATTGGAAAACCCAGAATTACTTAAGAATATCTTTCCTCTAGTTACAATCCATAAAAATAGCAGAGGCATTCTTCTACACAGTTAAATTAGTTTAATTTTATCAGATAACATTAAAATAACCTCTAGAGAGTTCATTTTTAAATTTCTCTCTTAATTAATGCTAGATTTCTGTCTTCTAATTACATCTGGGAATAATATATATATATATATATATATATATATATATATATATATATATATATAACAGGTGAACTCTCCAATGAGAAAATAAGATATAACCATTTTGTTACTGTTCTCTACTCACATTTTTATAATCAAGGCTCCACAGAGAGAGTATGGAAGAACATTTTTCCCCCTGTGTAATATAAATTACTAATCCTCTCAAAGAACTAAAAGAACAAAGTGAAACAGAAAATATATGTACCGAACAGTCAGGGTCAAAGAATGATCTGCAGTGAATCTGTTATGTATGTATCTATGTATCTTTCTGTCTATATTATCACTTTATTTATTTTTTTTGTTTTTTTATTTGTTTTAATTAGTTACACATAACGCTGGAATGTACTTTGATACATTATATAGAATGGATTATAATTTCTCCTTCTTCTTGCTATACATGATGTAGAACCCCACTAGTCATATAGTTGCCTATGTACATAGGGTACAATGTCTGATTCATTCTACTATCCTTCCTACCACCATACACTCTCCCTATCTTCACTCCCCTCTACCTAATCCAAAGTAACTCTATTGTTAACTAGCCTTCCCCCATTGTGTATTAGCATTCACATATCAGAGTCCTGGATTTATTTACCTGTATATTTTTTTCACATTTTAATGATATTTTATTATCATATTTTTTCTGGATATTTATGAAGTAAAAGAACAGAACTATTATTTTCTTTGATATATATATATATTTTTAGTCTTGCACACAGTCAACAAATCAATTATTAGTTTCTATATCGGTTCATTTTATTAGACAATGAGCAATCTACATAATTATAAACTTACACACACACACACACTGCACACATAAAATGCTGAATTACATGCACTTCGACCCAGGCATCTTCTGAGATGTTTATCAGCCAAGGCACTTACTCAGCTCTTATTAGTTTTCAATCTGGAATTTACATTTGTCTTCAAAGCAGGGAATATTCTTGAATAAACATGCCTTGCTTCATTCTTTTCCTTTCTTACTCTTCTGCAAGATGTGAGGAAGCAACATTTTTGAATGGTTATATGGAGAAGACAAATTTAACATGCCTAGATGACACATTTTTCTTGACACATTTTTCTTCTTCCTTGTCCTTCTTCTTGTAGGCCAAGAAGAAGGACAAGGAAGAAAGAAGAAACATAGGAAGAGGAGAAGGAGATGGAGGGGAACAAGAAGAGGAGGGTAAGGATAAGGGAGAGGAGAGGAGAAACCAAGATGCACAGCAACTGAAATTCACCAGGCAGAGTCCAAAATTGCTCTTCACATGCATTATCTCATTTAATGCACATAATGATCCTCACAACTATTATTTTCTTTACTTGTAGATAAGGAAAGTTAGTACAGAGTTTCTACAGTTGATAAGTGATTAAGCTGAAATATTTATCTGAATAGTTTGACTCAACAATCAAACTTTAACAATTTATTTGTAACTATTTCATGTTTCCATTCTTTAGTTTCTCTCAGGTCTTCATTAATAGACATACACATAATTATTGGGATGTATTTATAATTTTTAAGCTTCACCTATCACAGGATGTGTGTTAAAATTATTTCTGCTATGACACGATTCTGATAACTTATGTTATTTTTGTACCTTTACTAATACATTTATTTATATATATATATATATATATATATATATATATATATATATATATTACTTTTAACTGATCATAAAAAATGTAGAGTTGTACAAATTAATGCTGAATCAATGCTGTGTAATATAATTTTCAATCGTGTACACATTATGCAATGTTTAATTCAAGCTAAACATATTATCTTCTTGAACACTGATCATTTCTTTATGGTTAAAAGTTTTAAAATATTTTCTTCAGCTTTTTGAAAAGTATAGCATATCATTGTGATGTATTGTCACCATATTGTGTGACAGCACACCAGAGAGTCTAGCTCCTATCAGAATGTAGCTTTGTGTTCATTGATTAACCTTCTCCTAAGCCCCCACTTGCCCTGTCTCACTGATTTGTCTATATGTCTCTTACAAATGTCTCTCTGTATGTGTGCATGTGCGTGTGTGTGTGTGTGCGTGTGTGTGTGTATCATCATCGAGTAACTGTGGAAAACTTTATTTTTACCCTGTTAATTTTTTTTGTAATGACACTAATTCTTAAAGAGATGATTTCTATCTTCAACTAAATGAAATATATTTTCATTTTTAATTTGATTATGGTGTTTCAACTGAATTAGGAAAAAACACCTCTGCATATGAAAACATTCCCTATGGAGCTTGGTGGCTATATTTCTGAAGTTGTTCAACATCCTATAATTTACTCAGATAAAATATTACAATCCAATCTTTTTTTTTTTTTTTTGAGATAGGCAGACTCTCCTTATGTTGCCTAATTTGGTCTCAAAATCCTAACTCAAATGACCCTCTACCCACCAGCTTAGCCTCCCAAGTAGGAGGGCCTTCAGGGGGACATGTGGGACTACTGGGTGCTAGACCAGGGCCAGCTCCTCATTCCCTTTTAACACAAGCTTACTATGTCACCTTCTTTAAAATGCAAACTCTCTCCTATAGTGTTACACTGAAACCCCTCTTCCCTCTCTAATGTTCCTTATAGTTTGCCAGCTTAGAGCGTGTATTGTCAGATGGCCACTCACGTTGTAACTTAAGCTCCAGGAGCACCAGGGCCACTCTCCTCATGGATGCATCAGGTCAGTGCTTGCCACCTAGCAGAGGTATCATGGACACCTTCTGAGTGAGAACACACTGAACTCTTACACCTCTCTTCTGAGGGGCTTACTTTTATCTCACATTTTCTCTCCATTATTTTCCAACGTTATCTCGTGGTTTTGGCATTTAGTTCATTGTATAAGTCCTCTGATCGGGCTCCTTTACTGATATTTTGCTGTTATCGTTTGTTTCCTTGTTAGATACTCAAAATTGTTTTGTTAGATTCCTGTCATGGCAAATGCTTATTTTATCTTGCAGAACTTTCTTTGTAGATAGGGTGTACATTTAAATTTCTCTCTTCTTATGAATTTTATTTGTCACACACGTTCTTCTGTTTTCCATAGCACTTCTTAATTTATCTGGACACTTTTTTTTTTTCTCATTGTGTCTTTGTTGTTTTAAATTTTTGTTCTTGGCCATATTCATAGATATCCTTAGAATCTATTATCTCAATTATCTCTCCATATTCAATGATGGTAAGTTGGTGAACAGAGTTAGAAATTATCAAAAGAGTTTATTGCCCACCTGAGCATTCAATTTTCACAGGCTGTAAATATGGGCTCTGATTAGCCCAGGCCAAAGTGTAGAAGTATAATCAGGAAGAGTGAGCACAGTGTTGTCTGCTTCAGTGTCCACTTCTAAGGAGTGACTACAAGAAACTTGAATACTAATTTATTCTTTGGGGCCAAAATTGTCTTGTTTAACATCGAGATAAAAAAAAAGGCAACTGCTCAAAGTTTAACATATATTTAGTAGGTGGTTAATATTAGATACTTGCTGCATTAATTATTAATGTCCTAATACCCCAAATAGGAATTTCATAGGACTACAGCTCTTGATATGATACATTCCTGACCCAATATACTAACAAACTATTCTGTAAAACTGATGATTTTGAAGAATTTAAAAAAGACAGCCTCTTATTAGTCATTAATATTTTACCAATATCTCCTTAAGGCAAATTCAATTCACACATGTCTAGATTTGTACTAACTAAAAAGCTGTTTCAGTGAACATGTAGAAACCAAAAAGGGAAATTAATCGATAATATCAAAACATACTTTTCTATTTAGTGAATGATCTGTTTAATCATTTAATAATTTTTATATCACTATTATAAGATAAAATAAATATTATCCTATCAAAATATGAAATCATCACATTTAATCTGCTAAATCAAATTCATTAGACCAATATAATGGAAAAATACTTTAGGAAAGGGAATTTTGATTACATTTTAGTGCTATTTTTAAGGAAACTTCTACTGAGTTTTTTTTTTTTTTTGAATATTTATTTTTTAGTTGTAGTTGGACACAATACCTTTATTTTATTTATTTATCTTTATGTAGTGCTGAGGATTTAACCTAGGGACTAGTACATGCTAGGCGAGTGCTCTACCACTGAGCCACAACCCAGCCCCTACCCAGTTATTTTTATTTACTGTTATTTTTGGGGGGGGGGCACTCTACTGGGGATTGAACTCAGGGGCACTCAACCACTGAGCCACATCTTAGCCCTATTTTGTATTTTATTTTATCACAGGGTCTCACTGAGTTGCTTAGAGCCTAACTAACCAAATTGCTGAGGCTGGCTTTGAACTCGCAATCTTCCTGCTTCAGCCTCTGAGCCACAGGGATTACATGCATGTGCCACTGCACCCAGCTTCTACACACTGCACCCAGCTTCTACTAACTGCCTCAGAGCTTAGGTTGTTCCCACCAGTGTTAGATTGCTAAGACTCTTTAAACAAAATACCACAAGCAAGAGAAATGTGTAATCTCACAGTTGTAGAGACTGATGCCCATTATTGAAGTCTTAGTTGAGTTGGTTTCTTCTAAGGACTCTGAGGACTATCTCGTTGGCCTGTAGATGATAATCTTCTTGCTCTGGTTTTTCTCACATCATCTCCCTCTTCATGTCTGTCTCCAAATCCAATTTCCTCTTTATATAATGACACCAATCAGTGAATTAATGCCCACATTAATGTTTTCATTTCAATTTGACTAGTGTTATCTGCAAGGATACTATTTCCAAATAAGCTTATATGATGAGATGAAAGTTAAGGATTGAAACTATTAACTCAGAGAGCTGAGTGAGTGGGACACAATAGATCCTATCACACAAACAAATATACAAAACTCTAGTTTTCAAATAGTCTTGAATGCAGCCTTACCATTACCTGGATCCCTCATTTATGAATTAAATACATTTGGTTATATATTTAGTTTACGTAAGTATGATAATTGACTTTCAATCTTTTTAAGAATTTTTAATTTGAAAAACTTTCTTGAGATATTTTCATACCTATTAGTTTTGTCTCCACTTAAGTTTTAAAGCAAGTCTCCTTAAGTGATGGTTCATTTTATGCACCAACTTATTTGGGCTAAACGGAAAGACTAGCATTTACATTCAGTAGAACAAAAAATAAATAAATAATAAAAGTGATCCTTAACCAATTTGGTGGGCATCATCTTATCTGAAGTGGGCCCTAAGAGAATGAAAAGGCAGAGGAAGGGTGAAGTATCTCTCTGTGAGCTGGGAAGAAGTTCATTTCCTCCTTCTTTTGAACATCAGAGTTTCTGGTTCTCAAACTTCTGGACAAAGACTGAATCACACTGTCAGCTTTCCTGGGTAGCCAGACTGCAGATGATACATCATGGAATTTGTCAACCTCCATATCCTCCTCCTTTTAAAAAACACCTATACAAAGATTCTGATTCATTACCTTGTGGCTACAAGTTTTATGATGTTGAAAAATGTATATCTAAATATATGTATATGTATATACATACAAATACGCACATATATATAAAACACACACAGAGAGAGAGAGAGAGAGAGAGAGAGAGAGAGAGAGAAATTAGATACATGGATATAAATAGAGATAGATAAAAATCTCCTGTTTGTTCTACTTCTATTTCTCTGGAGAACCTCAATAAGCATAGGCTTATTCAACACACATTTTCTGCTCTATAGACTAATTTTATACCAAAACATACCTACTCTAATGTAGTAGTAGAAAAAGGGAAATTTTACTCTCCAGGAAAGTGGATATTTCTCCCTTCCTTTCTCTGAAGGGAAGGATGGCTTCTGTGGTCCCTGAGTGTGGAAGGAGACATTGCCTGAAGAGCCCTCATTTCCACTGAGTGCCCTACCCCAGCAGCAATTTGCTGACTGAACATCTCTCTGCCTGGTAATCATCTTCTACACTAGGCATCCTTCAAGTAAAAAGTGCCCAACAGCAGGGGGGATTCTGACTTTTCTTGCTTTGTCTCTGCTTTGTTCACTCACAATCTCCACAAGAAAAAAAGACACTCATCAATGAGTTCAAAGGAAAGAACAAAAACTAATTCTGGCCAGAGTTTCTGTAATACTTTTAAATCTTTCTGAAGCATAGAAAGTGTTTTTTTTTTTTTTTTATTTGTTCTCATTCATGTGGTATGGCTACAAGGGAAGCATTTACCTTGCAGAGGAGAACTATTTATCAACAGCTTCTCCTATGACTAGCTGGGTATTTTAATTCTGGATTAAATAACAAGAAACCCATTCTGGCTGCCTGATTTAATCCATATAATCCAATCCAGGCTCTATCCCCAGTACAGTTGACATGTTTTGCTCCAGCTTTCTGACTTCAGTGACTTATCTCTCAACTAGTTTTACATACAGTAGGGGAAGAAAAAGTATGATTCTCATCAACCTATAACTCCAGGAACAAAGGATACTACAAGTTAGGATTTTTTTATTGTTAATAAAATTCTTTTACTTCCCAGGTAACAAACATGAATCACCTAGGCTCACCCAGTACTTGTAAGACAAGCATTAGTGAATCGATTTTTCTTCCTCTTCTGTACAGTCTGTGTTTCATACTCATTCCTAATGAGTTTCATTTGAACTTCATGGTCTTGTCTGTCTATCTTCTACAGGAGAGTTATCCACCTAGATTTCTTTTGTGGAAAAAACAACTCTGAGATGTTGCACTTAGAAAAAGTTCCCTCCCTTGGGGAAGAAGGAGAGAATTTTTTTTTTTCAGTACTGGGAATTGAACCCAGGGATATTATACTGCTAAGCCACATCTGCTGTCCTTTTATACTTTTAAATTGAGATGGCCTCACAAAATTTTCTAGACTGGCTTGAAAAAATTTGTTATTCTCCTTCCCCATATAGCCTGCTGAGTTGTTGGAATTACAAGCAAGTGCTAGCATACCCTGGAGGGGGGGCGGTCTTATAAAAGACTCAAGGAAAACTGATTATTGTCTAATGAGTGCAACATCCTATGCATCTCATTTAACAGAGGGTTCTAGAATAGAATGTAAAGATTTATAAGTGATTCTATAACAAAGGAACCTATCCAATCTTATTTAATTCATCAGTTTCCAACTATGTTTCAATGAGAGTTTTTGTGTGTTTCAATTTTTTCCATCTCCTACCTAAGAAACTGGCTTGATTTGTTCCCATCATAGTAGCTATCAGCTGACTTACTAAACAATTTTTCGGTTAATTTTTTGATTTTTTAATTTAGCTAACTTCTCCACTATACTGAAAGCTGCACAAGAGAATTTTTTTTCATTGAGATCTGTTTTATCACTAATATGTAGAAATGTCTCTTTCTACAGTGTGCATTTAAATAGATCAATCTCAAAATAGGGTTTCATGGAGCATTCATTGTCTAATGTTTTCTCTTTACTGTTTTTATATTCCCAACAGTACCATATATAGTTAAAAATATTTAAAACTATGTTTCGACAATGATCTACATCTATCCAATGAGAAAAGCTCTAAATTTAGGCAATTATTTTGTAACATACTCCTCACTTTCCATTGATAAGTAAAGGTCACACGTCATAATTTAATAAAAACAAATCTATAGTTACAAGTCAGAATTTTTATAATAGTTTAAACACTTAAAATATTTTATTCAAAATTTTTATTGGTAATATTTAAAAAATAATGAAATTGGTTTTGTTCTGTTTGTTTTTCTTTCTTTTGTTTTTTTCTTTCTTCTTTGCCAATGCTATTTTTTAAATTTTGAGCAGAAACTTGACATTTCATTTCATAAACTGTCCAAATTTTCATTTAGGCAGAAAAAAATTTTTTAAAAATAAGATTTTAGTTTTCATTGTTAAAATACATTGGATGGTGCAATTGTCTTTAAATCAGGAATTGAATGTGAACCACCTGGACATGTTATTGAGGTCTGGCTTTCCTGAAATCAGTGTCCTCACTTGTTTGTTTCTGCAAGTAATATGCCAGGACATGAAATCACTTTCAGCTGGACAATCAGCAGATCTTATTTCCTATCAAATACCTCTCTTCATATCTGAGCATAATGTCTTCTCTTGAGCTTCAAACATTTCAAATTCCTTTTGGCTCAGATATTGATATTCTTTATAATAGGTATCTCCAGAAAAGTTTCTGTTTATGATCTCATAAAGCTTTGTTCTTCACTTCTGTATAGAGGAAAATAAAAACATTTCTAGGATTTTCTCTGTATTTAATAATGATTACTTTAAAATCTTATTTTTACAAGATTGTGGAAATATTTTGCTACCAAGGTAAATGCCTTGATTCTATATTTAAGATAGTAAATGAACTTTCTTCTTCCAGATATGCTACATATGTTGTTGTCCATTACAGACCTAAAAACTACAAGGCATAGTAAAGGTCAATTGGGATATAGAGAAAGACTGTATCTGGCACCTTAATTTGTTTCACAGAACATTATTTTACTTCATTCTGGTATATTCTATTTTCTTGCATGCAAAAATTCTTCCATTGCATATTTTGACTGTTTGCAAAATTAAATAGAAGCCAGGCATGGTGGCGCACACATGTAATTCCAGAGGCTTGGGAGGCTGAGGCAGGAGGATCATGAGTTCAAAGCCAGCCTCAGCAAAGGTGAGGCTCTAAGCAACTCAGTGAAACCCTCTCTCTAAACGAAATACAAAATAGGACTGGGGATGTATCTCAGTGGAAATAAATAAGGAAAGAAGGACTAAAATATTTTCTTTCCAGATAAGAAAGTTTACTGGCTCTCATTTATTCCTTTACTAAGTGTATCATTTTATAAAAACAGTTTTCCTGAAAAAGTTTGTGTTCTTTGAGCAAGAAAAATCAAATTACTTTAAAGCAAAGTAGCAGAATCTTGATAAATTACTTGTAAGAGACTCATAATTAATATTACTTGAGATAGAGGTTTCACATGAGTAAAGGTTAATGCCAGAGTAGCTCTTTCTATTGCTCTAGTAAATCCCCCACCTAAATGCTTTTAGATTTTACACTTTGGGGATATGTTCCAATGCACATTCACACAAGAAACTCCTTCATTCTTGGTATCTGACTTCTGTTACTAATACTTACAATAAGAGCTTTAATACTTATGGCCATATGATAGTTTTCTTCAAGCAATGGTTTCTTGCTTATGTTGTGCCACAGAAGTAAAAACAAAAATTAGAGAAAGAGTAGCTATAAATTGAAGAACTGAATTTCATATGATTTCTGCTCATGAGAAAACTTATATGTATAGTTATAGTAAATTCTAAAGCATAATTCACAGTTGACTTTTTAATAATTTATTAATTCAAAGATTATGAAGAAATCTATTTACTGTCCGTTATAAGTTTGGTAGAGCTTTTTTTTTTAAATTTTAAATTTATTTATTTATTCTAATTTGTTATCCATAACAGCAGAATATATTTCAGGTGTTTTTTTTTTTTTTTTGGGGGGGGGGCGCTGGCTTACTTCAATTCACTTTTCTTTTTTTTTGGTGGTGCTGGGTATTAAACACAGGACCTTGTGAATGATATTAGGCACACACTCTACCAACTGAGCCACATCTCCAGTCCATGGTGAAACCTTTCACCAATTAAGTTCTCTGAGAATCAGACACTGAAATGGACTTAAATAGTCCACAGAGTTTATTGGCAAATAGCATGGGTGAGAAATTAAGGGGAGAGCAAGAAGTCCTTTGCACTGTGCTGAAGGTAGGAAATTTGAGAGAGAGGAAACTGAGAAAGATGGAGCAGCTGGATTAACAAGTCACAAGTAGGAATGACAAGATCAAAAATGAGAGCTTCAGAGCAGAAGCCACCTGTCAGAAAAATCTTGCATTGGAAGGAACTAGCGACTTTAATATACTTACCATTTTTGCCTTATTAGCTTGGGCTATCTGAGAACATCACCTCCTCTCAAAAATCAAGGAAACTTGAATGCATTGACAATAGGTATTGCCAGCCAACTGCACAGCCTTGAGGAATAAGCCCAGTAGTGTTTCTCCATGCTTGTCACAGTTTCACCTGGGACTCAGGTGAATCAACTTCCACATGTATTTTAAGGGAGAACTTCCTGTATTCACTTGTTCTTGAAAAGCTTGGGTACCCCATGACCTAGTTCACTATGTGAGTGAATACCTGAATGTGCCTTAGGAAAGGGCAGTGGAATCTTGACCCCATCTAATGATGGTGGAGTTTTAGTGTCTTCCCACTTGGGCACCTAGGTTCTCCACTCAGCATGCTGTGGGTCTGGAAACTGAGTAAAGGATACTGCCTGTACTGGAGTTGCCACCCTTAGCCTCCTACTTGTTCCTTGTGGCTCATTTTAGCTTTGTGTGTTCAGGAGAACATTGCTGGCTACACATATTTTGTTCTCAGATGTGCTCTTAGGTTAACTATTTTCTCAACTTCTACCTGTGAGTCTCAGCTTAAATAGCACTCTGATCTGGCAGTTGTTATGGTAAGTGTGAATAATTCTGAAGTTTTGGGTCTTGAAGAGTTATCATGCATCATGCTCAGCGCTGTTAATATGCTAAGGTCTATACCAGGTCCTCCTGTATCACCTCTGGCCAAACTTTCTGAGAGAGGCCAGGGTCCCTCTCATCAGAATATTCCCAGTAGCCTTTTCGGAGCCTTCCCTTGCAACACAATCCTCTTTGCTTTGTGTAATACAAACCAATACAAAATACAAATGGTTGTTCTTTTGGCCTCATGTAATACAGCCTTTCCAGCATGGCCAGTTTCCTGAGCCATTTGTTCCTCCTTCTCCTGCCTATCACAGCAATGCAGATATTTCAACTTCACTCAGCACAAAATATTACTTTCTCTCTGCTTATGAGTCATCCCATAAGCACTTTTATACTACCACTAGGATAGGATGTGAAACTCTCTACCATGAGACAATATGGTAGAGTAAATGACACATTACTTAGCCTTCATGCTGTACTCTCTTTGATTAATCTGCAGGTTCTTAAATATAAAACTCTTCCTTTCTTATTAGTCCTGGCATGTCACCAACTGGATTATGCTATGATTTAACCCTAATCATCAAACTGATGACCATGAGGAAGTTGGGGATAAGTCTGCACCATATCAAGCTGCAGGAGATGAGTGCTGACTTACAGAAGGAGGTGTGTGCAACCTCTGCAGGCTTTGAGAATTCAGTGTAGTCTAAGGAGCTATGAACTTCAGGGACATGGATGCTGCATTCTGATTTTCCCACCAAGGCTCAACTGAATAATAAGACAATGCATCTGTTGAGTAATATGTTTCTTTCAAAGTTGATAAATCTAAGCATAATGTCCTAAGTTGTCTTTGTTTCTGTTCTCATTGTAGGTAATAAGGGCTTTACTATTAGGTAAAGCCTTCACACTTGCTTTGAATTGCTTATCTAGTGTTATAAGCTTGCTTTATTACTCTGAAGTATATCAATGAAACATTACGTAATAAGCCAATGCCACTGTCCTTTCTTCATGACTGTTCCATACTCTTTGAAGGCGTGAATCATTGTATTGGTTACCCCAATCTCATCAGAATGACTATCCTCATATCAACACTAGTGAAAGAGTTAGCAGTACAGCCCCCACCCTGGGCCAGTGACTGCCTATGTATCCTGTTCACCTCTTGGGATGGGAGGTTTACTACCATCAGAGCCATGAGATTGTTAGTCCCCAAACTCCATCTTTACACCTGCTTTACAGATCCACTTTTGTCACTTCTCTCTTACTTTGGTCCTTTAGAAATTTGATTCTGTGACAGAAAAAGTTTACTAATAGGGAGACTGGTAATAAATAGAAAAGAAGGAAGCAGAATTAGGGATGTCTTCTGGACTGTGATAAATATTGGAATTCTGAGAAAGGAAGGTAGGGGGAAAAGATGGGAACAACAATGAGAACATAAGAAAACATCAAACTGAAATTCACATCGGATGAGATCTTGGCCACTGAAACAAGATTTGGTGTTAAGATGACGTGCTGTACGATTCTTACATGCAGACAGACAGTGTCCTAAGCCCCCACCATTATCGATTCTCAGAGAGCAGTTGTTCAGGAAGGGCAGAGCCTCAGAATAAAAGCACACAGGGATCAGGCAAGTAGCATAACTGAGAGCTGTTAGCTGCCTGCACTCCTTGAATCTGAAGAGTGATTTCATTCTTGAGGGGAGATCCAACTAGCATACTCCCATAGTTGCCTGATGATCTGAAGATAAGTATGTGGAATTTGTAGGCTGAGCTGAGCATCTTCAGTAGATGATGTTGGGAGAACCAATTATCTACATGGAAAGGAATGAAACTGCATTTTTGCATTATACCACATACAAGTACCAACTCAAGAAGGATTTAAGACTAAACAGAAGACCTAAAGCTATAGAAATTCTACCATAAAATATATGGAAAAACTTCCTGATGTTAGTCTTGGCCATGATTATTTTGGATTTGACACCAAACGAGTAAAAGCAAAAGCAAATGAAATTACACCAAACTAAACAGCTTCTATACAGCCAAAGTAACTCTCAGTGGAGGGGAGAGACAACCTAAGGAATGGGAGGAAATATTGGACAGCTATATACACAATAAGGGGTTAATATACAAGAGTAAAAGAGTAGTTGTTGGAAACTGGGGATGGGAGGAAATGGGGAGATGTTGGTCAAACATTATATCTCAGTTGTAAAATAAAATTCTATGAGTCTAATCTACAGCATGAATACTAAACTTAATAATGTATTATATGCTGGAAATTTGCTGAGAATGTAAATTTCAAATTTTCTCATTAGACATACATACCCATATACAAAAACATGTGACTATGTGGATTAGGGGTGTGTTACCTAACTTGATTGTGGTAAACATTACATATTAAATCACAGTAACACATTGGACAATTTATATTAGTCAATTATACTTTATTCCTAATATGATCAATTAGTTAAAGTTTAAAAAATACAATCAAAAGTTCTTATTGCAGTATTTAGAAAATGAATACTTGAGAGTCATTTAGGTATATTAACCAAAGTCAGAAAGGCAATTTGTTTGTTCTGAATTTTTCAAAATGTTCAGTTATTTTCTACTCTGCTAAGCATATGATATTAGATGTATGTCACAAATATCATAGCAATATAAAATTATTGCAATTTATTTAATTAATTTTATATTAACATGTGAAATAATTTTGTTCCAGTGTTGAGTTCCTGTTCAAATATTAGCCCAGACAATCCCAATGAAATCACCTCCCCTCCCCAGTATCCCATAAAGTTGTCATCCATATTGACTCTAGAATATTGGCTAATGTATGCATTTGGATTTGCCTTGACACAATGTTCCCATGAGACCTTTAAGCTGTGTAGAAGTCCAAGATTTAAAGACAGCAATGGAAAGGGGACCAGCCATCCAACTTTTCCAAAACTGAGTGCAGCCTCCAGAAGATCTGCCAAGTGACTACAGATGTGTGAAGCTGGTGATTCCAGGCACCTCCAGAAGTACCTTCAGGCATTTCACAGTGTTGGGTTTAGAAAGAGTACATTTCATTTAAGACATTGAGTTGCTATGTTTTGTTTTGTTTTGTTGTTTGTTGTATTTGGTGCTTTGTTATACAACAATAGATAAAGGACACAAAGTTATTTTGAAAGCCCTGAGGTTTGCCAATCAGTCATATTTACAAAGATAAACATTGAAATGTTAATTCTTTAAATACTATCTGAGGAAAAGATAACACAACCTACAATATCTCAAGGGAGATTCTAAATTGTTCTTAGGCAAAAATAGTTAGGGATATCACACTAGGTATATTTTTCCCTAGTGACAGACTAGAAATATCCAACCCATACTTCTAAAAATGCTTTTTAAATAAAAGAGTCTATGATGGTAAATTTATTGTTTTTTTTTAAGTTCAAATACACATATCCATAATGTGCTCAAGAGAGTTAATGATAAGGCATGTAAATAGGTATAGGATTTATTGATGTTAAAACGAATAAATTTCTATTAGAAAAAGACATATTCTGTAATGTATATTGATTTTACTGTATCTTTTTTTTTCTTGGTATTACTATCTCTTAATCCTCTTCCCCATCCCACTAGTTCCCTTACACTTCCTGAATGTTTCCCCTTTCTACTTTTATGTCACCTTTATTTCTCTATAGAATCCAAATATAAAACAAAATATATGATACTTGTCTTTCTGAATCTGGTTTATTTTGTTTAATATTGTGATGTCTAGTTCCATCCATTTACCTGTAAATGATATGATCTCATTCTTCATTATGGCTCACTAATACACATTGTGTGTGTGTGTGTGTATGTGTTTGTGTGTGTGTATTACAATCTCTTTATGAATTCACTATTTATGGGCATATAAGCTGATTCCATAACTTGGTTATTGTAAATAGTGCTATGATAAACATGGGTGTGCAGGTATATCTCTATTGGTTTCTTCATATATGTGTTAGTCAGATTTTTGTCCATGTGACCTAAATGCCTGATGGGAACCACTTAGGGGATGGGAATTTTATTTTGACTAATGGGTTCAAAAGTTTTGTCTCTGGTTTGCTAAGTCCATTGCTGTGGGCGCAAGCTAAGGTAGAACATCATGGTGGAAAGGCTTGGCAGAGAAGCACTGCTCTACTCATGGTGACCAGTAATAAAACAAAGGAAGGGGGAAAGGGGTCACAAGAAAGATGACTCCTTCCAGGGCATGTCTCCAGTGACCCAATTCCTCCAGGCATGCCCCATCTGTTTACAGTTACCAACCAGTTAACCCATTTAAACTAGGATGCCCTGGTTAGATTACAGCTCTCATAATCTAAGCAATTCACCTCCACACATTACTACATCAACAAAGGGCTTTTGGGGGACACCTCAGATCCAGGTCATAAGAAGGAATATACTCAGGAATGGGATAGGTCAGTTATATGGTAGTTTTATTTTAGTTTTATTGAGGGACCTCCAAATTGATTTTCATCATGGCTGTACTAATTACATTGTCACCAAAAGTTTTTTTCATCAGCATCTTTGCCAGTACTTGCTATTTTTTTTTTCTCTCAATAGCAACCATTCTTTCTGGGTAAGATAGAATCTCATTGCATTTTTTTATTTGCATTTCTGTGATGGCTAAAATCTTAATTACTTTAGGTAACCATTGGCTGTTTGTGCATCTTCTTTGGAAAAGTGTCTGTCCAGCTCATTTGAACATTTGATTACTTTATTCTATATTTACTTATTTAATAAAAAATATTATATTTGGCTGGCTGGCCAAGAAGCTAAAAAAAACTGTAACACTGATATTTGGTATGCTTGAGAAAATATTTTGAAGTCTCACATGAAAGTTCAGGAATAATTTATCTAAGAACAATAATGTTATGTTAAAGCCATTACATTTTCTCATCTGTATTCTCAATTCTTTGGTGTCGCCATCAATGATTCAATGATGGGATCAAGCCAGCAGCACAAAGAAGTTTGCCAAAGATAGATTTAGTTCTGATACTAATACTCTTTCCTCAAGGTTGAGAGAATTAAATGAGATAATGACTATGGAATGATTTTTAAAACTATAAAATAGTATAAAATTGAACATTTGAATATCTATCATTTTTCATTTTTATGTTAATCATGGATGACTAAACAGGCTTTATTGCATTTACAAAATTTCATTATCTATATTTTGACATTTAACATTCAGTGTTGATTTTAAAGGTGTAATTTGGTTTAAAAGGATATATTCCCTGAGTGTCTCAGAAACTTAAAGGTGAAACGAATAAAAACAAAATTCGTTTGCACAGCTCCATTTTCTCCTTCACTAAATTTCTGGGTTGTGGCTATTACAAAGGGAAAATGCATTATTCTCTCAAACATTTTAAAAGTTTTACTGCATTAAACGATTTTAATAATTTTAAAGCTTTTTTTTTTGGTCAGGATTTCAAAATTCTGCACCTATTATTCAGAGAAAAATTATTTGTCACATGAATGTGATAGGCAGTATGACAATAGTTTTCTAACAATAGGAGAAATGGAAATAATCAAAAACATAGTTGCTTCAAATGCATTTTGAAAAGTATTATATATTTGTAATTTGTCTTTTAACAGGCAGGCTTGGTCTAAATATGTTTAAATGACTTTAAAATAACCATACTGGTGTCTCAAAATTGAAATATGATATTTCAAAGCATTGGATATGAGATATTAATAACAATATCTGACATGAGCTCATATATTTTCTTTCAGAAACATAGTATACTTGGTCATAGACTTTGGAAATGAGTATTAAATATAAACATAAGTTCAACTAAACAATAAAAGTGTCACTGTTAGTTATTTCTGCCACCAGGTTTGTACTGCCTTTGCAGAGATTCTGAATAGGTTTTGTTGATTTAAATAGAAAAAAAAATTAGGTAACCTTGATTTAATCTACTTAACTCAGCAAAAAGTAATAAAGAAATCCTCACATGTCAGCAATTATTTCTCAGATTCCCACTATGATAAGAAATATTATAAACTTTAAGTGGCCACCTGGGAGAGTTATGCTCAAGTACTTTTGAACATAGCAGGTTTATTTGGTCCAGTTCTATCACCTTCCATTACGAACTTTGTCACCCTAATTCCAAAAATAAACCAGAGTGCAGTTGAACTTTTCCAAAGCTTCCTTGTAGAAATGTTCACCACTACACCCACTGTAGAAGACGCAAAGCATTATTTTCTCCCTTTTGCAACCATAATTGTCTTTTGCACTATTTACATGCCACACATCATGGTAGATGATGCCTAATACTTGTTGGGGGATCCAATAAAATTGGATTCAGTGTCATCATTCAACATATGCAAACAATTCTATTTCAACTGTGTTTTCTAACTTCGCTAGTATTGCATGCAAACACTTGAAATTTTCATTCATTTTTTTCTCCCCTGGTTTCAGTTACTAAAAGGCTCAATGTAGTTGTACATATTCTGTAAACAGAAATATGCAAAGTTATGATCTATTAACAACCTAAGGAGAATGTGTCTAACAAATAAAACATTGCAGAGAATAAGAAAGTATGGGAAATGATTGCACATGCATATTGGCACATGGATCCATACCAAGAGCAAATAGCAATAATAAGAAGGAAACACAAAGAAGTTCTCTAAAAACGTTTTGATATGTTGTGGAGAATTTCATTGTTATTAGAACTTAATTTTAACACCTTCTTTTTCTTATTTTCATGAAAAGTTTGCCATAAATTTTAGTTTGAATAATGTCAATATTCAAACATTCTGGTTGCATTCTGTTTGAATTTGCCTGAATTGAGTTTGAACTTTTCATTTTTTCATTGCCATTCTTAGTTAAAATATCACTCTTATAAATAGTGGCCAGTTGGATATTTTGTTGTGATACAATGTGGTGGTCTGAGATTTAGCCTGTTTTTCTTAATTAATATTTTTGAAAATTGTGGGGATTTTCTATGATATTTTGATCTCTTTTAATATTCTATTAATTGTTTAATATTCTATTAATTGTTTAGTATTTGGGGTATAGGAAGACTCCAACTATATGGTAATTGTTGAGATAAAATAATAATGATTTTACAGACTTCTGATAATAATCAGGAAAACAAGAAGACATCTATTATGAGAGAAAGCTCATCCAGGTTTTTTTTTTTTAATTCTCTTCTTCCTTCCCCACATTTAGTTGAGTTGGAATATTTCCTTCAGCAAACTCACTTCTGGAAACAGAAGAAATGGTTACATCTCACCATTCTAAGAAATGAGGGACTAGGTAAGAAAGGAGTAAAGAAAAATTCCTCATATTGTGTGAAAACATCTAAAATATAGAAGCTGGGAAGGACTGGGTCATCAAGAAAAGCTGTCATAAACAATTTGTAATCTTAAAAAAAAAGAAAAACAGTCTCTGCTTTAACACACTTAATTGTTGTAAATAAGCACAATATTTTTATTCTACTAATTTAGTTATACATTGTGAACAAAAATGCACAGAAAATGGTTATTTTATTAAAGTACTTGTGAAATTTAAAAAACAATAGTGTAGTATATATAAACATATTCTCCAATATGTGATAAGTAAGGATAGTTTTTAAAATATTGGTATCTTATTACTGAAACAACTGTCAGAATGTTCACATCAGTCTATTATCTGATTAAAATATTCTTATGAGAGTTACAAGAAGTGATCATTCATTAGAATTCTGTCTTTTGAATTATGAAGTGTGATATGTTTAAACATGTGCCTTACCTTTGATATTATGCCCATGCAATTATATATAGAAAGAGCCTTAAGAGCAGTTTCTGATCCTTTATATTATACTAAGTGTAAGCACTCAGAATGACTGCAAATTATATTTGATTAATATCATAGGGAGATGGGCAAATGTTGCTAAACGAGCAATACTTGGACAAATGTGAGAATGATGAACTGTTCAAATGAAGTTCACAATGATTAATTCATGTGACACATCAATCTACTTACATTTGAAAGGAGAAAATGAAATTCAATGCTCAGAGCAGGAACTACTCAAAGTTATGTACCTGAAACACATTCTATAAGAAAATAATTCTATTCTTTCTTTAAGAGGACAGATATAATTATTTATATTTAATAATATTTTTACATCCAGTGAGAGTTTTCTGAAATATGTTATATATTGAAGATGGGCATAGTGGTGTACTCCTGTAATACCAGGGACTCAGGAAGGTAAGGCAGGAGAATGACAAGTTAGGCCATTGTCAGCAACTTAGTGAAGCACTAAACAATTTAACAAGACTCTAGCTCAAAATAAAAAGGACTGGGGATGTGGCTCAGTGGTTACAGGTGCATAGATTCAATTTCTGCAAGCAAACCAAAAAAAAAAAAACAAGAAAAAGAAAAATGTCACACACACACAGAATGCATACATATTGTGTGTGTATGTGTGCATTGTATGTGTGAGTATGTGTGTCTACAATATCTAAACACCTTTGGGTTGATTCACTTTAGGTAGATATTAATAAATGTGAAAAATAAATCCTGAAACTGTATACAGGCTGAATTGAAAATAGTGAGGAATAATACTCAAACATTATTAATAAGACTTCTGGGAAACATCATAATGTTGGGAAAAAAATGTAGACTTCCAGTTTTCTTATCTTAGAGAATAACAAAAACTACCACTGATATAATATTAGTGGTATATAACTGTGAAGTATGTAACTGAAACTGGGGAAAGTACTACCCAGTACCTTGAATTAAGATGGAATGCCCTAGAGTCAGTAGATTTGGCAGTGTCAGTGAAGTTGTGGAGATTGGTGCTATAATTCACAGTTCTGAGGAAGGAATCAGTAGTGTATGGTACAGGGAGAAAAATGTTAAAGAACTCAACCACTCACCTGGTTTCTAGAGGTGAGATCAAATCATGGGAGGCACAGGAATGCCCAAAGCACTGAATAAACTTATGGTAGCTTTGTCTTTCTAAAATAATTTGTATGATCTGGGTTCAAAGACAAGAAAAATATGAAGCCAGTCCAAGCCAAATATCTACAAGATTATGAAGTACTTTCTGCAGACTGTCCTAACTTCATTCTCTTGACCCACTACATGGTTGAAATAAGCAATAACAATCCATTGCATGGGTGTTGTTACCTGAAAAGAATAACAGGCTAACAAAAAGAAAACACAGAAAGCTAGTTTCTAGCACTGATTTGGTTACTTTTTATTTGTAATTAATTAAGCAAAACAAGTTTATGAAGATTGAATTTCCTGACTTTCTCCAGATCTCACTTCCAAAATGCCTTGACCAAGAACCACAAAATATGTGTTTGTATAATCTAGTCATCTATTATTATAGTGTCTGTGGAATAATTTATTTTAATTATCCTTCAATACATACAGTTTTGTGTAAGTTTCATAAGTGTCATAGAGAATAGTTTAGACTCTGAGGCAATTCAGTCAGCACACTGTGCTCCACAATTATAAGCATGCTCCAGACTACTTAAGAATTTCAAATACCATTATTGAAATATCCATCATACTGTTTGTTAATTAGTACAAGAGACTTTGGAGAAATATGTAGTGTTCAAAACATAGGGTCTGGCAGAGAGCCCATGCATGAAAGAGAAAATTATCTTGCAAGATCAGTAATTAATACTTTTGAATTATCACTTAAACTGCTGGGCTCTGTTGACTTCTGTCATCTGTCTGCTGACCCAGCCCTGTATTCAGTAAGAATGGCACTAGGTTATATGAAAATTACCCTTTTTGTAAAGTATCTTGTTGAAAATGCATATATGCCACTATTTCACCTGCCTTCAACTTTTTGAAGACATTATTATTTAATAAAAGATTACACTGAATGTCAAGTTGTCTCAAGTCAATTCACAGCACCTATCCAAGAAGGGTATTGGTTTCTACTAGTAACCACCTGAGCAATGAGTGAGAACAAAGAATAATTGAAGCATGATGTTTTATGTTTCTTTAAAAGTTTTAACACATATTCTAATGTTCACACATGCACATTCACAAACACACAGCAGTGTATGTCTAGGAAAGTATTCTGAAATATAAAAAAAACAAATAAAAATATAATACAGAAACATAAGAAAAAGAGCACATTAAATGGCAGAATAATTGTTGAAATTAACTGAAGCAATTTATATATGTGTAATTTGCTGTCTATTTCTTCATTGAACAAGACTTCTGAAACATGAGATTAAGCATCATATTCAAAAGTGATTGAAATGGAAAATGTTCTGGCAGCCTAAGGATAGGTGATTTGTCTATATTCTTCTTTTAAACCACTTTATGCCCAGTAACTGACCTAAATCCCATGACATTAGTTGTACTCAGATAAACTGAGATGAAATCCACTCATTTTAGCCTTAGCAATTGGTCCAGAGATGAGCATAAATCAGTAAAATATGGGCTGCAGAACATTCCTTGGACTTGTTCTTTCAGGAACTGGCAGCAAAATGCTTGCTTTCATCTCTTGGATGCCTGAGGCTCCGTGGACATGAGCCTAGAACTATCTGTGGCTGTGGATTCAATCTCACCAGAGCAGCTGGCCTGAGAGTATCAAGCCAACAGGATGAGAAGAATATATATATATAAAAGAAAAAGAAAGCCTCAGCAATATATAAGTTTTGGGACCTCCAAAGATACTTCTATTCTCCGAACAACCAAATAGCAGAAATAAATACATATCTCAACATTCCTTCAATTAATGAGTAGGGTTTCCATTAATAAGGAAGTTGGCTGAAAAAAGCAGATTGGGGGTATTCAGATGACAGACCATAAAATGGGGAAATTGGCTGAATCAAGGGAGGGAGGAAACAAGGTTTTTCCCTAACAAGCTGATGTGACCTTCTGGGTTGAATTACATCCTCCCAAAACTTGCTTATTAGGGTCCTACCTCCAATACCTCAGAATATGATCTCCCTTCCAAACAAGGTCATTAAAGATATATTTACTAAAAATTACTTATTCAGGATGGACCTAGTCCAATATAATTGATGTCCTTATAAGAAGGAAAGTATTGGCCTGGTGTCATGGCACACACCTGTAATCCCAGTGGCTTGGGAGGCTGAGGCAAGAAGATCACAAGTTCAAAGCCAGCTTCAGCAAAAGCTAGGTGCTAAGCAACTCAGTGAGACTCAGTTTTATTTACAGTAAATAAAACACAAAATAGGGCTACAGATGTGCCTCATTGGTCAAATGCCCCTGAGTTCAATCCGCAGTACCAAAAGAAGGAAAAAGTTGGACAGAGATACATATAGAAGAAAGAGGATATGAAGGATAGAGAGAAAAGAGTTATTTACAAACCAATCAGTGAGATCTGGAACAGCCTTCAAAAGTTGATGACAATTCGGTTTCATATTTCCAGCATCCAGAACTGTAAGATAATACATTTGTGATATTTAAGCCACCTGGACTGTGGTACCATGTTAAGGCAAACTTGGTAGCAATCCAGATGTGAAGGCAGTAACCAGTTCCTGCAATACTCTATGTTGTCCTAGTACTCTGTGTACTCATCAAGACTTCAAAGAAGACTTAGAAAAAAGTGATGGGAGTTTGAAGAGGATTTTTAAAAACATTGCAAGTTAGAAACAACTTGCTATAAAGTGGGGCCCATTTAGAAATTTAAAAAGATCTAGCAAGACTTTGTTTGAAGGAGACATTTCTGCTTGTAATATGTTAGGCCTAAAACAAAGGTAGATTTCTCTGGTTAGGTTCTAAAAATACCATAATCTATCAAACACTTTATAGGTTCTGATTTGAAGTTTTTGATGTAATGTTTTCCTGGCACTATTTGTTAGCTATTAGAACTGACATTTGGTAAATTAAGAATTATAAGTTTTCTATATTGCCTGAAACAGATCTTGAATTTCTCAATAATTGAGCAATTCCTAACCCCCTTCAACTACTCAGTCAGGAGGTAAGAAGAGAAACTTCTCACCACTAATAGGAAAGATTCCCTGAGTAAGTACAAGGGGTCTGATTTTCAAGGACATCTCATAAATCAAGAATATTACCTAGGAATATTTTTAATAACATTTTCAGATATTCAAACAATAAAAGGGCTCAAGTGGAGAAAGAAAAGGACAAGGACATTATGCATAGTTCTCCAGGTTCTTCCTTATCACAGCAAACACACATACTCTCTGGTACCAGAATCACGCATGCAATTTCCAATGAGGTATGTAGTTACTGTTTCACAGAGCAGGGGATATTTGTGCTATGAAGAAGGTATTTTATAGGCAGATAATCACCTATCTTGTGTTGAATTTTCTGAACAACCCATGTCCAGTAAATCCACAGATCCTAGCATCATTTATCACACCAAATCACAAACCAAAGGTATTTTGCTTGCAGAATTCTTCAGATAGAGGATCTCCTACTAAAAATGATATTTGTATACATGCAAGATTGCCATCAAGAGAACCAATGATCAACAGGAATCATAAAAGCAGAAGGTCATGCTCCTTAATCTGTTCTCAGACTTGAGGCAGTTTCTAAACTTATTACCTCTTGAACAAAAGGAAGGTCAAGTCCTGTGATGATATACAGCCAACATTTTGTTCTGTTTATCTGTCACCTAGTGTTTTTCAAAGGGACTCAGTCATTTGTTATAGTTACTGTGAACTGAAATAAGATGATAGTGAGAATTTTCCATGATTACTGGTCAGGCTTTGAATTGATCCTAATTCCTAGATATACATGTCAACATAGTAAACAAGTCAACACAGAAGATCTCATGGATGTCAAATGATCAGTGGGTTTTAGCTCAGGTCCATGTCAGAGGTGATCCAGTATCCCCTAAACATAGATGGTTTTTATTTCTAAAGTTTCAGAAAGTGTAATTGGATTGGACATTTTTACCAACATGTAAGCATCCTGGATTGTTTCCATGGCTTGTGAGGTAAGGAATGGAATGTTAGTAAAGACCAAATGGAAGTCACTAAAACTGCCTATACCTACAAAATTAATAAACCAGTTAGTGCCATAACAAGGATTTGAAAGATGTAGGGTTATTATTTTTTCCCATCCCTAATTAACTCAACTCTATAACCTACTTAGAAAATAGATATTGAAGAATGACAGTGAACTATCATAAAATTAATTTGAAATTGCATCTCCTGTAGAAGCTGTTTTGTGTTTTGGTTGTTTCAGCAAATTAACACATTCCCTAGTACCTGGTATGCAGTTATTGATGCAGCAATATTTTTTCTTCATATCCATTAATAAAGACTATTGGAAGCAGTATTCAACTAAGAAAGCCTGCAAATACAATTTCACTGAGCTACATCAAATGTGTATAAATTTTGTATCCTTATGGTACCCTTAGTCCACAAGAAATTTCATTATCATTTCCTTCTAAAATATCACACTGGTCTATTATTTGTATGATATTATGTATATTAGACCTACTAAGAAGAAAGTAGCAGTTACTGAAAACATATTTGTAAGATATTTGTTATCTCAGGAGTCAGAAAATAAATATTAAAAATATAGAAAAATGTCAGGTACTTTACCTAGATGAAATTTCTGTTGGTCTAGTGTTGTGAGTCATGACAAGATATCCCTTCTAACATGAAGGATATATTATTGCATCTAGCCCTTCTGAGCCTGAAGAAAAGATGGGTAATGCCAAGTGAACTTCATTGGGTTTTACACCAGCAAACTCTGCATTTGAATTCACTACTTCTGCTCAAACAGGGAGTAACATGAAAGGCTATTAGTTTTGAGGAATGTCTAGAATAAATAAAGTATCTACAAGAAGACCAAGGTGACAGCAGGTTGCTCTGTGGCATAGTCCATGTGATATAGCAGATTCCACATTCTTGAAATGGCAGTGGCAGTTGGAGATGTTGTTTGTAGACTGTGACAGTTCCCCATAGTTGAATTACCGTGTGCAACCTTAGGATTTGGGAAGAAAGACTTATCATTCTGAGTGTTTTGGATCTTAACAGACTGAACATTTTATCAGGGAGTGCCAAGTTACCATGAGTCATCCATCAAGGATCCAATATTGTAGGTTCCACTGATCAATGAATTCAGAAGAATACGATACTAATTTATTGCCAAGTGAAAGTAGATTATATAGGATTGGGTTCAAATTTGTTATAAAATTACAAGTAAGTAATAAGTAATATGAAGGGGCCCAAATGATCATGACTCCTATTTCTGTTCAAGGATATTTTCTTTTCCTAACTATACCTATGGTCACATGGGTCATTCTCTATATCCACTGTCCAAAAAAAAAATCTGATGTACAGATAATGCTTTATGATATATAGATATCAACATATGGAGAGTTGCAATGAAAAGACAATTTCTGGAACATTCCTGATGGACAATAAAGAGGGAAAATTTTACCAATGGCAAAATTTATGAAGGACATGTGGATATGTTTTTTCTATTAAAAAATGGACATATGTAAGTATATATGATTATTTATAGGCTATAGCTAATGGTTTGTCAAGGTTGTCAGGAATATAATGGCATATTAATGACAATGATGTCTAGGGAAAAAGTGTGTCTTCACATTTTTGCCTCTTTGAAGAGGCAAAAATGTGAAGACAGCTTTACTCCATGTAAACATCCACAAATGGTGACCTCAGCAGAAAATGACTTTAATTAACAAAAGATATGATGACCTCAAATAAACTAGGAAGTCTCTTTTCCAAGTCACCACTGTAATTGCCCAGTGGGCTCATGAACAAAGTAACCTTGGAAGCAGGGAATGAAATTACTCATGGGTTCAACAACATGGACTTCCACCAAGGCTGACTTAGCTAAGGCCAGCGCTTTGCGTCCAGTCTGACATCAGTAGAGACTGAGTCTCTGCCATGGCACAATTAATTAAAGTGATAAGCCTGTGGCATGTTGAATACCCTAGACAATTTCTATCATGAAAAGAACAGTTATTCAGTGGAACAGACTAACTATTCTTAGTGGAATAAACACTCTCAATATTGGTTCACTTTACAGGAACACAACACCTCAACCAATACTACCATTCATAGACTTAACCAGTGCCTTAAAAAACATTTTCACGTTTTCTTTTTTTAATTTTTTAATAACTTCCATTTGTTTTAATTGGTTATATATGACAGTAGATTGCATTTATGCACTTTGATATATCATACTAGATGGGACATAATTTCTTATTTTTCTGAGTGGACATGTTGTGGAATCACACTGGTCATGTAGTCACATATGTACATAAAGCATCAATAGTTTCTTTCTACTATCCTTCCTATCACCACATTCCTTCCCCTTCCCTCCCTTCACTTTACTCCACCTAGTCTAAAGTAACTCTATTCTTCTCTACTACCCCCCCCCGCACACCTTACTGTGAATTAGCATCCACATATTAGAGAAAACATTCAGCCTTTGGTTTTGGGGGGATTGGCTTATTTCGCTTAGCATGATATTCTCCAACTCTAATTGTTTACTGGTAAATGCCATAATTTTATTTTTCTTTAAAGCTGAGTAATATTCTATCCAATATGTATGCCATATTTTCTTTATTCATCAATTGAAGGACAACTAGGTTGGTTCCATAGTTTAGCTATTGTGAAATGAGCTGCTATAAATATTTCTTTAACACAATGCCTTTATTTTTATGTGGTGCTGAGGATCAAACCCGGGTCCTGCCCTTGCTAGGCAAGCACTCTACCCCTGAGCCACAATCCCAGCCCCTGCTATTTGTTTTTTTGATGCTAAGTTTTTTAGTTCTTTATATATCCTAGAGATTAATGCATTATTGGGGGTGCATGTGGTAAAGATTTTCTCTCAATGTGTAGGCTCTCTCCTCACATTATTGATTGTTTCCTTTGCTGAGAAAAAGCTTTTTAATTTTAATCCATCCCATTTATTGATTCTTGATTTATTTATTTATTTATTTATTAGCATTTTTGGAGTCTTGTTAAGGAAGTCAGGGCCTAGGCCAACATGGTGAAGATTTGGGCCTACTTTTTCTTCTATTAGTGTATAATCTCTGTTCTAGTGCCTAAGTCTTTGAACCACTGTGAGCTGATATTTGTGCAGAATGAGAGATAGAGATTTAATTTCATTTTGCTACATAAGGATTTCCAGTCTTGCCAGCATCATTTGTTGAATAGGCTATCTTTTCTCCAGTGAATGTTTTTGGCACCTTTCTCCAGTATGACATAACTATTTTTATGTGGGTTTGTCTCTGTTCTCTATTCTTCACCATTGGTCGACAATTCTATTTTGGTGCCAATACCATGCCATTTTTGTTACTATAGCTCTGTAGTATAGTTTAAGGTCTGGTATTGTGATGTCTCCTGCTTCACTTTTATTGCTAAGGATTGCTTTGGCAATTCTGAGTCTCCTACTTTTCCAAATAAATTTCAGAATTGATTTTTCTATTTCTATGAAGAATGTCATGTTTTCTATGTAGCATTGATTCTGATCAAAGAACTCAAATTACAACCACTGAAGGGCAGCAATGGGTTCCTGATGGCACCATTCACTGGTCTTACCATTTTCCAAACATCCTAAAGCAGCCACAATGTTTTTTTTTTTAAAAAAAAAAGTGTTATAGCTTTTCAAAAAATCAGTTCTAACCCCAGCAAATTAGCTATAAATTTTGGAGCTGGGGAATGTCCTCCAGGAAGCCATACAGGTTCAGCATCCAGTTTATGGTGCTGTTTTGCTCATAGCCAGTTTTAATAAGTTCAGGTCTAGGGTTGGAATTGGGAGTGATCTGAGTTACTACTACCAATAGTGATTGACTCAAAAAATCGTGCTTTCACCAGAACATACAACAAGTCTATTGAACTGGAACTTAATATTGCTGCCTGACTATTTAGGATCCCTATACATCTGAAAGCGCACCTATGAGGCATGCTACTCTACTGATTGGGTAGACTAATCCTGATTAGCAAACGAAAATTAAGCTAAAAGTGAGGCATGCCAAAATTAAGGATATGTCTCGAGTATCAGCCATTGTTTAGTATTAGCATGCCTTGTGTTTAAAGTCTGTGAAAAACTACAGTAACTACAAATATGCAAGACAGCTAACAGTCCAGAAACCTCAGAAATGAATGACTATGTCAGTGTACTCTACACGAAATCACAATCAGTTGAAGGACGTGATAAGTGCAAAAAGAATATTGAATGTGTGGTGGATACTTGTGCTTAAAGTTTCATGATTTATATCTTAAAATTCACTTTGAAGATAAAGCAAGATTTATTTTAAGAAGTCCAGTAATGAACTGAAAATCATGACTAGTAAGTAGGAGATTCTGGAACATGGCACCTGACTCATGTCACATTAAAAAACTGGTGGTAATAGGTACAAAAGAAACTATTTAGGAGTAAATGAAAAGAGTTTGACTCATAGTGGGGTAGGGAGGGACAGCATGGGAGTAGGCCCAATTCTCGATAGAGAAGAGGGGTGGGAGGGAAAGGGAAGGGGCAGGGGATTAGCAAGGATGGTGGAATGTGATGGACATCATTATACAAAGTACATGTATGAAGACTTGAATTGGGTGTCAACATACTTTATATACAAACAGAGATGTTAAAAATTGTGGTATATATGTGTATTAAGAATTGTAATGCAAAAAAAAAAAACACAAAATACGTGTATAAAGGCATAAATTGGTATGAACATACTTTATATACAGAAATACAAAAAAAACTGTGCTATATATGTGTAATAAGAATTGTAATGCATTCCACTGCTATCGTGTATTTAAAAAAATAATAAAATCAATAAAAAAAGAAAAAAGAAAATGAAAGAAGTGTTTTGCATGACTTCTTATTGCTGTTTGCTTAGCATTAGCAATTAGAAATGGCCAGTTATGAAGTGGCTGCCAAAAGCTTGCAGGAGCCACTAAATGCATTGTAATTCTCCCTGTGTTTTGTTGTAATATTCAAACCACAGACTTCTATGGGGGCTGGATTTAAGTGCGAGGACAAAAACCAAATTAAAAGAGTCCCCTGCAGAGTCAGACACCTAAATGTCACACAATTGTTGATGATATAAAAAACTCATGGTAAAAGACCTTTTAAAGGAGATTCAGCAAATCATTAGAGATTGAAACTTTCCCACTTCTAAAAGCCCGAACATCTCACTGCCTTCTGTCATCACAAGCATGAGAGCCTCCAGGGTTCATTACACTTATATGGCTCCATAGTGAAAATGACATTATGGGTTAATGACTTTAAGAGTTAAGAGAATTGCTGAGCTGTATTTTTCAAAGGCAACTGCGTATGATTATTACATAGGAATGGTTTTCATATATTTTAAGCTACTCATGGAGAAAAATAAATTGGAGAAGGCTTATTGTTTTTGTTTTTTTTCATCAAAATAATTGTCTGGATTCATGCCAGCAGTTTTCCATATAATATTAAGCAGCACTCAACTGTACAAAACTAATGTCTTGACCAAGAAAAGGCAACTAAATTCAGGCTATGGTTATTTTATCAAAGTTCCCTGGTCATTGGGTCTTAATGGAACTTGAGTTCCACGAGAGAATGCAAGAGACTAAAATTATGAAGATAAGTAGATGTATTACCTCCAGCCACCTACATAAAGCTGTTTGCTTATTTGTGAAGCGAATGTTTGTTTACTCTGTCTCTGTACTTTTCCTATGAGGAAGAATTCTTTATTCATACAAGATCCACTATATGAGAATTCTATGTCTATGCATTTGTTAAAGAACATATTTCTTAAAAAGATGTGCTACTAAAAAGCAGTCATAACAGCACTAATTTAAAAGTTTTTAAGCATTAAGACACAAGCTTTGAAAATTTAATTTATTACTCCCTTACATTTTCTACCGGTTTTACAAAGGGGATTCAAATTTCCCATGGCTTTGCAGCTAATATGAGATATAACCTGGATCTCAAATACACATACTCTAAATTTGGAGATTTACTTTAAATCCTTATATTATCATAAACTGATTTTTAATCAAAATTTCAAAACATTGATGTAATTAAAGAACTCATAAAAATATACTATTAAAATTGAAGCTAATAATTTAATATAATAAATTCAACTTATTTTTCACACATGTCTTCTGTTTGCAGTTTATTGAATAGTTATCATACTGACTTCTAGATTCTTGTCAGTGACTTCAACACCTTTACTATAAGTTTGTTCTAATTAAGAGACATTATTGAAAAATTCCTAAGGGTACTGGTGAAAAACTGATAAGTGAGTTAATGAAGGATCACTTGGTTACAAGTAGTGAAATTTCCCACTCAGATTAAAAACACAAGAACATAAAGTACAAACAAAGTTCTTCAGGTTTAGAATAGAAAACAAAAGTAGCAGCCAAGTTAGAATACCTGTGTTTTCTTTTCAAAACCTGGCCTTTCAGTTCTGATTATTATTATTATTTTTCCTTGAAGTACATTTTTGTCTTCCCCATGGGAGCATCTTATTCTGCTTCACCATGCACATGGAGAAAGGTACCTGTCTTACTCATCGTTAGTCCATCTATACTCCTTAACCAGAGGTACCAAAATCAAATTGGGAAAATTTAAGGATCCAACAAAGACCAACCTAAATTGCAAATTGTTAGAAAAAGAGCGTTTGGGAAGCCAGGTGATGTCTATCTCTCAGTTATAGCCAAATAAGTACAGTAACTAATAGAAACACAACTTTCTGAAATCACTCACAGGGATGAGGTGTTATGGTTTGGACGTGAGATGACCCCAAAAGCTTATGTGTGAAACAATGCAAGAAGGTTCAGAGGAAAATAATTAGGTTATAAGAGTCTTAACCCAATCAGTGAATTAACCCCCCGATGGGATTAACTGGTGGTAACTAAAGTCATGTAAGGTATAGCTGGAAGAGGTGGAATCTGAGGACATGGCTTTGGGGTATATTTGTATTTGGCAAGTGGAGACCTCTCTCTCTGTGTTCTGATCATCATGTGAGCTACTTTCCTCTGCTACATTCTTCTGAAAAGATGTTCTGTCTTACCTGGAGCCCCAAGAAATGTAGCCTACTGTCTGTGGATTGAGAGCTTTGAAACCATGAGCTCCCAAATAAATTTTCATCCTCTAAAATTGTTGTCGTTGGGTCTTATACTCACAGCAGGAAAAAACTTGACTAAAACACTAGGGGAAAGGGCTATAAAACCTGGGAAATATTTAAATGATATTAATTAATTTCATATTAAATTCTAAGGAATAAACTTCCATATAAGTTTTGTAATAGAAAATACAATGTGGAAATTATACACACACTCAGGTAGAACTCTTAGCGAATATATTACCTTGTTCAGGATGTACCATAGGAAATAGTGTATGTAATGATATTCACCTAAAAGCACACATAATTTGTAAAGCAGTCCACAGATGCTCACTTGATTTGTTATATTTTTTTTCCTTGAATAAGTCCAAAATTCTCTGGAATAAATTTTAGTGGATCCTTAAAAGATTATTGTTGTTGCATATTAAATTTTATCTTTGTTCATTTTAATGATTTTTCTCCTCCTTAACTAGAGGTCCAAAATGAAATGTTTTCGGAACCAAGAAGTAGGATAGCAATTGGATCAACCTGTTTTAATGTGTGTGTCACATATTGAGATCATGGGATAAAAATCAGGCTGAGTAAAGCATATTGATAGACCAGATCAATCCCCCACTTCTCACTATCTTCATTCTGAAGAGTGATATCCAAGTTGAATTTCTAATTAAGTCCATTAGACTATTTTTTATCAATATAGTCAGTTAAATAGGAGAGAGAGGTAGTATTGTAACAAAAAATAAAACTCTCAGCAATCCTCAACAAAATAGATGCAGAATAGCAAATATTGGAGACTAATATATTCCAGGCTTCCAGGAAATATTATTTTATTCTCCTTTTCCATAAAATAAAAAACATGCAAAGGCAAGAAAAATGCACACCCACAATTTATTTTCTTTTCAGAGTCACACAAGCACATATAATGTAAGAAACATCAGGACAGAGTCAGATCACAGGGAGTGATCTGTTATATGGTAAATATTAAAAATGACACAGTGAAGCCCTGTACCACAGTCATCTATTTATCTCAGTATAAAAGAATGAATGTTCCACTGTGGTATTTTAAAGAAGTGTGTATGGATAAATATTAGAATTGGCTAGAAACAGGTAAGGGCACATACTGTTTCTCATGTGTCTATTTTTCATTTTGAAATTGAAATATTTAATTTATGATAGATATTTTAGAAAGTTATCAAATAAATTTAATATTTATGGAATGCTGCATTCCCACACAACATTTCTATTATCATACTTATCCACATAATTCAACCCCACTTTTACCTTATAGTTGTATTTTAAGTTGAAGCTAAATAAAAATATAGCAACTAGTATAGTGACACAGCCAAATCAATGTTCATAGCAGTGCAATTCACAGCAGCTAAGCCATGGAACCAAACTAAGTGCCCATCTACACATGAATGGATAAAGAAAATGTGGTATATATGCACAATGGAATATAACGTATCCACAAAGAAAATGAAATTATGGCATTTGCTGGTAAATGGATGGAGCTGGACATGATTATGTTAACTGAAATAAAGTAGACTCAGAAAGCCAAAGGTTGTATATTTGCTCTGATATGTGGAAGCTAGTTCAAACTAAAGTATATCTATATCTATATCTATATCTATATCTATATCTATCTCTATCTATCTATATATATATATATATATATATATATATATATATATATATATAGAGAGAGAGAGAGAGAGAGAGAGAGAGAGAAATGAGGGGAGAAATTGGGGAATTCCACCAAAATAAAGACCAGAGAACTAGATCAATGGGACTGAGAGGGACAGAGAAGGGATGGGATAAGAGAAGAAAGTGGAAGAAATCTGACCTAGCTTTCCTTTGTGCATACATGAATGAATATACTACAGTGAATCTCACCATCATGTATATCCCCAAGAAACTAACCAAAAATTACACACACACACACACACACACAGAGAGAGAGAGAGAGAGAGAGAGAGAGAGAGAGAAAGAGACAAAGAGACAGAGAGACTGGGTGGGGCAGGCATGATGGCACATGCCTGCAATCCCAGCATCTTGGGAGGCTGAGGCAGGAGGATATCACATTCAAGGCCAGCCTCAGCAACTTAATGATGCCCTAAGCATTTTAGTGAGACCCTGTCACTAAAAATAAAGAATAAAATAAAATAAAAAGGACTGGGTATCTCAGTAGTTAAGCACCCTTGAGTTCAATTGCTGGTACCAGAGAAAATAAAATAAAATAAATAGAAGAAAGTTCAGTAGAAGAGAATGATGGAAACTGAAGGGAAAAGGGAAAGGTACGAGGGGAAGAAGGAAAGGGGAAATACTGGGGAATGAATTTGAACAAATTATATTCCGTGCTTTTAAAATTTATGTCAATTGTGAATTATAATGTTATATATATCAGAAATAAACAAAATTTTAAAAATTAACACCACATAAATCCCAGGAAACTAATTCTCTAGCTGTTTTAGTCAGCTTTTTTCACTGCTGTGACTAAATGGATCTGACCAGAACAGCTTTAAGGAGGAAAAGATTATTTGAGGGCTCACAGTTTCAGAGGTCTTAGTCCATAGAAGGTTGGCTACATTCCTTGGGGCTCGAGGTAAGACTGATCATGGAAGGAGAGGGTGGTATAGGAAAGCAGCTCACCTCATGGAGACCAGGAAGCAGAGACAGCCCACTTGCCAGATACAAATACCTACCCAAAGCCAAACCCCAATCCCCACCTCCTCCAACCACACCCTCAAACTTCAGTTACCACTCATCTAATCCCTGTCAGGGGATTAAATCCCTGATTGGGTTAAGACTCTTAAAACCCAATCATTTCTCCTCTGAAATTTCTTGCATTGTCTCACATGTGAGTTTTGGGGGGACAGCACATCTAAACCATAACAGTAGTCATTTTCAAAACTTCTTTTTAAAATTGCCCTTTCAAAAAAATCTAAAAAATACTAAGACCAAAATTTACACACACACACACACACACGCACATCCAAACAAGAATTATTTATTAACTTGATATAGATTGAACATATCATTTTCTCAGTCTTGGTTTATTTTTCTCATATCCATAAATAGCATCACATAGAAGGGGTCAAAAATTCAAACTGTTCATATTCTGTTGACATTTGAGTAGTTAGAAGGGCCATTTACTATGCTTGGTGATTACTCATATAACTTAGTTTGTAATTTTAAAAGCTTTAGATGGATAATTACAGAAAGTACTCTTAATATGTAATATTTCCTTAACAAATAGACTTATGTCTTCTCCTTAGGCCATAATTAATATGTGAAAAAATGAATTCTGATTAGACACTTTTGGTTTATACAGGAAAGGCAAGAAAAATTTTAAAAAAAGGGATTAATGACATTTTTCTCTAAAGTATATGGTAGTCAGGAGGTCAAAAAAAGGTGAAAGATACACAAATAAGTAGAGAAAAGTGGAGTATAATATGCTGTCACAGTCTGAACTCATTTCTGCTAATTTGAGAGATTGTTTCAAATGATGACTTCAAAGGCCTCCTGGTGACATTCAAGTGGACCATTTAAGATAACTGTGATATCAGAAATCCAATTTTAGTAGAGATGAGACCTTTATATTGTAAGAATTGTTCATGAACTCTAAGTTCTCACAGTCACCTTTTCTCTATTCAAATGAAATTGCCCTATTTCATATTGAGATGTCAGGTGTGCAACTCATTAAGTACATTGCAAAATGCTAATAGGATCCTTTTAATTAAAGTTTCTCCACATTGGACAATTAAGAGTTCATGAAGAACATACCCAGATAAAATTATTCGTGATATTTAGCACTAAATCCCATATTTATTACTGTAATGAATAAAAAAGACAGTACTATGAAAAGTACAACTTAACTCATTAATATTGTTATAGCTTTTATAATCCTTCTTATTTGGCATTAACTAATCCAGGTAAATTGAATGTTGTTTCCAAATTTACTATTACAAAAATAATACTGGGTTTTGTTTCTTTAACTCACTGATGTATTTCAAATAATTAATGTGTTGTTTGTTTGTTTGTTTGTTTTGAATGGAAAAAACCCAAGGGGATTTCCACTTATAATAATATTTAGAAACACAAGTAATTTTAACTACAATTATTATATAAGAAATACTATTCAATGGGTACTGGATATTTAAAAACTTTGCCAATAAGTTTTACTAGTTATTTCGCATTTTCTATTGATTTAATTCTTACAAAAATCCTATTAATTAGATATAATTTTGTTTTACATTTTATTGATAGATTAAGTTGCTCGAAGTCATTATGCTATTTATTTACACAGCTGGAAATAAAATCCAGACTTTCATCTCCTGTGGTTGCAGCATGTTGTTATTGTTATATCTGCTGCCTTTTTCAATTCACTTACATTAGAGAAGGAAAACAGAGATGTAGCATCTGCTTTCTGATAATGACCAGAACTCGTGGCACTGGAAGGTTGATGATAAGAGTTTAAGTTTTCTTCGTACAAATTGCTTTGTAGTTGCAAGATGAAATCATAACTGTGAATGATGTCTTGACAACTGAAATGAATATCTGCGAAAAGGTAGGTAGACAGCATGTGCTTCTGAATGTTTTACCCTGAGAATGACACAATGACATGATGTGATATTTTGTCTGGAGATGAAAAATGAGAAATTATTAACAGACTTAGAGAAATTTTTATGTGAAAAGAAGATGGACTTAGTATTTTAAAAAAACTAATTTGAAAAAAATGAAAAGGACAGATGAACTATTTCCAATTAAAGGAAATTAAAGAAATACCTGATCATTGATGTTATCCTTTTAAGGCAGGAATAATTACTACAAAGAATCTCACTGGGTCAGTTCACACAATGGGATCATGGACCACAGATTAGTGCAAGTATTAAATTAATGTTAAATTGTCATGAATTGATAACAATATGGTGGTTACATTAGGAAATATCCTTATTCTTAATATGTGGTAAAATGTGAACTTGGCAGATATACAATCTTGATATAAAAACAGTTCCTTTTTCTCTTGGTATTTTAAAGATGTTTTTCTGTTTTCTAGTGAATGCAATGCCTTTTATTATAAAATTTGCTACAAGATGTTCCTTTGAAAATGGTCTCACTCTCCTTTCCAACCCCACCTTTGGTGACATTACAAATATTCTCTTCATTTTTGGTCACTTTATCCCATAATTTATCTAAAGAATTTTCCTTTTCATTTATTCTTCTTGACTCTGTTGTTTTATAACTCAATAGATTCATGTAATTCAAAGACCATATTTCTCCAATGTTTTCTTTCCCATCCTTTTATACCTACTTCTCAGAACATTCTATTGTGTCCAAATTGTCTCTTATCCTCTTTTATGTGTCTCCAAGATTTTTTCTTTTGTCTCTCAAGTTCAGTCTGTCTCTTTTTTAAAATCTCATCTTCCATTTCCTAGACAATCTTCTGATAAACCCAAACTGCACTTCAACACTTACATTGAGTTCATAATTTACTCTATTGTATTTTTAACTCCTAAAGCTTCCATATAATTTTTTTGCAGTAAACTGGCACAATTACTCAGAGGTTGTACTTATCCACTTCTTTCTTTGCTCTGCTTTCTGGGCCATGTTAATTACAATTTGTTTTTTATTAGATTCTGGATTTTTTTTATCCAGCTTGCCACACACACACAAGCACACAGTACACGGGTACATACACACACACACACACACACATACACACAACACTTTGAAGCAAAAACTATGTTCCAGTGGATTGTTTTAATCCCCTAATTCCCCAGTCTCAGAGACAATGTTGCCTTTAGTTCTGGTCTCATCAATAACTTATTTCAAAACATTTCTCTATCTCTTCCTCCCCATTGGGTCTCCATGTTATTCTCAGGGGAAGTGTTTTATTCTATGATATTACATTGTGGATGGACATGGTAATAATACTTTATTTTAATGAACTCATTTTATAAAAATATAGTTGATACTTTGACCATAGATATCACTCTACATGTAGAATTATATTGCTGAAATAAAACAATATTACAATGTGCTTAGGTATGTTTTAATTTAAAATATCTGCTCTTGTTTCACATATTTAGAATATTAAATTTCATATATCAGAAGTATGAAAAATAGAGATGTGATATGTAAAACATTTGAGTGATCTTCTGTCTCATACTGAGAGTTCCATAAGTGATGGTGAGGTGAGATACTCAGGTTTAACTTACTGTTTGGAGAGGAAATCAATGAGAAGTGATGTTTATAATAGCTGAGGCTGGACATAATGGCATTCATCTGTAATTTCAGCTACACTGGAGGCTGAGGCAGTAGGATCTCAAGTTTGAGGCCAGTTTGGAGTCTCCAATTTGGAGACTCTGTGTCAAAATAAGAAATAAAAAGGGCTGGAGATTTTTTTAGTTGTAAAGAACTCCTGGGTTCAATCCTGAGTACTATAAAAATAACAACAGTGGAAACTTATCCTGTAAACACATTTTTATCAGTTTTCAAGGTAATATACATTTGCTTATTTGGAAAAATTTGACATTTAAAATCTTTATAAATCATGGGCATGAGAAAATTCGAATGTGTCTTTGATATTCTACTTTTCCTCCAGATAGAAAGTCTGATGGATTCAACTGGAATGTTTTATTTTTCACTCTCTTCCCAACTGATCCCATTTTAACAGAGTTTAAAATATGTTTAGTTGTGCTTTTATAAATCTTATATGCATCTTCAATTGTATCCTGTTTAACTTTTGGAATTCTTTTGCCTCAAATCCACCTATCAATAATATCCCCCAGTAGCTTGAACAGGGTATAAGCCTAAACTCTTGAGTTCATGGAAATGTTAACTCCCTGATGTGCTCCTTCTATCTTACTTACACCCTCACATTTTACCTCACAAGTATATAAACAATAATTATCAATTAAAAATAAAACCCACAAAAGGCATTGCTGTCATAATTATCAGTGTAAGCATTTTTAAAAGAAGGAAAAAAAAAACTCTCAGAAGTAGTTTATATCTAGATGCATCAAAATGAAGACAAAAGAAAAAAGAAGTCATTAAATTAGTTCAGATTTTTTCCATCTACACTTGTTTTCTCTATATAATGTCACTTGGTTTGGATTGATTCATTCATTTAAGAGATGTTTTGAGCTATTTTTATATTTGGTGCTCAATGGTGTGCATACTGTGGCAAGCAAAACAAGATCTCTCTTCATATGCTTGCTTCACATGTGTGCTAGTGGAGGAGGCAACCCAAACCAGCTAAACAAGTACATATAAAGATTTCTGTTCTATTCATATAAATATACTTAAACAAAGAATAGAGTTAAGTGAGATGGAAGGGATTGCTGTTTTATAAAGGCTAGAACATATCAAAATTGGCTCTCATAGGGATTCAGTGAGCTATAACCTAAGAGCTGCAAGAATCTATTAAGTCATGTGAACATCCAGAGGGGGTCCCAGGAGCTGGGGCAGCATATGCAAATACCCTTATGGGGCATTCTGCTTGATATAGATCAAAATGACAAATGTGATCTAAATATAGAGTGGAGGGGAGTGCTTCTAAGTAAAATTAAAGTACTAATAATAGGCCAGAACATTATACTTCTCTGAAGATCATGATAAGGAAATGGAAGTCACTGATTAGTTTTAATAGGGTTGAATGTGATGCAATTTCCTATTTAATATAGCAATTCTCTAGATAAGAAATGTTCTAAAGTACCAGAGTGGAAGCAAGATGCAGGGAAATTTAAGAATCCCTGTACAAAATCAAAGTAGTTTCAAATGAGGCAGAAAGCAGAGAAGCTGATTGTAAGAACAGAACAGGCCACTAAACTTACATTGTATTAAATAAGCTACTATAAGAGGTAAGTACTACTATTTATATATGTTCTGATGACTCTCAATTTGTACAGATAAATAGAAAATTTAAAAGAGAATTGCTGATTAAGACTAATTCTTCAAAACTGAATATGAACAATTATTTCCTGTCATTTTATCACTTTTGCTCATACTCAAAGAGTATTAACTTGTTATTTTAATTAATTAAAATTTTTGTGTAGGCCTTTTAATATATAATTTCTAGATTATTTCATAAAACATTAAGAGTTGTGCTACTTAAATACTGAGAAGGTATCTGTGTTAATGGCACATATGTAAGTATTAATGCTAATGTTGGAAAAAATATTGTAAATACTGAGGTGGAAAACAATATACTGATATAAAATTGTTTTTCAGATACATTATTTCCTCTTTTATCTCTGAATTAGCAAAACAAATGACATATGGTTTAATAAATGCCATGTGTCCCTTCATTTTTTTTGGTTTTATTCATTTGGGGACATATTAGTGATTTTGAGGATATAGGGTTATTTTTCCTCAAATGATATATTATTTAAAATATAAAGGAAGACTTTCATATAGAAAATTCCAAATATGCTCTTGCAGGACATATAAGACCACATCTTTATAAAATTAATGAGTTGCCTAAGGCCAGAATCATTTAATCTCTTTTTCAAATCCTTAATCCCCTAGATTTAAAACACTGTATCTCTCAAAACTTATGATGTCCATTTATATTCCAGATATTACAAGATAGTCACATTTCACTGTTATTTTCATGAAACTTCTTTGAGAAGTCTTTGTGATAAAAGTAACAAAAGTATCTTAAGGTACCTCTGAGTTCTTTGAAAATTATCTTTTATTTATTCTAAGAACTGGAACAAGAACTTCTTAGGTATTTAAATAACAGTCAGGGACATTGTGAGTTTGTCAGTGGAAGAAATGTGAATTGTTCATGAAAATCAGTCTGTGTCATATGATCAATGAAACCCTCAAAGTGCCTGATTTTATCATTAAATACTTTAGCTTAATAAAATGCTCTTATGAATGCAATAAATGATGCTATTTTGTAGTAGATAGTATACATTGTCAAGGAATAATGAACAGGACTGAAATATATTGTGCCGTGAACATTTTTCCTGCACAGACAGGAAAATAGGATGGAAAAAAAAAAATATATATATATATATATATATATATATATATATATATATATATTGAAGATTAAAAGACTGCAGCTATTGTGGCAAAGTGAAAGATAATTTGAGACACTATTCAATCTTAAGTTAGCCGTTTCCATTTTTTAGTAGTGAATAAAATGAAATTGCAGGATTGAAAGGTGAAGAAAATAGGAAATTGTTTCATTATCTTAGCAGAGTCCAAGAATGTAAGAACTCTTAGCATAAAATTTAACCTTTGAAATTTGTCTGTGTGTAGTTTATTTGTGTGCATATGTGCATAAATCCATCAATTGCTGTCTTTAATTTCTGTTAATTCTCCTTGGAATGCATTTTGTAATATTCTCTTTACCATCAACTTCTCCTATTATTTCAGTATAGGTAGACATATGTAATCTGGATAGACATTTTACATTTATATAGTTCAATATTTTTTTCCACTTGTCCTTTTTATTCATGCAGTTTCATTATGCGGGACTCGCCTACCTGTTCCTCCTTCAGTCTATGTCAGGGAGTCACATCTTCCCTTTAGGCTCCATTCCTTTCTGCATTTGAATGAGAGTCCTTATAAATGGAATTCCTGAGTCAGAAATCTAAAAATAAATTGAAATAAGTCCCTTTAAAACATTTCAGCAGAGGACTACATCTTTTATTTTTAAAGACTTTCAGAGAGTCCCAAATTTCTTTCTTACATATGCAGACATTTATGTTTCCATTCCATTCAGATTAAGCAACATTTGAAAAATCACAGTATATTTGCAAAATGCATTCACCAGAACATTTTAAGAAAATACAAGTCCTTACATAAATGTGTGTGTGTGTGTGCACTATAGCTATCCCTGCACCAGGTTCTTGATAAAATCCCTTAATACTGTCTTTAAAATAGTGCTCTAAAATCAAATAAAACTCTGCAAGTTGGAGGAAGCTTTAGCCTACATAAAATTAATTCAAACTCAAATGTGCAATTCTTCACATGGTAATTCACAAAATAAGATATAAAAGAAATTATAAAATGTACTTGATACAAAAGAGCATGAACTTCAAGTTCTTTCTGTATATCTCCAATACCTAGACCATTTTAGATAATAAAATGCTAACAGGCTTTTAATGATCTTTAATAAAAACTTTGAACATGAACCACCTAACAGAACTGCCGAAGTTTACAGAGTATCAAGTTCCTAGTAATTGCAATAATCTTCTCCAACATTTTTCCTTCAATATGCATTAGTTGGGGATACAGCTCAGTGTTTAAATATCTGCCTAGCATGTATGACATCCTGAATTCAATCCCAACACTACATACACACACAAAAAAGGATTAATTGATGATTGTTAATATTGTGGAATTAAAAATAGAACATGATATAAGAAGGATCAATATAATAAAAGATCGAGGATTGAAGAGTTAATCTTTTGTTATACTGATTCTTATGATATACATATTTTATGCTCATACATCGGGTGAAGAAATCTCATCAGAAAACCAAATAAATGAACTTGAAAGTGCTAAATCCCAAGAAATTGTATAATTTGTTTATACACACACACACACACATACACACACACAAACACACACACACATCCATATTACCTACTCAGTTCTAACTTGAGCAAAAGAAATGTAATGTAAGTTGACATTATTATATGTCATCAGAAAACTGCTGTTTCTTTGCTCTTTGCTTTGGTATATGTACTAACTCCAAAGGAATACATTTTAACAAGAATTAACTACTTTGTTGATAATAGAAGCACTAAGTAAAAATTATTTGATTTTTAAAGTTTTTATTTATTTTTAAAGAAATACATTTCAATTTATTTTAGATCTCAGTAAGAGCAAAAAAAATGTTGGCTTCCCTTATTACTATTTTAAAGAAATCACCACATTTTTTTGTACACTCTATGATATGCCTTTTTAAAAAAATAATTTCTTTTTATTTGTATACATGACAGTAGAATACATTTTGACATATTTTACATACATGAAGCATAAATTCCCATTCTTGTGGTTGTACATGATATGGAGTTACACTGGTCATGTATTCATATAGGGAAATGGAAGACTTATGTCTGATTCATTCTACTGTCTTTCCTATACTCACCCTCACTATCTTCCCTTCATTTTCCTTTGTCTAAACCAATGAACATCTATTCTTCCCTCCTTCTCTTATTCTGTGTGTGCATCCGAATATCAGAGAGAACATTTCACCTTAGTTTTTTTTTTGGAATTGATTTATTTTACTTAGCATGATAATCTCCAGTTCCATCCATTTACTGTTAAATACCATAATTTCATTCTTCTTTATGGCTGAGGAATATTTCATTGTGTGTATATACCACGTTTTTTTTTAATCTATTAATCTGTTGAAGAGCATCTAGGTAGATTCCATAGCTTAGCTATTGTGAATTGAGCTGCTATAAACATACATGTGGCTGTGTCACTATAATATGCTGGAAATCATCATATTTAACACTAATATTTGTCCTTTGCATGCCTTACTAGAATATAAAAAACAAAGGGCTAAATTTGTTTCTCTTACTAATACCTAAAGGTATATATTGTTTACACTAACTTCCTTCCTTTTGTCTAATTTTTCTATATACTAAGTTTACATTTTATTTGTGTTTATCTTATTTGATACAGATTATCATAAGAAAATTATTTTATATTTAATTTAAGGCTTTATATACTTCTTTATACAGTTTAACAAAATATTAAATACATTAAAAATAATCAAAAGTATGGTGTGAATATTTATCTTTCTTTGTACTTACACACACTAGAGTTTTGAGTATTTAATATTCTTTCAATGATTAACTACAGTGAGCATTTTCCCTGGATAATTTTGAAACTTGTATATGATACGGAAGTTCACACAGTAATAGAAAATGTACTGTGTGCTTAAGCATTTATTATTAACCAGAAACGAGTATAGTCTACATGCAAGTGTGTGATGTTATAAAAGCCTTAGAGGAAAGTACTAACTGCTTTCAAAATGATTATGCTGATAACTAAGTGAAACAAAATTGGTGAACTACAGAACATAAATTCCCATCTGGCATTCTCTCATTAACAGAAGTATGAGTTTCTTTCAAATTGTGTCTTTTTCCTTGAAGACTCAATGTGACAGATAGAATCACCATGTTTTATAGATACTTGCATATTAAAATACATATTATATCAAATACATATTATATCAGTTTATTGGAAAGAAAAGCCTGACAAAACAGATAAAACAGTGGTATTAATGTCTTCCATTTTTTGTCCACACAATGAAAATAATCAAAAAATCATTAAATAACACATACAATCATTTGGTGCAAACTGAACTCTGACATGTATAATTTCAAAAACCTAAATATTTGTCAATGCACCGATAAAGAAAGCGGGGTGTATGAATAGTTAGATAGACAGATAGATAGCTGTTATAGGTGAAATACTATAGACAAAAAGAAGGCTGCATCATGAGTAAACCTGGAGGATATTATGTTAGTACAATAAGTCATATACAAAGTAACAAAATCATATGCAAAAGGAAAAATATGCATGATCTCTCTTCTATGTGGAATTTTTTTTCTTGAAAAAGTAAAATGTACAGAGAGAATAAAACAGTAGTGACTGGGGGAGTCGGGAGGAAATGGGAAGATATTGTTCAAAGGATATACATCAGTAGATATGTAGGAGGAATAAATCTACAGATCTAATTTACAGCATAAGGATGATAGAAACCAAATTTGTGTTCATTGTATTATGGATTTTTGTTGAATAGGAAATATTTCAATGTTGTTGTAAAAAAAAAAAAAAGATATAACTGTTTGATAGAGGTATGTTATTTGGCTTCGCTATAGTGACTAATTTACCGCCTATGTGTATCCCTTTACATCACACTGTAGACATCAAATATACAAAACAAAATTTACTTTTAAAAGGTAATGAAGTGTGTAACTTAGGATGCCCTGGGAAATTTTCAACAATTTAAATTCCAAGCACTGCCATGGATATACATTTTTACATGAAGGAGTATTTAGCCAGAAGAAAAGTCTTACAATTCTTTGAAGTTATTATTATTTTTCATTCATCCCACATATGAATTTTAAATGTGATAAGCGATTTTAACAAACCTTTTACAAAAATACGACCAAATCTTGCTTACTGTGGACAAACGTTAAATGGATAATAAAAATACTGATAGTTTTTTTAAGGATAATGGATTTTCTTCCTTTTACTAAGTTGCAAATGTATCAGGGAGACACTATTAGTAAAACAGTGCTGCACACATGCAAAATAATGCTAAATGATTTGAGCATCCGGGAGGATAATTTGTGGATCAAGTTTTCAAGGCTGGTTTTAGATCAGGGAACCTGGACCCCTGTCCACTGTCTTTCTGCTCCAGTGATGCATTTATTCCTATATAATTGAACTATCTCATGCTCATTTGAAATTCATGTTGGCTAGTTGATGAAATATTGCTTCCTAAATGCTACTTCTATTAAACTAGCAAATAAAAGACAACCAAAGAAAGTAATTTATTAGATTGCTTTTCATCAGATATACTCCATACAAAGGTTCAAGGAAAAGGAAGAACACATCCACCTTAAAACTTAAAAGCAAAGGTACCTCCTTTGAGCCAAGGCTGATACCAAATACCCACACTACCAGATATCAGGGAAACTTAGGCAGGAGGTGGCCTGCAGGTAGGAGTTCCAGGCCAGCCTGGGCAGCATAGTAGGACCTGTCTCCAAAAGAAAAAAAAAATCCTTTGGTTTTTTATATGTGAAATTTATTTCAATTGTCTGTTGAATGTGAAGACCCAGAGTTCAGTACCTATAAAGATTATCTTCATTACTCATTATGAGATAACTGGGAAATATTTACTATTCGTTATCAAACTGGATCCCAATCAGTTTAAAGTTGTCCCTTGACTCTTTATGAATTATTATTTCAGCAAAACAATTCTAAAAATAAATTATGATCATCTCTTGCTCTCAGATATTTGGAAATGTAATTCATCTACCCAGTTAAGTTTTCTAAGGCATCTATAATTCAGTTTTGGCATCTATAATTCAGTTTTGGGGTTGTAGCTCAGTAGTAGAGTGTTTGCCTAGCATGTGTGAAGTACTGGGTTCAATTCTCAGCACCATATATAAATGAATAAATAAAATAAATGTCCCTCAACAACTAAAATAATTTTTTAAATGTAATTATATTTTAAAAATGTTTTAGTTGTAGATGAACACAATACTTTAATTATTTATCTATTTTATGTGATGCTGAGTATCAAACCCAGTGCTCCACACATGCTAGACACAAATTCTACCAATGAGCTACAACCCCAGCCCAACTTTTAATTAATATAGTAGTCATAAAAATATTTACTTCAGTGTATCCATCAACCAAATTAGATGATTTATCTATATTGAAAAGTGATGCCACTATTTTGAAAAGATATTCATAGAGAAAGAAACTAGAGAAAGGTAAACAATTATTTTTGTGTATTCTGATTTCAAATTCCAATTTCTGCAAAAGGAACTTATTATTGACCTAAATATAGGTAGCTTTCCAATTTTAATGCATTTTGTGAGAATCAAGATATTCTCAATTAATTTACCTCAGTACTAGTGGTTAGTAAAAATATTCTTTATTATAAGCATGCATTAAATTTTATATCTTATGATTTTACTGTACTATCGTGTATATAATATGAAAATATGAATACTTTAAGTGTAAATATGATAACTAATTTTTAAAAAGATGCACACTAGTAGAAAAAATAGGGGCATCCTTTTCTTGGAGCTTTCAATTTAGAAAACTTGTGCTGTGAAGTCATCCTTTTGAAAGTAACTCAAACATTTAACAAGCTAAATGAGCCTAATGCCATTTTATAACTGGGGCCATCTCTTTGAAACTTACTCATCAAGGAAGATAGCAACTTTTCTCCTGGTTCCTCAGAGGGTAGGAGATTAATGTAGGAAAGTACCTTCCTACAAGTTACAGAGCTACTTACTATCTTTTGTCATAGGTAGAAGTTTATTTTTCTTTGGATAAGGCCACTTTGTTAACACAAATGGTCACCATAGTGACCCATGGAGTTTAAGATGAAGTACTTCCTTTGACAAGTATTCTTACTCAGGACTAGTATTGTTATCTTGAGAAATTCATGCTTTCTGGGTTGTATCTGCTTGAGAATATGAAAGGATAAAATTTCTTTCTGTCTTTGTGATTTCCTTCCTGGATAACCTGTAAGATATTACATTCTGGTTTAATGCATACTCAATAATGAAGCTGTTTCCTTACTCTTCTACCCATTTGGAAAATTTTTCTGGGTTGTTAGGAGATTTGGGTTTTAATCATATTTCCACAAAAATACAGTGCATTGGTTTACATTTTGAAATTTATTTCTGGTTGAAGTCTTCATGGAATAAGAACACTGTGCCTTTATATTATTTTATGTTGAAATAGGAATTTGCAACTCTTACAAAATTGAAAATATCCATAATTTAATACAGAGTATCATACATTCCATTAGGCAAAGATTTAAGAGAAAAGCTCTGCACAGCTAATGTTACATAGTGTCAGCTTTATGTGGCTATGTGTAGCACCATAGTGTTTCCCCCTAACCTTCATGTAAGCAAATACTTAGACTGTATCAAGGTGTGTGTAGAATAGCATAAGATAGCTCTATTTTTTCCTATCCCAAGGCTACGTCTTTTAAGGATAAAGAAACTAGATTTCAAAAAGGAGGACACTGGAAAACACTTTTGATTGCTTGGATTCTAGGGGATATTATAATTTAAACTTAGAATTAAATTTTGGAAATGCTCCAAAATAAATTGAAATAGGTTTTAGGTTGACATACTTAGGATGTGCTCTGCAGGGTTGACTTGATTTCTTTTTTGCATGACTTTCCAATATATTTAATTTTTCAAAGTTAATAAAAAAGTAGCAAATCTAAAAAAAATTTAACTATTTTTACTTGGTGCACACTAATTGTTATGTATATATTCTGCCCTTTAAGGCAAACCCTGCTGGATATTTGAAGTCTTTTACCTGTGATTTCTGTCTGCATTCCTTATTTAAAAGTTAAGATCTTGTTAAATATAGGCATAAAACAAAATGTGTTAAAACTCTTAGCAGATTGTGGTTCCTTCTTTCACAAGAACTCACCATGGCAAATGTGACGACTTCTTAAAATGTGAAATTTGTTTATTTCACACCTCAATCACTTACAAACTAATATGTAAATTGAAATCACTATGATATTTATTTTCATGGTTCTGCCTCCCCCCCTGGAATGTACACTTCATGAGGACAGATACTCTTGACCATTATTCTCACTGGTGTATCTCAAGTGTCTGGCAAATGAATTATGCTCAATAAATGTTTAAGGAATATATTTTTACAAATAGTATCTCAATGAATGCTACTTGGATTTGAATATCAATTAAAAGTGTGACTGATCTTTAAATCATTATCTACTCATACTGGTTGTTTTTAGAGGTATCTACTTACTTTTATCGGAGGGTCCCCAAATAAATGTTCTTCATTGAAGGGTCCTCAAAAGCCACACAATGATACCATGGTCTCTGAATGAAAATAATGTAACATCCGAACAACTTAACACAGGTGTCTCCTTGACTACATAGCACATTTTATTTTTTAATCACCTGTGTTGGAAATGTCAATCTTTAAAGTGTGCTGGTCTCTTCATCCTAACTTTCATTCATGGGAATAAATTTTGACAACAACTTTCAGGAATGAGACAGAGAGGTTGGAATTAGCAAATCAAGTGCTGAGAGGTGAGACTGGCCTGACATTGTATTCAGAGTTACTGGAATAGTGTGGAACAGCTGAGGATTCAGTTTTTAACACCAGCAGGATATGAAAAAAAAAGCTGAGTTGCAGCTTTGGAGGTATGAAATGAGAGTGAATGCTTCCAAACTGGAGGAAAACATGAGAACAAACTAGGGACAGGGGAGTTTCGAATGATTCTCTGCACAAGTAAAAATCCAGTATTCAAAGCTTATTTTCACACTGAATACAACAAATGAGCTTTAATTAATGCATGGTAAAGACAACAGCCTCCTGTGATTCAACAGTACAGTTATATTATTGAATCCCAAGTGTATTCTTGTTTTTTGCTTGTTTGTTTGTTTGTTTTTAGCACACATATACTTGTTTTGGTTAAAAACAATTAATATAGAGCATGAAGACAATTCCAATAGAAATTTTCATCCTGATTTACTATTACATCAGGATTCATTTATACTGATTTTGTGCAATAGAGTCTTTGAACACAAAATCAAGGATTACATTTTTTTCCAAAGTTAAATATAATTAGGAGAACTATTCTCTTGTTTTACCAATAATTGCATTTTGATCCTGACAACCAATAGTTTATTCATTTTATATGTGTAAAATTCATGAACTAAAAAAAGTGTGCCTTCTGCAGTATTTTAATGATATAATGCTCCATGATTGAAATGAAGGATAGAGTAGGAACCTAGGGCACACTCTAAGGTTCCTACAATAACATCACATTGCCAGGCTGTTAGCTGAGAGCTCTACTTTAGGATTTCCTTTAATTTCTATGCCACTATAACTTGATAAAAAAGTTACAATAAGTAAAGCCCTAACAACATTAAGCAGCTCATGCAGAAAACATTCATTTAATAAATGATTAAGGAAGAATGAAGCCACTTTAAGAACAACAACAACAAAACACTAATGTTCTGTTCCATTCTGTCCTAGCCTCTTCCATTCCATTCTATTTTTGGTTGTATTGTGTTTACTATGTTTTTACCCAATCACATCAATTTAAAGGAAAAATAAAATTCAACTTTATTGTTTTGCAGACAATGATAATAAAACTTATAACTCAATAATGAGTTATTGTTTTACATTTACATTATTTAAATTTTAGGGCCATTAAAAAACTGTAGTCAAAATTTTCACTTATCATCCAGTGTCAATTTGATTGGTAGATTTTGTAAAGATCATCTCATAAAAATAGAATTTCTCACTCATGAATCTAGACTATTAAAATTTTTATATTTAAAAATATTATTGCATTATTCTTCAATAATATAGAAAAGTTTACACTGCAAACTATAATAACCACCCATTTTTTTTCAAATTGTAAATAAAGTATTATATTTCTATTTAAAATAATATTTGATACTCTATTAAGTAAAAAATAATGTTGCATTGTTCTTTTATTAGGTATACTTAAATATTAGTAATTTTGTTTTTGCCTATTTTTCTAACTGTGCTGAACCAAAATATCTAAATAACCCTCATCTGTGGATCTGGGGCTATAACTCAGTGGTGGAATGTTTGCCTCATATGTATGAGGCACTGGGTTCAATTCTCAGCACTGCATAAAAATAAATAAGCAAAATAAAAGTATTGTGTACACCTACAAAAA
>NW_025999924.1:15436599-15558036 GCF_001458135.2 Marmota marmota marmota | reverse complement strand
ATATATATATATATATATATATATATATATTCCTCATCTGTCTAGTTCTCCAGAGTTCTCTCTGATAACTTCATGCATAACTAAGTCACAATTTCTTGTAAAAGAAAAAAAAAAAGTTCAAGGATATACTCTTATTAAAAGTAAAATTCAGTTGAAGAAAAACTCGTGCTGGACATTGTTTTTTCTCTGTGACAATTCCTAAAACAAATTGATTTTGCATTACCCCAAATAAATATCAGGAGAGATAATTTCAACTAGTGTTACAGTGATTAAGTAACATCTCAAAAGTATTCTATAAAAATACTTAAAACAATTAATATTTTCAGGAAATATAACAATAAAAAATTAAATATTTTAGAAACAAAGATAAATAAAATTCAAATTTATGGAAAATTTATCATCACTAAAAAAATAAGAAAAAACTGCTTCTTCTGCTTGTTTCTGATTTGTTCTAAAACTTCCCAGGTTGTTTGGGTGTCTTCTGCTCTCTCAAAATGAGGAGTAGATAAAACTGCAGGTAATTCTTAAGCTCCCCCTTTCTTCTTACACAGCATCTGTTTTGCAAGGACCATTTGCCCAAAGTCCCTTTCTCATCAGGACAATCTCAGAGATCAGAAGTTCATCAGTGTGAGGTGAACCAAGATGTTTTGTTGCCTTTGACAGAAAAAAAAAAAAAAGTTACAGTTCATTTAACTATTGAACTTAAGGAAGCATGTAGCTTTGTTTTATTCTAGTTCAATCTTTTATTACCCTCAGATTAAAGACAAATGAATCTACAAGAAAGATATTATTTTTAGAACACAATATCATTTAGCCTTGGCTGTAACCAAGTGAAAAAAGCAGAAAAACTCAAGGTCTGTCTCAATGCAGTGCTGGCTGTTTTTTCTAATAACCCAAAATGGGAAATCAGAGGTTGATACCTCTGCTGGCCAGCTGTCATATCATCCCTGACCCAGGCAGTAAGCACTGTGATTTTGATCAGCTTTCTGCTTTCAGCAGAACTAACAGGCTGTTATTCAAAGTAGTCCCTGGCCACTAACCTGTTGGATCCTTGCAGCTGGGTGAGGGTCAGCTCTCCAATTTCTGTAAAGTACATGTTATTTTTATTGTTCTGCCTGGGAGCTCATAGCGTTTTCTCTTCATACTTGGCATTCTGTAGCTGTAGTGGGTTTGACTGGATCTGTTCTTTCTTAACAAGCTGCCTGGTACTCAGGGAGCATTTTCAATTTGTTGATTCTTGTTTAATGCAGGAGATTGTTCTGCTATCAAGTATTTTCTTATCCTCTCACTTTCTCTGTTACCCTGTTCTTTCCATTTTCTGAATTTATATTATGCACATGAGAGTTTTTGTCTGGATCTGGATCTAGGAACACCATAAGGCACTACTCTAGGGATTGTATAGTCTAATACTAATTTCCACGGGGTTGAAATTGGGGACTCTGGGTTCTTGTCTTGTCCCCTTTGATTTCCAAATCATATTTTTTCTAGGATTATGAGATATATTTTTTACTTTGTAGTCTAGGACCACAATCCAGGTCTATCCATTGACCATTCTTTTCTTCTATTCATGCTTAAAATATATGAATCTGGGGCTGGGGTTGTGTATCAGTGGTAGAGTGCTTGCCTAGCATGTGTGAGGCACTGGGTTCAATCCTCAAAAATCACATAAAAATAAAGAAATAAAATAAAGATCTTGTGTCCATCTTCGACTAAAATAATTTTTCAAATAAAATAAAATAAATGTTTAAACTTGATTATATCTTTAAAAAATATCTTTGTAGTTGTAGATGAAAAGAATACCTTTTTTGTTGTTGTTGTTTATTTTTATGTGGTGCTAAAGATCAAACCCAGTGCCTCATACATGCTAAGCAAGTGCTCTGCCCCTGAGCTACAGCCCCCTGATTATATCTTAATTATATAAAAATTGCTGTCTGTGCTAAAAATAATTTTAATTAAATGTTTTCATTGTTGCTAATGTTTTATTATTGTTGGTATTGAAGTTGTTATCTGTTTGTCATGTACTTTAATTTCTCTAAGAGCAGTCTGTTTCTGCTCCTTTGTGTTTTTTTCTCTGTGCTAGATATTGGGTGCATATTAGCCTATGCTCATTGGCCTCAGCTCTTCATTGGATCTAGTTATTGGTGCATCCTAAGCAGCAATTCACTAGACAATTGGTAGGGGTCTTTGTCCCTAGGGCTCCCAGGGCTCCACCCAGTAAGTTGTCTTAGTGGCACCAGGGGAAAATACTTTGCATCTCCATTGGCTCAGTTGTGGGGATTAAATCTCTGTTAGCCAGGAGCATGGACACTCTTTAGTTTCTCCCACTTTCCTCAGGAGCCACTGGCCCTCTACAGACTTCTCTCATTAGTGGGGCTACACTTTCAGTCTGTGATATATAGATTTACACATGTTGAATATCCTGCAGGATCATTGTGTTTTAATAATCTTCTAATGACCTCATGGGTGAGGGAAGTATTCTTATCCTAGGATTGTAAGGATGGCTGGAATTGTAATACCAGACTCTAGACAGATGAAATTGACAACATTATTTTAATCGCATATATTTGCAGCAGGAATGGAGGACATTATTCCATGGAGGGCCACATGATCAAGAACAGAATGAGCAACCAACCAGACACTCTGGGAAACAGCCTGACCCTGTGTTCTCATTTCCATGCTTCTTTCTTAAGAGACACTTTTGCTGATGCTGATGCCTATTATATTTATTATTATGTCTTTGTTTCACATAAATGAAAATATAAAAGTGCTAGAGTCATAATAATCATTCAGTACATTTTAGTATTTATTTTAAATAAAATATTATAGTTTACCTGAAATGATAAGTATGTGAGATATGAGTTGCATATAGAAAATAAATATTCTTACTGGAAAAAAAATCTATTGTTAATGTGAACTCTTTTATAAGTATCCAATTTGCATTTTATATAATTATTTATTTTTGCAATTTGTTTAACCTCTGCTTTTTTTTAATATCTGGGATTGAACCCAGGGGTGCTTAATCACTGAACCACATCCCCAGTCATTTATATTTTGAGACAGGGTCTCTCTGAGTTAGGGATTGACTAAGTTGCTGAGGCTGGCTTTGAACTTTTAGTCCTCCAATCTCAGCCTCCCAAACTGCTCGGATTATAGATGTGCACCACCACACCCAGCTACCTCTGCTTTTCTTTAGAAATGTTATAGAAGTTTATCTTCTTGCTTTTTATGATGAGAAAAAGATAAAAATTTCTGGTGTGAATGTGAATATCATAGTTGCATACACTTACTGGCCAAGAGCCAAAATGGAGACACTCCTTATAAAGAGTCAGAATATAATATGTATCAGTAACCCAGAAGATAGGAAGGTTAAGGAACAATCTCCCAAAATTCAGCATTCCATGTTGGAGATTTGACCATGGTATGCAAATTATTTAAGGTTGAGTGACTATATGAACAAAAGCACCTTCAAAAGCATTCATGCATATGTTTATTCAGAGGTTTCTTTTTCTGTTTGCTAATCCTGGAAGTTGCATATTTCCAAGAGAAAATGCATTTATATTTTAATAGCATTTTGCATTGATTGAATTTCATTGGCACATATTAGAAATGTACAGATTCCATTAAGTCTTTAGAAACTGTGGAAGAATTGGGAGATGAGGGTAGTGTGTCAAAAAGTATGTTCATACATGAATATAGGACCAATGTAACTTCCCATCATGTACAACCCAAGAATGGAAAGCAATATTTCATGTAAGTATAATATGTCATATATATCTAAAAAGAACAAATAAAAAATACAAAAAAGAATAGGGGGATCTGAATATGAAGAGTTATTTGCCTCAATTTACTTAAAATATTTATTCATATGTATGTTTTCACACCTCATGTTATCTATCACTTATTCCATGTCATTGTATCCGATTCTCTTTAGGACTAGAGAATAATGCTTACTCTCAAAGTAATACAGAATGATAAAGGTAAAAATATGGAATAGGGTCAAACTATGGAGGATCTCTAATGGTTGATTTAGATTCTTCAAATTGATTTAGCAGTCATAGAAGATACCATTGAATAGTATAAACACCACTGACAGAAGCTGAATAGTATACTACAAAGACGATAAAAATGAGGTTTGTCTCTGTTGTGAGAACAAGAGCGTCACTTATTCCAATAATGAGTATTATGATCACATTTCAGATTTCCCATTTCCAAGATAAACACTTAGAGTATATCTGCCAAGATTGTTGGTCACCACAGCACTGACTGTTGTTGCTGTTTTCATACTGCAGAAATCTCCCTCACTTAAAGTTACACAATTTCTCCCAGGATAGCTCATGACAAATGACAGATTGATGTGAGGATACAAGGAATCTGCCATGACAATTCTCTAGGAGACATCAAAGCTCCAGAGCTCCACTTATTATCATATAGAGATCCCCCTGTAACTGCATACTGCCAAACTTTTCCCTACACCTCATTTTGTATCCTAATATTCTTTTTCCTTATAGGGATTTATCCAGATAGCACTGGACTACATGGATCTGGAGGCTAATCTCCACCTAAGAATCTGTTCCTCAGGAAACCATACCTCGAAGGTATTGAACCAGGAGTGATCCTAGAAATTACACTTTTCACTAACAAAGGTTTTAGAACTTAGTGGTCTAGAAATTATATCTCAAATTGTGACTTCAATATTGGAGCAACAACATGCAAACTAGTAGTGAGGATCTCCTCAAAGATTGAAGGTAACACTACAGCTCAGGTTATGCTGTAGAAGGACAGAGGTGAAGGCATGGAAGAAAAACAATGGGACTCAGGATGATTCATCAAGATTTAAAAGCCAGGTGTAGAAGCCAGTAAGATTCATTGGCAGTAGCATAGAAGAACTCTCATCTCCTGTTCTTACAGGTCAGAGAAGAAAACAGGATCAGCAAATGGCCTTAACAGAACTGAAAAGATGGCTCAGTCATCAAAAGTAGTGGTCAATTAGGAAAATGTCACAGCCCTAAGACCAAGTGTGACTCTGCAGTTGAGGTGGGAATGAATAAGTTGTGCACTGAAGTTATGGATTTCCCTTGGGGATTCCCATACACTATGGGCATACAGATGTGGTCCACTCCTTCTTATAAAAGCACAGAGTCCTTTTTGCTTGATAATAATGAAGAAGATTCTGCATTACAACACAAGATGCATCTCTTTGCCCCATCACTCCTCCTAGTCATTAGCTACACTACTCCTAGGTTATTAACTACAGTCATGTCAGAATATAACCCTCCTGCTGGATCAGCTGAGGAGGGAAATCATCATGGATCTCACTGTTGACCTAGTCAACACTGAACAACATGGTTGGAATTGGATTCCGAGATGTCCAGAATGCAAGAAGTGTGCAAAATATAAAGGTGTATAAAGGAGAGTGTGATGGATTGTTGTAGGTGTCCTCCCCTAAATTCAAATACTGAAATGCTAGACCCAGTGTGATGGTGTTCCGAGGGGGGACGTAAGACCACAAAGGTGATTAGGTCACAAGAGCAGAACTGCTCATGAATGTGTTTAGTTCAATGGTTTACAAGGTCAGAGAACATCTTAGCTCTCTTTCCACCATGTGAGCAAATGGCAAGAAAGAAGTAAGAAGCCTGCAACAAGGAAGAGGGCTCTCACCAGGACCTGACCATTCTGGAACCCTGGCCTCACACTTTCAGGCTCCAGAACTATGAGACATAAATGTCTGTTGTTTTTAAGCCACTTAGTGTATGGTGGTTTTCTACAGTAGCCCAAGCTTACCAAGAGAGAGCTTAACGCTATGAAAGACTTTTCCACAATGAGCAGGATTTAACATGACAACAACGTGAGGGGCCCTGTAGACATGGTGCCATGCCGGGTGGTGTGGGAAAGCTTGGATGAAGGAGTGATGACCTGCACTGTGGGGCTGAGAGGGTCAGTACCACAATGGTGGAGAGAAAAAGAAATGATCAAAGCATTCAGGAAACATGGTATCTACACAAGACCAGAAAATTCCACACCCTACTCTGTACTGTGGTAGAGCCTAGAGGATGACACATTTAGCAAAATGTCTAGAAAAACACAACCTGGAGGAGCAGCAGCATCAGTGACAAGCTCATTAGTGGCTGTCCTCAGCTGATGAGGGCTTAGGGTATAAGGTTCTGTTGCCAACTTGGATTCTCTGATAACAATGTAGAAAATAGATATATGAAATCATAAAGGTCAGGAAGTGGTGATTAATCATCAAAAGTAAGGTGAGAAAAACTATTTTAATGAGCAGCAGCATCTGATTGGCATCCCTGGGTGCCTGACCGACAAAAAGTTCTGGGGATGGTTGGAAAAACATAGTGACCTTAGGGCAACAATGATGGGCACTCAACAAAGGGAATGCTCTATTTATAGGGAGAAATCAAGGATGCATGATCAGGAGGTTGAACAACTCCCACATAATCAAAATAATGTATCTAAGTTTTAAAACTGGAAAGAGTTTCCAGACTCAGAACCAAGGTACTAAAGGAGAGACCATCTTCCTAGAAAAGATTGGATAATGTCAAAAGAATTTAATATGGTAATCATCCACCTAATCTTTTCCCAAAGGACCATACGGTTTTTATAAGAATATATACAAATTGGAGACAAGTAAATATTCAAATATTTTTAAGACTGTTATGGAAGTAAAACAGATGTTATTCTGCAGGAAATATCAAATTTTCATTAAAAGTGATATATTAGTTTCCTATAGATAGTGGAAAAAATTATCACAAATTAGTAGTTTAAAAGAAAACAAATTTATCTTACAGTTTTAGAGATCAGAAGTCTGAAATAAGTAACAATGGGTAATTCTTTCAGAGTGCCTAACTGTTGTTGCATGTTAGCACACAAGACTTGTTTTACAAAGATGTAGAGCTTTTATGATGATCCCTCAATCCCTTTTGAAATATCAGAGACTAAAAAACTTACCCTTCTTTCCAAACTACTGTGAGTAAATATGGAACAGTTGGTGATGTGCTGATGACCTGCAGAAGAAAGGGGAGTTTAGGTCGGATTTATATCTTTCTCCTCTGTCTTCCAAGTCCCTTTCTTTCTAGATATTTAATGGATTTGTATGGAATCTGCTCTATCATATGTAAAAGGATTATGAAAATCTATTTTAACTGTGGCTTCCTTGAACAGTTCAAAATTACATGTGATGCATAGATGCCTTAACCTAGGTTGAATGAATTTTCTTTTTTCTTTTTTTGAAAGAAAGAAAAGAAAAATAACTAAAGAATTATTTGCCTCCAGTCAACCACCTGCTTTTTATTTTTCCTCCTTCTCACAACCACAAACAGAACTTCAGCACTGTATTATGCTAATGTTGTAGGAGTGCCAGGTGACTCCACTTCAACATTTATACAGCAGACAATAATTGCTACTTTCTGGCACTTGTGATGGTGATGTCTCTTCAGTGGCATCAAGGAACAAACATAATGCTACATGATTCTGGGTGAAATATTGCAAATGAGTATCTTCTTTTCAAATCAACCTCAGTTGTGCTTCTGTTTATTACAATTCAATTTTTGATACATGATAGCAATGCCATGGAATTGGCAATGGTATGCCTAAAACACTTCCAAGTGAAAATGGTTTGTCATGTACAAATTGTAATAGGAAAACTATAAAAACAGACAACATTAGGTCCCAAATATAATAGAACTTTAACAATTTATTTAAAATCTCACACTGAGGATTGTATTGTTAAATAGAAAATATCTACAACTTTTTTTTTTTTCCGGTACCAGGAATTGAACCCAGGGGCATTCAATAACTGAGCCATATACCCAGCCCTTTTAAAAAAATAGAGACAGGGACTCACTGAGTTTCTTAGATCCTTGTTAATTTGCTGAGGCTGACTTTGAACTCACAATCCCCCTATCTCAGCCTCCCTAGACTCTAGGATTATAGGTGTGCACCATTATGCCCTGAATTTACAATTTTTACAATTTACAAATTTTACAATTTGCACATGAATTTCTGGTGTCTTTCATTAGACTATCCATGTTTAGACTCTTTTCAGACATATTTAAACAGTTTTCAGAAGCAATAAATGAATTAGTAATACAGATTGCCCCATCATTCAGGTAGGTTTGAGTAAGGGAAGCCCTTTTTGTCAGAAGGTACTAAATTCCCTCACTCACCAAATTATTTATTTTTGAGAGGTTTGGTGATATTTTTCTCTCTCTTTTTGTATTTGAAGGCTGCACCCAGATACTCACAAATTTTTTTTAGAAGAACTTCATAATATTTGAAAGAGTTTGCTGATTCTTTGAAATTATTAAGAATATCTTGCAGGGAGAAGTGGTGCAGGCCTGTAATTCCAGTAGCTTGGGAGGCTGAGACAGGAGGATAATGAGTTCAAAGCTAGCCTCAGCAATAGTAAGGAACTAAGCCACACAGTGAAACTGTCTCTAAATAAAATACAAAAACAGGGCTGGAGATGGGGTTCAGTGATTGAGCACCCCAGAATTCAATCCCCGGTACCCAAAAAAAAGAAGAAGAAGAAAATCTTGATAACTTACTAGCTATGTGACATTGAAAAAACAATGTTTACAAATTTGAATTTTCTCACTTGTAAAATGGATGCTGTAATACCTAATTCCTATCATGGAGAGTGATATTGTGTCCCCAAAAATAATGAGAACTTAGTTATTTATATGCCTAATTGGGCACATTCATCAGCTGGGAAAAATTTTATTAACAAAAATATGAAGGAGAAAATGATGGAATACAGAAATTTACCTAAAGTTTTGTTTGGTCATATGTTCAGTAAAATAGGAACATTTAGAGTGCTTTCTGTCTCGAAGAATGTACAGATACATGCTAGTTTAATTAGCTTTTCATCATTGTGACCAGAATACCCAACAAGGACACCTTAGAAGAAGAAAAGTTTATTTGGGCTCATGGTTCTAGAAGTTCAGTCCATGGTTGCTTGACTACATTGCTCTGGGCCTAAGGTGAGGCAGAACACAATGGCAGAAGGATGTGGTTTAAGTGAGCAGCTCAGGATGTGACACAGGAAGGAGAGAGAGAGAGAGAGAGAGAGAGAGAGAGAGAGAGAGAGAGAGAGAGAGAGAGAGAACTCTGCTAACCAGGAACAAACTACAAAACCCAAGGCACACTTCACTGACCTACTTACTCCAGTCTACATTTACCTCACAGTTAATCCATATCAGTGGATTAATCCTCTGAATACCTTATAACTCTCACAGTTTAATCATTTCACCTCTGAACATTCTTACATTTTCTCACACATGAGCTTAAGGGGAATACCTCATATTCAAACCATAACAAATGCTGACTCTTCTCCCTTATTCCCAGGGTCTTTCATTATTTATCATGTAGTAGATCCTGTTATTTTTTATTAAAATTTGTTTTTAAAAAAGATTTTCTATCTCCATATCAACAGAAGTGCAGACAGTAGTTTTAAAATGGCATTATTCTTTTTAGTCATTTGGTGAGTTAATATTTTGACAAATATATAGAGGTAATATTTGATATATAAATAAGATTAACATTGTTAATAAGCATGGAAACCTTACATCTTCTTCTTTTCATCAGTTTTCAAAATTTTTTGGAGTCTCTCATTCTCTGCTAAGTATCATAAGGCAGAAAAGCTTCAGCACAATATCAAATAGGTGTAGATAAATATATTTCATATTATTTTGGCCTTTTTCAATAATTTCAAACAGGCTTATATATATTACATAAAATATACAGATATATATATATATATATATATATATATATATATGATTTGATTTATGTGTTTATATATAAATAGATGTATATGAATATACATAACAAACTCTCTTCTAAAATTGTGAAAATATTGGAAAGAAAACATTATTACTTTTATAAGAATATCAAAGAAATTAGACATATTTATGCATATACATTCACACACACATACATATGTAAAAATATCAGTAGGTAATATTTGAATAATGTAAGTCTTTAAGCAAGAATCTAGATCACCCATGATAAAGGGAGAATCATATTAGGTTTCCCTTTTTAATAATATTATTTCCATGGTTGATATTATACATCATAGAAAAAAAGAAAAATACCTTCAAGTATAACAAAAACTTATAAAATAAGAATAGATAAGGGCAACAGTGTAATGAATAAATCCTAAAACATAATAGTGAATTTTTATTTGGATGTTGACGGCCAATCCTGAGAGTTTTAAATTAATAATTGACTTTTAAATACATTTATAGGTAAATTTAATAAGCATCTACTGCGCAGAATTATTAAATGTAATAGAAGAAACTGGACTCCTAAAAAATGTGAGGGGGAGCTTAAAAAGCAATTGCAGGCACAAACAATGGTGAATATGGTCAATGGCTACCAAATAATTATTTCATGCCCAGCTGTCGAGGGCCACAGCCGAGTCAAGATGACACATGGCATTTTTGCCAGAAGTAGTGGTTGAGAGGTGACGCCAGCAAGCCATTAAGATGATGAATTTTGAGTTCCCATTGAGTTCTGGTTGAGCTGTCGCGGGGATTCCTGAAGAGTTCACATTGGTTGGGGAAGTGCTGGAGGAAGGATTTCCGGTTGGTGGTTCCTGGAGGAGCCGTGTGGGTGGCGTTCGGGAGAGTTCCCGGGGAGCGTGTGTGGAGTGTGCTGGTGGAGTTCAGAAATAAAGTTTGTTCCTGCTTCAGTGGCTCGTAATTTGTGCCCAGCCAGACTGCAGCACCCAGTCAGTGTAGATGAGGATTTTTTTTTCTAAGCTACATCCTCTCCATCTAGCATCTTACATTAAACAAAATGAAAAAAAGCTAAGTCTTGTGATTCACTTCAGTTTCTGTACATACTAACTGAAAAGTTCAAGGACACTTCCAGATGAAATAGATTTCTGCAAAAGAACTTAGAACTTCTTCAAATGTCTTGAAGTACACCTATCAATATAACGGACAGTTACCAAACTGAGCAATCTTTGTGACAAAAATACCTGAAATAAGGGAGAAAAAAAGGAAAAAGAAAAAGATCAACAAAGTGGGTAGCATAAGCAGTCCTGAAAAATAAAACAAGGGTATTGACAGCTAAAAAAATAGAAATAAAAAAGATAGATAGTAGATAGGTAGGTAGGTAGGTAGATAGAAAAAGATTTATAATGTGGATGTGTATATATATGTTAAATATTGAAAATTGATATAACAGTATATCATATATATACATGTATGTGAGCCTACCTATGGTTATGTATATATGATATGTAATACTTTGCAATTTTTTATAAATATTTTTGTATTTAACATATTACAGAAAAGGATATCTAACAGAATAGAAATGACTAAAGAAAAACAGTAAGCTGCAAAATTGTGTCCACAAACACTTCTACTGGCAGAAGAAATTAGTAAAGTCAGGGAAATTCTAAAACATGGACAACTAAGTGGTATAGAGAAGAAAAATGTCAAAACCAAGGAAATAAACCAATATCATAACAAATAGCCGAGAGACAGAAAGAGAAAAGGAGAAAGATAGAAGTATTTGGAAAGGAAATGACAGAGCAATTTCACAACTAATGATAGATAAAAGTCCTCAGATTTAAAGGGTTTAAAGAATCCATATGGGGGAGATGAGAAAAATATAGAGCTATGTTTTCAGAGACGCACTCTAAAAATGAAACCACAAAAAGGTACTAGAACAGGTTGCTTAAAAAGGGACATAAACCATGTTAACATCAGATACTTCAAAAGCAGCTTTGAAAGTGACTGCTGGCACTCAGCTTGAGTGATTCACAAAACACAAGAAGACAAATGAGTAATATTTTCAAAATGATGAAGAAAATCAATTTTGAGCCTAGATGGTTCATATGCAAAATTAGTGTTTAAATATGAAAGAAAAAAATATATTGTCAAATATACAAGGCTTCACCATTCAAGGAGAAAATGTCTTTTGGGAAAGACAAAAAATTAATAATCAAAATAGTCTGAAAAGAAGAGAAATAATTCAAGAGTGTTTTTAATGGGGGATATGAATAAAAATATAAAAGATAAGATATAAAAATCCTGAGAAGCAACAGAGATTTCATGCTAAGAAACATAATTTTGCAAACCAACAAATAGTTGATATCTAAAAAATATGAATTATCTCTGCATTTCAATGGAGAAAAGGCTAGTAAATGAAATACCGATAGTATATATAATTTTCAGTAAAATGTAGAAATTAGTATCAATATTTCCCTGAAGATGAAACAAAAATGAAAGAAATAAATACTTTTTGCAAGGCCATTGTTCTAGCATATGATCTGGGGAGCAGGAAATGCAGTCTGTCAAATATAAGAATTAATATTTTCTGTAAAATCAGAGGAAGGACTTGTGCAACTTTTGGGAACCAAGTAACATGAAGCTGTTGCATAATTTAGGGTAATACTTTGCCACTTAAAATTTGTTCAGATTAAGTTATTTAGGCTTGTTGATAGAAACTTAATAAAGTTATCAGGCAGTTAATAAAAGTGAAGTGCAAGATCCACTGTGCAACTTAAGGATTTCCCTGGATTTTGTCTGCAAGAATCTTCTTTGATCTATTACTTAAGAATTTATTGAATGTATTCTCTGGAACAAATCAATGTTCCCATTGTGAAATGTAAATGTTAATGATATGAAACCCATGCCTGGATGTGGGGAAAAAGAACTGGTGATGTCTTGGGAGAGGCCCAGCTCCATCCTGTAGGCTAATGAGGTCTCTAAGAGACCAAAGCAGAAGTTGCATCTGTAAAGATATGGAAATCTAAGTGAAAGAGAAATGTCAGTAGGAAAACAAACATGACATACAATTTATTGAGATATAAACTAAAAATACTATGCAAATGTAAAATTTTAATAGAATCATGAGTAATTACTTCCTGGGTGGTCTTCTAAACTTATCTTGATTAGTAAGACTCATAGAAGAAATATACCAATAATAATAATGATAGCATATTAGTGATGATATGTGCCAGTGAAAAACAAGAATAAATATATAAATGTAAATATGAAATGTAAACTGAGTAAAATATCCTTAATATAATACATGCAGTAGAAAACATGAACAAATATAATTATGTTCACTAACACTTCATTAGGAAAAACAGAATTATAAAAGTAAATTTACAATATTTATTATCGATAAAACAAGACTATTTGGTTCCTTGTTAATATGATATGATAAAATTCCTTAATTAAAAGCAAATTATCTTTATCAAGGCATAATAAGAGGGAAGCTCTGTGGATGAAACTTTGAAACACCAAACAAAATGAAATAAGAAAGACCTAAAAGTACAAATATGTGTGATTCCATTTAGATGATGGAATACCTAGAACAGGCAAATCATAGACAAAAAGTAGATCAAAAGTTACCAGGACCTGTTTGGGATAAAGAAATGGAAAATTCTGTTTAATGGATAAATATTTTGTTTGAGGTGATGAAAAAGTTATGGAAATAAATGTCAGTGATATTTGTGCAGGCATGTAAATGTAACCAGTGCCCGTAAACTGCATGCTTAAAAATGATAAAACTGCAAATTTTGCATTATGTACAGTTTGTTCTGACTAGAAAAAAAGACTCATACTGGATAAAAACACAATCATAACAAAAATAACCTTGTCTGTTACTTTGAGCTACAGTAAACACCACATAACTATTGACTACAATAAATACTTAAATTACTTCACGAAGATGCTAACAACAATGCCTAAAAAATATAGGCATGGTTTTTCCATTGGAAGTCAAAACATAAATAGGAATGAATAACTAAATCCCATCTCTAAAAGAATATTTCTCAAAGCTCTACTACTCAAAAGATTATGCATATTTTAACATATAAATTTTTAAAATAAAGCAAATAGCAAAAATGGAGAAATATTTTCAAGTTTCATAATATACTAATGAGGTAAACTTAGATAAAATGCCCCAACTCTATATATACCTCTTTTCCTTAAACTTTTAGGTATTGTTTGATATTAACATTATTATTTTTATTCTTAGAATTTTGATGCAACTGATTTACCTTTTTTTCTTTAGTTTTTTAAAGTAATATATCAAAATATCTTTACACCACACAATAGGGATGATTGGTAATCAGCTGCAGATCTAGCTCCATGGCAGATTACGTGTATGAGGATCAGCACATCACACACAAAAAATAGGGTTAAGCAGGAGCTGTGCCAAGCAATCTTAATTAATAGCCCATAGGGAAAAATTAAATTGTTATGTGACTTTTACAAGGATTTGAGAGAACATGAAAAATTCTTGTATTGTTGCTTATACATAACATAAAAATGAAAAAAATGTAAAATTAATTCACAGTATAAAATATTAGATCATTGATAATTAAAATGTGTCCATTAGATGTAAAAACAAATGTAAACATAATTTGAAGAGTGCACTGCTTAGAATCAAATTCCAGCCACTACACTCTGTGCCTTTTAATTTGAATTATTTCATGATCCTGACATTTATGTGGAGATGGGTATAAGGCACAGGCACAACCAAAATACTTGTCATACTTTTTGGAGTGTCAAAAGTCAGGACAGGAATCACAGAGGATGTGACATCTTTAAAGCACTTAAAAATTTGGGGGTACATCTGGGAAAACGAGTTGGACATCACTGGCATTCTTTACTTCTGTCTTCCACTTTTCTACATAGGTCATTCATTCTTTTAATAAAACGTACTTTCTCTTATTTTTGAAAAACAATATTGACTTCAGCTCAGAAAAATGTAATCTGAACTTGATAGCTCCTTGAGATTTTTCTAGACAAAGAATGCAAGAAGTCACTCACTCTTACTCATGGTAGCTAGCAATACTCAAGTTGACTTTTTTAATACAGTCTGTCCTCACTTTGCACAGAAATTCCACACTGGGAAGATGACTGCTCAGTAGGAACTATGCAAAGTGATCTTAATAACCAATAGAATACAGGGACTATTGTTTTACAAACTTTAAAGAGATTTGTCAAAGTATTAAAATCATTTTTTTCTGTTGCTTATAAACATACATAAAGTGAAATTTTTATGAAATTAACATTTAGTTAGTACTGTAAAACTTAAAATATCCCAAACTCTGGGTATTAGAATGTTACGATTCTGTGTAAAAACTGCATCAAAAATTGTTCCAAAGATATTTGCCTTTTCATTATAAAGCTTTGTTAAGTTACTCATATATTTTCTGTATCTGAAAAAACTGTCACACTCCTAAATAAGGATTAATTTCAAGTATTTGAATATATGTGCTGTTGTAAACACTGTGAAATAAACACTGTGTGTAAACACTGTCTACATATTCATTTACTATGAACTTTTTGACTGACTGACTTCTTCTGAGATGTCTTTTTTTAATTGATTTTATTATTTTTTTAAATACACAACAACAGTGGAATGCCTTACAATTCTTATTACACATATAGAGCACAATTTTTCGTATCTCTGTATATAAAGTATGTTCATGTCAATTTATGCCATTATGCATGTACTTTTTTGCATTACAATTCTGAATAGACATATATACCACAATTTTTCATATCTCTGTTTGTATATAAGGTATGTTAACACCCAATTCAACTCTTCATACATGTACTTTGTATAATGATGACTTTTATTCTCTTCCTTACACACCCTTTTCTAAGCTCTGCCAAAAACTTTACCAAGTTCCTCTCGCTGAGGTTTGAAGTCTCTCAAACCAATCAATGTCAATGCTCTTGTGATCAAAGATTTCCTCTTTAACTCCATTCATGGTCCAGGACAATTTCCTTTCCAGAGATAGTACTTTGCATGTCTTTGCTGCACTTTCATCTTTGCTGGTGATTTTCTCTATCAGTAATTCACTTTTTATAAATGTCACGTGGTTTATCATTGGATGACAAGGTGGAAACACAACTGCACCTTTTGCTGTCTGTTTGTGGGCTACGTGGCTGATGCAGTGACCAGTCACTGTCAGAATTTGAAAGAAGCATTCTGATTGGTCATGATATGCATCTATAATTTACAAAGTGATTTGAACACTGAAGAGCTAGGGTGTAGTTTGTACATTACGGAGTTCCCCACAGTTTATATTCCATAGCAACTAAAATACTAAGTATGATTTTGGTATACTGGTGTTAAGTAAACCACAATAACAGAACTTTTGTATATCAGATTATTCAAAATGAGGACTGCCTATGTATGCCGTTTAAAACATTCTTCTCCATTAATATATCTGACAAACTTTAAGTAAAGTGGTTTGGTAAGTAAAAGTTTTCAACGTTGAGCAAGTTAGGTTATTAAGTTTTAATTTGAGGTTATTGGTTCTGGTTTGTTTAATAATTCTCCTACTCCCAAATCCCAAAGATAATAGCTTTAGTATTTGTGTTTCTACATCATTGAAAAAAATTATGTATGATGTAAGGAAATGGTTTCAAATCCCTTTTGTTTTAATATAAATATCTGTGCCATCTGAGCCTACTTTGTTAAAAATACTTTCTCTGCATATTTTATTGTATTTAGCACTTTTCTTAGAATTACTTTGACCACATAAGGATAGATGTATGTCCAATCATACATTAATCTTGTAGCCAATGACAAGGATAACGTCAGTTCTCAATGCTCTAGTATTTATTTTGTACAGTTCTTAAGATTTTCTGCATAAAAAGTAAAATTATTTTCAAATAGATGGTTTTAATTCAAGTCTGATCTTTACCCAAGTTATGTTTATTAAATCAATATTTAATACAAACCAAAGGTCTTCAACATTTTCACTACAAGTGAGAATATTAGGATTATTAAATATTTTCACTGTTAACTATGTTACCTGTGGGGTTATTTTGATACTATTGGGAAACAGAGAAAGATTTAAATTTTTTAAAAGAGACCTTACAGGATTATAAACTGTGTGTGTATAGCAGATAAGTAGAATTCTTAGATCAGTGGTAGTTCTTATTAAGACAACTGAAGAAAGAAAGTGACACTGTTAGTCAAAACAAAAAGTCACAGAGAAAGCTTTTTAAAGGGGGACAAATTTGCAAGATGTGATTCAATAAAACGGCTCCCTTCAGTCTTCATTTTAATGATCCAGTATAGCAGCTACCTATTTATTGAATAGTGTTATATTTCCACTCACAGGTCTTGAGGGCCAAATTTTGGCTACAATTGTATATTTTATTACTGAAAGAAAACCAAAGCATTAATTTGTCATTAGCAGTTGGCTCACAACCTTATACAATGTTTTATGTTAAAGTTTATGAAATATAAGTAATAAACTCACTCCGTTTTCTAGCTGAATTACATAATTTATGCTATATATTTTTTTGTTTTTTCAGCAATATTTTGTTGTTACTTTCCATGCTCCATTGACACATCATTTACTTTTTGCTGTGGCAAACAAAACTATACATGAATTTAAAAATATCTGTATCAGTGAACACATCAGTATACCCTCCTGCAAGTGTCTGGAACCAAGCTAATCAAGATTAATGCATTCATTTAACAGATGGTTACAGTGTTATTAAAATGCAAATGATTGGTTTCTGCTAATTGTTTAACATCAAAAACAATTAATCAGGTGATTTTTTTCATTTTCTGATAGCTACCTAGAATTTACCTCAAGAGATTAACATGAAAGGCAACTATGTAAATTTCCCCTGCTAACCCCAGGAGAGTCAATCAACTTGAAAGAAAAGTGGAATAATGATTATATATTTAGTAGTGGGAAGAATGCTTTTAGGACTATAATTGGTTTATGAATTGTTTTGTTCCTTATTTTACTAGTCTTCTCATAATTACGTTTATTGGGCTATCTATTTAGAAATAATAGGATTTGGTGCCTTACTTTGAGACAAACAGACACTCTAACTGCTTGAGTAAATAAAATGATCCTCTAAACGAACAAATGAATTATTTTAGAACAGTAGGAATATAAATAACATTTGAAATTATAAACTAAGACAATTCGATAGATATTTATTGAGCAATTAGTATATACCAAAACTATTCCAGTACTTCTAGTAGATCACAAAACACAATAGTTTTGAATTTTGTGCAGCTTAAACTTCTTAAGGTGATTTTTGAGCAAAGAACTAAAGAACAGAAGGAGAAGAGAAGGAGGAGGGGTGAAGAAAAAAAAGAGGAGGAGGTGAAATAAAAAAGAAGAGGAGGAAGAGGAAGAAGATTTTAAAGGCATTCCTCTGGTCAATATCTGGGAGAAGGAGGTTCCAATTAGAGGAATCAGAAGTTTTAAAATACTTAAGGCAGAATCTAATCTGACAAAAATGTTATGTTCCAAAACAAAGCAAATGAAGCTGAGCCCTGCCCATAGTGCAGGAGGGTCATGAGTTCAAAGCCAGCCTCAGCTACTCAGCAAAGTGCTAAGCAACTCAGTGAGACCCTGACTCTAAAATACAAAATAGGGCTGGGGATGTGGCTCAGTGGTTGAATGCTCCTAATAACTGTGGGGTGTGGAGCGGTGCGGTATGGTCAGAATTAGGAGATACTGGTTTCCAGGTGAAAAGAATAAAGCATGGGGATTTTGTAGCCCCCCCTTTTATGATCAGGACTTTTTACTATGAGTAATTGAGGATGTATTGTAAGTTTAGTAATAAAAAACTTCCTGACTACATTAAACATACACTAGGGTGTTGGTGAAGCCAATGTTAGAGCAGGGACTCGAACTAGAAAGGAAGGTATTAAATTAGTTTGGTGATAGATGGTGATGTTTCTCTGCAGAATATTAAAATTCAGGTGAGTAGATTTAAGATCAACCAAAAGATTTGAAGCTAAAGCCAAAGTATTTTAGACATTCATTCTTCCACAAAATAATATTTATTTTGAATGATTCTTTTTTTCTTTTTATTTTTTTATTGGTTGTTCAAAACATTACAAAGCTCTTGACATATCATATTTCATACATTAGATTCAAGTGGGTTATGAACTCCGATTCTTTGTGTGAATTGTATTCCTCTGATAAACAGAGGCTAAAATGTAGTTAGGTGTGCAAGAGGTTTCTGGGGCAATTTGCTTGTATAAGGGAAACAGGGAGCATGGAGTAGTCAGGGAAAAGTACAAAAGATAATGCTAGGAGAGGAAAAGAGGATTAAATAGGAAGAGTCATATACTGCAGAAGAGCTCTAAGGCCTGGCTGGATCACTTGAGGAACCAAAACTGAAAGAAGCGTGTCATGAAATCACTCCTAGATAGCAAAATTTCAAGTACTCAAAAATCATAAAGTCAGAATTAAGCACCAATCATTCTTTCTTTTTCTTTAATTCTCAGTTCATTTAACCATTTACTGAAAGTGGTGATTAAAATTCCAGTTGTTTCCTATTTGCAGCAATACACTGCATAATAAGTTCATTTTAAAGGGTGCTGTTCCCAAATCAACTATGCCTCAAGTATATTCAGATCATTAAAATGAATAGTGGTGCTTCTACATCCCTGTTTAGGAGACTATCTGTTGTCATGGCTCAAGTTATGTTCATTTTTTTGGAAAAGATTTTGTGAAGAAAAAGAGAATAGACATACGGTATTTTGACTCTATTTTGACATCACTTAATTCAAATAGGTTAGTTTATACTGTATTTAGATTTTGTACTTTCTGACCTTTATAATAACTCAGATTGTGCACGTTGATATGTAAATAAAATAAAAATGACTGAGGATCTTATAACATTTAAATTAGGGATCACAGGTAACTGTAAAATCTATATCTTTACAGTTGTCCTGGTATAGAAAATAAAGACACATAATTTCAAATACACCCATTATACTGAACTGATGTTTCTATTCCTTTAACACTTGGAATGTGGAATTAAGCAATGCCACTCTAAATCGTCGTTAACAAAATTAACGAATATATGCTCAATTTATCTATTGTTTCTATATTAATTTGGGAATGGTGTCTAAGTACATTTTTAAGGAATTGAAAATTTTGAAATTGTTCAATATGTTGAAATTGTATATATTTTAACTGAAAATTATAATGCTATACATATGTTGCAAATATAATTACCAAAATAATAATTTTTATTAAGATTTTCAATTTTCAAAAATGTATAATATTTGATATGCTTGAACATCTATGTACTGAGTACATCTGAATTTTTATTTTAGAGTTTTCCCTTATCACTGCTTATCTGATAATATGGTTTCCTTTTTCTTATGTTTCAATGTTCTTTCAAGTCATAAGGCTTTGAGATATTTGTTTCATCTGCCTCAAAAACAGGTGCTATAAAACGGCTTAAAGATTAAAGTAACTGGCCTTGGGATACTGGTAGAAAGAGATTTCCTCCTAACCACACAGTATAATTCTCATAGGGATATCTGTTCTGAGAATAATTTCAGCAGTATCTGTAATTGGTGCACTACAAAGCAATACAAGATGCTACTTCAGAAAAGAAAATATTAAAATAAGGACGATAGTGTTTATTTTATATGCAAACACAAATGAAAGGTATTCCTAAATTACCATGCAGACACTCAAAAGGAAACTTTATATTTTAGACTCAAATATTTTTGATAATTACTGTATAAAATTCTGTTTCAATACATCTATGACCACAATACAAAATTCCTATCTTTAAACTATTTTATTAAAATTCCACTCTTTCATTAATATATAATAATATCCTAGTACTCAAAAAATCATTCATAAATTTTGCATTTGTAGCACTTTTTCATAGTCACCAAAACATTTGCTGTTTAATACATTTAGGGTTTATACCAAGATCAACTTATATTGATATTTACTATGAAACATATTTATCATACATTTCATATTTTTTTGATGTGGAACACATTTTATAGATCTGGACAGTTTCAATATTTTACCACACTTCAGACCCTGCCGATTATTTACTAATTTTTTTTCTTACCAGCTTCTAATGAGAAAAAATAAATGTCTTCTCAGTATTATAAAAGCATAACAAGTACAAACAAATTTTTATTAAAATTAAAAATAAACACACAAAAATTAGCAAAAGAAAATAGAAATAACCACTACTCTCATACTGTAGATATTATCACATAAGCAATTATACACAAAAAAATTAAAATGATTGAAGTAGGATACTGCAAATGCTAAATGAGAATTAATAATAAAAACAAAATATGTAGCAAGCTTATTCAAAGATCAAAGTGTTATTATTCTTAAACTATGTAAACAAAATTTTAAATGTAAATTTGAGTATGTAAAGTATAGAATAATTTACCATCTTTTTCTTTCATTTATTTATTAAATTCAATCTTTCAAACAATTTTGGGATGATGCTATCTCATCATACCTATTTTTATGAAATAGTGGCATTTAAAAAAATTGTACTATGTATATGAGCTCCTAATTTGTGGTACAAAATTTAAAATTATTTTTGAATATATTTTACAGTTTTCTTTTTTTAATTTTTCAAAAATTGTGCATGAAATTTTACTTTTATTTATTGATATGCAGTGCTGAGAATCAAAATCAACCGCCTCACCCATACTGGACAAGTGCTCTACCACTGAGCTACAACCCGAGTACTGAAATTTCTTAATTGTATTTCTTTTTATCTTAAAATGTATGATTTTGGTCTTCCAAACGGCTGATTGACAGTTTAAGTAATTATATATATGTACATGAATATTTACATGAATATTTCAATGATATTATTATGACTGAGCCAATTTTGCACAAAAATTTCAAGTGAATATACCTGGAGTGGATATACGTTATACACACACACGCACACACACACTTATGAGAATGTCTTTGAGAACTAAAAAGATACAAAAGAAAAGCTTTAATCACTGGAGTTGAGGCTGACACAGTATTTTTAAATAAATAAATAAAGTATTTTTAAAATAAATAATGCCATACAATTTGCGATTACTGGTGGTTTCTGAAGCAGAACACTCATCAGGATGGTCATTTGTGATGCTTCTTATTTTCAAGGAAAATGTAAATGGGAATCCATATGCCAATGAGGCAGTGAGTTGTGGAATTAAAAATCGAGAGCGTTAGGTAAACAAAATGTTAAACATAACACTAAAAAGAGAATTGAGTGAATGCAAATGAAGAATTTTCTTAACTTCAAAAATGAAGAATACTTTAACTTTTTGTGAATATTTTACTAAGTATTCCCGACAAATTTTCTGATTGCTACATTCTGTTTATGTGCCTAAATATTTCAAAGTACATTTTATCCAAGAGCCAAACAAGGATACATTCTAAGAGTATTTAAAATTTCTATGAATATATTAAAATTTGCATCTTAATTATCATGTTAATCTAGCTACCTAAACAGATATACAAAAAGGAAATCATACATAGACAATTTTCATTCGTAACCATAAAAATTCAAATATTTGCATTTTCCTTTGTATTTATCTCAAGTATTATATTTGATTGTTTGGAAATGATGAGGAACACTGATAGATTGATTTACTCCTTATGGCCAGCATGATTCCCGTGAAGGCTGAACAACTAACTTCAAGCCCAACAGAAAGCAGAGATGACTGGTAACTCCATAGCACACAGGTTAAAGATATCCCCAACCCACTCATTTAACCCTTACAGAACTAAATCAAGAGCAATAACATCTACATATAGATACAAGATTTTTTTTCATATAAATTGTAGATTCTCTTGAAAAATGTAAACTGTTAGTTTCTTGGGAATCACATGCTTAAACTGAGTGTTGACTATTCCATTTATATGGTAAACACTCTCCAATTATCAATCCGTAGATTCTCTTCATTAATTTATTCTCTTATGTAAGCATTTGGATTGGTGATCCAATAAACGAATAATCCAGCTTTGGAATAATCCAGTTATACAGCCTATTTGATTACAATCATGCCACAAAAAATGTAAATGTCATTCTTTCATTTAAAAAATTGAGAAACTTTAATTTTATTAGTTTTATAGTTTGTCGTTTGATAATAATAGTGCTACTCTATTTTAACATGAAATTATTATTCACTTTTATTCAATGCAAATCACTGAAAATTAGTTTCTTGCAAAACAAGCAAGGGCCATTTTTGTTGGGCTCTTTTACCTCCCTTGGGACTGGGGCCATTATAGGGTGTTGGCTGAGGTGGCCTTAGGGGTTCTTCCAGAGCATTTCCGTATATGTGACCTGGCTGGATTGGTGTTCACGGGCTTTTAGCTCGAGCGCAGGCTTTTGACCTTAGCCCCGCATAATGGTTTAATCTGAAATCTGCCTAGGCCCCTTAGTGATAGTAACATAACTGCCCCTTATTGATTCTTGCTACTGTCTCTTCTTACTCCCTCCTATCACTATATAACCTTGTCCCTGACAGAATAAAATTGAGATTGTTGCACCTTCACTTTGACTCATCTCCCAACTCGGTGTGGTTGTGGGCCAGGTTGGATGGCGGGTCAGGTCAAGACACTTAACCCTCTCCCTCAGCCCGGAGACACTAGCTGGTCTAGTGCACTTCACTACCTCTGTCAGAGGGCGGTTCCTACAGCTGGTGCCTGGGAGAAGGCAGGTTGGTCTCCCACGTACCCTTGTCGCAGAGGGCAACATTTTTTTTTTTCATCCAAATGGCTAAGCTTTGCTTTTTTGGTATATTTTATGCTGTAGATCACTGATGCTTCATTATAGTTACTTTCAAGATTTTCCTTTGTCTTTTGTTTTAGAAAGTTTTAGTTGTGATGTCTGTTGGTGTGGATTTTAAGGATTTTTTTTGTTCAACTTTTTAAATCTCTAGGTTTATATATTTTACCAAATCAGAAATATTTTTAATGATTATTCTTCAAATGGTTATTCTGACCTACTCTTTTTTCCCTCTACTTTTGATTCTCAGAAATGCAAATACTGAATATCTGTTTACCATCCCAGAGATCTCTGATGGCTCTGAGGCTCTGTTCTTTCCTTCCATTATTTCCCCTCTTATTTATTTATTTTTTATTGCATTTTTTTTGGCTTCTGTAATTTCCCTTTTTAAAAAATAAACTACATTTATTTCCAAGAGTGTCTGATTTATTCACTTGTTTCAAGAAAAAATGTTTTTGGTAAACCATTTTTATTATGTTGCCTCTCATATCCTTGTATGTTAATTTCAATGTCTATTGATCTGGATGTTAGCAGTAGTTGTTTGTCTTTTCTAATTCAATTTCTGATTTTTCTCATTTTTGGTGTGATGGGTGATTTAAAAATTATTGTTCTGGTTTGGTTATGAGATGTCTTCCAAAAGTTCTTCTGTTCATATAGAAATGTTGAGAGGCAAAATGAATGGATTGTAAGAACGGTAACCTAATCAGTCCATCCTGCTTTGAATATATTAACTGGGTGGTAACTGGTGGACCTTGGCAGATGTAGCTCGGCTAGAGGTGGGTCCCTGGAGGTGTGCAGTGGAAGGGTGCATCATCCCTGCACCCTTTTGCCTTTCTCTATTTCCAGGTTGCCATGAGCTGAGCAGCTCTCCTCCACAGTGACCTTTGGTCACTGTAAATGAGGTGGCCAACCATGGACAGAACTTCTGAAACCATGAGCCAAAATAAACTTTTCTTCCTCTAAGTTATTCTAATACATTGACCCACTTTTGTGGAAGATCGATGCAATCTTATTTAATCTGATTTTCAAAGTTGTTATGCTTTTATTTTGGTCTGGTTAACTTTTCTCTTTCTCCTGGGGCCTGCTCAAGAGCATCTCTAAGTCAGAGCAACCATTACCTTTAAATGGAATAAAAATCTTCAGCCTTCAAGAAAAAGTAGTGCCTCCATAGCAATTACATTGAGGGCATGATCCATCCCTGCCTGTCATGTTACCCGGCAAAGAAATGTAGCCAATCTCATAACCAAACCAGAACAATAATTTTTTATGTCAGCCATCACACCAAAAATGAGAAAAACCAGAAATTGAATTAGAAAAGACAAACAACTACTGCTGACATGGAGATCAATAGATATTGAAATTAACATACAAGGATATGGGAGCCAACACAATAAAAATGGTTTACCAAAAACTTTCACATTTTTCTTGAAGTGCTCCTTCTAATCTGGACTCTTGTTGGGGTGGACTCATCCTTGTCCTGCAGCAGAGCATCACTGGGTCACTGAGAGGTGTGGGGGGGATTTTCTGTGAGGAGGAAAGAGTATTTCTCAGTGCTGTGCTTTGTAAGAAAATTTCCAAACCAATGCTCCTTGCTGATGCTGGCCCATTTCACAGGTATTGTTGTGAAGACCTCTGTTCAACCCAACAGAAGAATGAGCCCACCTGGGCCACATTTCATTGCCAGGTAACATTACAAAGAACGCCAGGCCTCAGTTGCCTTCTTGCACTGGGCATACTTACCTACATAAAATAGGAAAGGTATTTTAAGAAGCCTTGTCACTATAATGTCCTTCAGCCTTTGGGTCCCAAACCAATTTGCCACACTCTTTCCATCTCTTTTGGCTATCTTCTTGAATTACTTTTAATTAGGAATTACTGTTGTCTTGTAAGGAAGGAATAAGAGAGAGGAATCTATAAAACTTGGATGAACCAAATATAGCTTTACATGAATCCTTTGAAAATAATGTTTTTGTCTTTTTTAATGTTTCATGTGTTTTCTTGGCTTTTAAACACATAAACTACATTCATAATGGGTTTCTATGAAATCCATATTTAAATATGTTTAATAATGTATTTGAGAGTTATTTCTCATTGTGGTTACTTTTAGTTTTTTAAAAATGGTTAATCCATTACTTAAATGTGAGAAATATTATATGATACATTAGCTGTGTTAAACTGTTGGCTTTTCAAGATATTAAATAATTTCACAATGAAATTTTGCTGACCTGGCAGACATTTAATCTCAACAGGGTGGCTTGACATTACTTCTCAATGCTATCATGAATTTGTTTTACAGTTGAACTCTCAAAAATCAATAATGCCTTACTCATTTCAAGTGTCTTGCAACTCACATTACTGGAACGGTCTATTATATATAATGCCATGCTTAATCTTAATAATCATTCTATGTAATAGTTTTTGTTATCCATTTTTCATTCAGGTTCAAGGAGGTTAAATAACCTCCCATGGTTGAATAGAGATTTATGCATAGTTCCTTCAGTTTCATCCTCCTATTCTTCCCTTGATTTATATTTTTATAAATAAAATTCTATAGAAAATTTCATAAATGAAGTTAGTGATTATTCCATTTGAAACAATTTGGAAAGAAGGATAAATATTGCTGTCCTTTGTAAATGCTTGTTACTATGATAAGAAAACAAGAACAATAACTTTCACTCCTAACAAGTGCCATCTATAATTGTTGACTTTCTACATTCCACGATATTTATTCCCTAAGCATATGATAAAGGCAAACAGTACCTAAAGTTTGTTCCTCAATTATATGATCTGTCTCTTATCTTCACAGCCAGAAGAAGCTCCTATTAATTCTTGATTAAACAACTATTTTAGGGTAAGCACTTCTTATGTACTTCAGTTTATCCAAAACTGATGTTCTCTATGGCTTTTGTACAACATATTAATGCGTTCAGATACTACAGTCTCCCCTTTGGTACACGTCTCACTTTTTCTCACACAAACAGCTTTGTATGATTACCAACAATTAGTTGTGTTTGCTCTCAAAACTTTCCTATACATGATGAATTTATTATCACTACATATCTTAATTAAGTAGTAGCAATCGCTTCTCGGCCTTTTGGCTAAGATCAAGTGAAGTAGTAGCAAATACATGATCTATAAGCATGAAAAGTATTTTGCTGATTTAATAATTTATAAATTTAGTCAATAAAATTGCTGCTAAACTATTTGTAAGACAATGTTAAAATGTGAGAAAAAGTAATAAAAGTAACCCACTTGAATCTAATGTATGAAATATGATATGTCAAGAGCTTTGTAATGTTTTGAACAACCAATAATAAAAAAGTATACAGGATCATATTCTTGGTTGACTTTTAGGTGCCTTTAATACATATCTACTAATACTTTGAAGATATTGAAATTAGAAATCACACTTTGCATTGATGATGCAGTTTAAGTAATTAAAAAAATTAGGGTACATGAACAAATGACTCTTTAGTTTTTTAGGGTTAAAACACAGTATTAATATATTGGGACTCCTCATTCAAGATAACTCATTCAACTGTTTTATTTTTATTTTTTTCACTAACAAAGTCCAAAACGGACATTTTACAATATCTTTTTTTTCTACTAATTTTCACTGGCATTATTACTTAATAATGAATAATCTTCTATAACTGTAAAAATTCAATTCCTATTAATTTCATAATGCTTAGTGATCACAAAATGATATTTGTCCATAGTACCAACACAACACATCCTTAAATCTCCTGTTTTGCCTTAATTTCAGCAGTAGACTAAAATAATGAACATATTACAAAAAAAGTTACTTCATAGTCAAGAGGTACATATATTATTGAAGTTTTAATATCTATTACCATCCTAACCTGCAGAAAACATATATTACTCTGCACTGAAAATAGTTTACTAAAATGAAGGTTTGCAATGATCCTCTAATAAGTGGGTCAAAATGATTGGTCTATTTCATGTTTTTCTCATTCTCATCAAGCCCAAACAACTTATTGAGCCCCATATCATCAATCACAACATTTCTCTTCCTCTGCCACTGATCCAACTAATGGGCTTGGTCTAGTTCCATTCTCTGTAGTTTTTATGCTTTTCAAAATCTATGTTTTTAGCCATACTATCTATTTACCATACACAGCCATACATATGCACATTTCAGATTTATACTTATTAGGATGTCTGCATACAATGAACAAAAATTATACATAATTAATATTTCAGATTCTAACCTATCAAATTTATAAATATATATGGGAATTATCACCCAAACTACATTTAGGCCTCCTATGTCCTTTAAGCACTGTGACTTTACAAAATCCTCAGTTTCCCTGTGGACAATCTTTGTTAAGTGATTCATTCAGTTCCCTTCTCCATGCCTCCATCTACATCCTAGTTAATAAATCATTCCCAGGTCACATTTTCTTCTTTTGATCATATTTCAGTTAGCGGGAGATCTGACTTTTTCTAAGCAAGTCTACCTATAAATGAAAGTTCAACATTTGGTCACCTGTAAAATTCCATGACCATTTTAAATTTCACAAATCACTTACATATGCATTTAGATATACCACCTTGCAAAGCAGATGCTGGAATATATATATATATATATATATATATATATATATNAAATACATTTCTGTTTTTCATGCAAGTCAATTTCCCTCCTTTGCTTTTTTTTTTTTTTTTTTTTTTTATGATTCTAGTCTGCTGCAGACCGGCTGCAGCAAAATAACTGGGGGGTGAGGAGCAACTTGTGTACATTGATACAGCAGCAGGAGTAGGAGCCGTTTATTGTAGGACAGGAGGGGTATATATACATTCCACACAGCTTATCTTAATTAACATAAACTAGATACAGCAGTCAACCAATAAGGAATCTCCACACTTAATGGCTCGCTGGCGTTACTTCACAAACCACTCCCTCTGGCAAAATGCCAGGCGCCATCTTGACTTGTTTACTGACCCTTACACTAGTCAATTTTTTATAATTTTTTTCACCATATAAGGATTTTCTAAATTCTTAAATTTATGGCAATATTCATCTGTGTCTTGCCTTTTAAAGACCATGTGAAAGTATGCATTATTTATGTATCCATTGCAGATTTATTTACCCTGTAAATAGTTTTGAATGATTATTATATGGCAGGTGCTTTTCCAGTAGAAAGGAAACCGTGAGGACCAATAGCAGCATTGCTTGCTCTCTTGCAGTTTCTGTTACACAGAGTGGGTAAGAATAACTGCAATAGAAAATCAAATAGTCAAAATTGCTATGTAGAAAATGTAGTGTATGCTAAAGTTGACTAGGTTTAGATTTCTGTAAATAAGAACTCTTTCAAGTGGTAACATTAACACAGAAATCCATAAGCAAAAAAGGATCTGAGTTAAAAACACTAAGAGCAAGAGCATCCTTGTGAAAAATGGTGAAAAGGCCCCACATTTCTAAAAAAAATATGATAAGTTCAGGGAAACAAAGGCAGTTTAGTGGAAGAATGGTCAGTTAAGTGAAAAGGAAGGCAGTTTAGAGTCAGGCTGGTACTTCGGGGCTGAAAATCATGTATGGTTTGAAAGCTGGAAGAAGAGCATGGGCATTACTGGAGAGTAAAGGGAACCTTCAAAAGATTGTAGTCTTGAGGGAGAAGTGACTGACATATTATGAGTTGTGTTGCACATTACTGATTACTAATCATTTGAGTGAGTCATTTGGAGGGAGGGAAGCCAGAAGTTTTGAAAATAGTATAAATAAATAGTTGGAGGGAAATACAGCTGGAAAATACTACAGCATTCGGTCACCTTAACTTTATGCCAATATTCATAGTTAGTGCAACACAATATAAAATATGCTCATGACTTCCAGGAGTGCACGGTCTATTTGTGGTATTTGACCATTCCAATATATGATCTTTCCATGTAAATCTTAATAGATTTAAGGTCCTTTTCTATGCCCAGGTCTTCCTGAATCCACCTGCCAAACTGATGATTCTCTCTGCATTTACACTTTTCAAATCAGTCAAAGGGGACATCTCCTCTTTTAAACTTCTGTAGCATTTTATATGACATCCCACATGAAACTAAGCATTTTTTCTTTAGTATCTTGTTTAAAAATAGTACATATAAATGTTGTGGAGGAACAATCTGAATCACTTTTGTTTCTCTTCAAGACTCACAATGACAGGCCTCTAGTGGTGAAGGTTTAGGACATGGCAGTTAAAAGCTCAGACGACAATAGAGGCAGTGCAGACCTGCAGAAGGACAGGATTTTCCAGGGCCAAGAGAGGTCACTCCATTGCACAGTGTGCCATCCATAATGCTGGAAAGTCACCAGAAGCTGGAGAAGGCTTCTATGTCATGTTTGAGAAAGTGCAATCACAGAAGCTCCAAGTAATCTCTTCCTTTCTCTCCTATTTCTCTCCCGTTTCTCACCCCATACACCTTGACTTCCATTTTCCTCCTTCAAAGTGTAAAGTATACCCTGGGTCTTTGCCCTGACTGCTTCCAGATGCTTTCCCTGAGAAATTCACATATCTGTTCCTTTTTTGCATTGAACTCATTGCATAAAAGTCATCACATCAGAAATAACACTGCTAATTATTTTAACTGAAATACCTCCTATGGTATCCCTAAAATCTCTCTTGTTTTTCTTCAAATTTCCTTAAGTTTAACATATTTAATTTACTTATCCATGTCTACTAGCATGTAACATCTGAGAAAACAACGTTTTCATGGTGGCATCTGCCTATCCAGCATATATTGTATCACACATCTCTTAAAATTTGCTAAATGAGTAGCTGAGTTGGTGAAGTGGCTGAGTGGCACAAAGGTGACCTTGGTGTAATCTTATGAATGTTTAATAAAGAATTAGCTACAAATATGAAGGAAGAATGAAGAAAAACTATGCAGGCATCTTTATAAGCTCATTTGGTGTAATATGAAGAGTTCATTGTCGATAAATAAGGTAATAGAAAGGTAATCTATAGGAGTGTGTTGGCACTAGGTAAATAAAACATATCTTGAATTCTACTTTAGATAATTGGATTCATTGTATTATTTTATGCATTAAAGTAACATCAAGTTAACATTTTACAAAAATAAAGATCAATCTACAGCAGTGTGGAAACCAGAACTCTAAACAATAAATGATGTAATTTGCTTACAAATTCCTTATTCACTATGCACAGGAACATAGAGCCACATTTTCACCATTCAATGTTCACATATGGCATTTTAATTCTCTCAAATGGCCTTTTAAAAAGTTTCCAAAACTACATTACTCATTAGAATCTTATCAGTTTCCCAGCCAACAGAATCAACTCATATTAGAAAGGTACATCTAAGAAAATTTTAGGGTTCCTGACTTTTGAATTACAATTTTCACCAAAAGGTGAAACAATTACTTTAAATAAATGTTTTTAGATACATTATTTTTCTTGGTAGTTTTTACAAATAATAATAGATTTATATTCTTGCAGTATTATTTAAAAATTATCAGATATGCATGACAAATTTGCTATATTTTTAGATGGATTTAACTTGAATTTTTATGTAAAGATAAAATTCAAAGTTGATTTTGAAATGTATGTGTTGTTTATTGTATTTAGTCATGGTTGATTTTGAAATACATGTTAAATTTGCTAGAATTTAACTAATATTCAATATATTATTTTTATGTAAATTTTTTATTTATATATGACAGCAGAATTCATGACAATTTTTGTTACATATATTCAGCACAATTTTTCATATCTCTGATTGTATACATAGTATATTCACACCAATTCATGTCTTCATACATGTACTTTGGATAGCCAACTTTCATAATAAGACTCCTGTGGCACAAGAATTAAAAATCAAGAATCAATAAATGGGATGGATTCAAACTAAAAAGCTTCTTTTCAGAAAAAGAAACAATCTATAAGGTGAATAGAAAGCCTACATCTTGGGAGCAAATCTTCACCCCTCACACATCAGATAGAGCGCTAATCTCTAGGGTATATAAAGAACAAAAAAAGCTAAGCACCAATAAAATAAAATAAAATAACCCAATCAATAAATGGGCCAAGGAACTGAACAGACACTTCTCAGAAGATGATATACAATCAATCAACTTATATATGAATATATGTTCATTATCATATATGTTCATTATCACTAGCAATTAGAGACATGCAAATAAAAACCACTCTAAGATTTCATCTTACTACAGCCAGAATGGCAGCTATTATGCATACAGACAGCAATAAGTGTTGGTGAGAATGTGGGGAAAAAGGTACACTCATACATTGCTGGTGGGACTGCAAATTGGTGCAGCCAATATGGAAAGCAGTATGTAGATTTCTTGGAAAATTGGGAATAGAACCACCATTTGACTGAGCTGTCCTTCTCTTCAGTCTATACCCAAAGGACTTAAAAACAGCATACTACAGGGACACAGCCACATCAATATATTATAATAAAATTATTACAAAATTCATGTACAAATTAGAAAATAAGATACAGAATTTTGCTGAATGTCATTGCTTCATTATTACATAAATAAGAATTATATTAAAAGAATACAGAAAAGCTAATCAATTTGAGGAAGAGAATAAGCAACAAAAATCATGTTATTGTATTTAAAGTATAAAATTAGTCATAAGTTTCTGATTTTACTTTGTAATAATTAGAAAGCTATTAAAAATACTTTTTCTACATTCAAATGTTAAATGACTTGCCATTACTTTCCAAAATCATCTCTATAACTCCTTCAAAATAACTTGTGTAAAATCATTTTTAAATCATACTACCATATTCACTGTGTGGATAATTCTGTTAAAACGTCACATTAAGGGGGCTGCTGTTGTTGCTCAGCTTTAGAGCGTTTGCCTAGCACATGCGAGGCCCTGGATTCAATCCTCAGCACCACATAAAAATAAATAAACAAAATAAAGGTATAAAAAACCATCACATTAAGACTAAGAAATACCTTGCATGATTCTGACAAATATGTACACTCAACTGCATGATTTGGGGCAGGCATAAAATAATTAGAAATTGAAGTCAGTTCAAACAGCCAAGTGTCTTTCACAAAGGGCTGCTAGATAAAATGCCACTAAATTTAAATGTTAGGGAAAAAAATAATCTTTATGAGCATTTCCAAGATATTGCATGGGACCTACTTAAACTCAAGAATTTTTTTTTTTATCTGAAATTCAAATTTGACTTGCCATTCTGTATTTTTCTTTTTCTTTAGAGCCTATTTTATATCATCTGCATTAAACTAGTCAACTATAATCTTGTTTTTCTCAAAATTATTAACTGAAGTTCTAAACTTTTACATTTCCCCCCGTTATATTACAACTAATTCTTTTTCAGTAAATTATCATTTCTGGAAGGCTTAAACTATTGTATCTATCTATATATTCATCTGAATAACCAAACATAATACTTTAGTCATTACAGTAGTTCAATAAATATTTGTTTACCAAAATTCGGTAAAAATATCATCTGTTTAATCAATGCCATGGATTTGATCATTTACATATTGACTCTACATGCTTTTTTTTCAGACACAGTGAATCTTGGGGTGGTCTAGACACTGTTTTTGAGTGGCAGCCACGTATGAGCACTGTAGTAGCTGTTAGAATACCTGGTGCAAGTCAGCTCCAAGTTGCATTAAAGAGATGAACTGATTGTTGTAGAGGCAATCAGGAAAAACAGACAGTGGAATGTTAGTAATGAATAGCACTCTGATTATGCATTGGTAAGAGCCCTGGGTGGTACTCACACTGTTTATATTTTAATGTGTCAGCTATTTACCTCACAATGAGTTAAAATACTTCAGTTACTCCAATTGGTCCTTAGATGTCTCCTTAAAAAAATAAGAGGGGCAAATTAAATGATCCACTCAAATCCCTTTAATTTCTGCCATAAGGGTTCTAAACTATGAGATAGAAACAAAGCACTGTGAGTGACCTGAAAAACAAGAAGGGATATGATTTATTTTGACAAAAGAGTTAAGGACAGCCTTTGGGGTTAAGCGGAGAAAGAGCTGAAAGGGATTCTAAGGATGATGGCTTAACTTAAAGAGGGGTTTTATATTTTAGGAAGAAAGAAATAATAGACTTTGAGTTATTAAGCATAGATTATTTTTTGTAAGTTTAGTACTGCACTCTCCAGTATGGAGGTTAGATGTAGATACAGAGCACAGGAAATATAACCACGATGAACTGAGTTATAACAAAATGCAAATGCAATAGTTTCAATAAACAAATGGAAAACATTTAATCCCTAATTTTCATGTAAAGCATATGTTGAAGTTCTAAACTGGATACATTATGTTTGGTATATTAAATCATCAAATTCATGTGATAGGCCTATTTTTTACTCATTTTAACTTGGATAGAAAAAATTTCAAAATTATGTATGTTGTGCGCACTGTGTTTCATTCTGCATACCATGAACTTGGTAGTATTAAACTAAGTTCTGAAAATTATATCTATAATGAAAAATCTTTAGTTTTGTTTGAACACTTAGAAAGAATCTTCTTTTTACTCCTTCCTTTTTTAATTGCTTGTCTAATTTTTGAGTCTCTAAAAAAATACAACAGGAACAAATGTTAGAACTAATAATAAGAAATATACTTTTAGAAAATATTCCTCATTTTTATGAATAAGTACTTCTAATAACTTAAAATTTATTTCAATATAGTCATTTACTGGAAATATATCAAACTAATAATTAGGAAACTTGTATCAGCTATTTTAACTTTCCATAATTTTCATCTTAACACATTAGTACATTTATTCTTCTGAGAAAAATATTTATATAAATGTACTTATTATGCTAAACTAAAGTGAATGTTTGTTCATGCTTTATTTATAGTGTAGTTGACACAGCACTGTAGAATAACTTATGAATTCTACTAATGATAATATTTCTATTAGTTAATGAAAATTTCCTGAGTAATCTTCAACATTCCCCGTGATAAATGAAAGAAATAATTATTTAATGATTGATATGTACTAACTATTTCACTTTCTATAAACTAAACCTTTCCTGAATCTTGTGCAAGAGAGGTCAGAGAATAATTCCATTTAGCTTCACCTCCCAAGTTGTTTCAGGCACAGAAAGAATTTAGAAAGAATTTATTATTTTATAAACCCTGTACTATGTTGCACATCTCTTTTGACTTAAATCTCAGAGGTGATAGCCCTATTGTAACAAAGGTAGTGCATGTTTATCTTAACTTCATATTCACTTAATCTTTTCTTTTACAAAATTAGTAATTTGATCCTGTGAACACTTGTATCAGCTAAGAACTTGTATCACCATAGTATAGGAAAGAAACCAAGGAACAAGTAGTTTCAAGACCTTTCTTCTTGTTTTAAAGTCAGAATTCATAGAAAGAGAATTTGAACACTGTAAGTTTGCTTAAATGCCCATGACATTAATCACTCTGCTACATTGATTCATTAAATAAACATTATTTAGTAGGTTCCCATATCCTACATGTTATCTATTGGGTCCAGTCTTCATTAGTGTTTTATAATTATTAGAATCATTGGTAAATTAATTAATTCTTAACAATTAAAATACTTAGCAATTGTTAGTCAATACTGAACAATGTAAATATGTCTAAATCAAAATAGGTATTTTATTGCTAATTATACATTTCATAGATATTTCACTTGATTACAAATAGAGTTTTGTTGATTAAACCTCGTATGATCCTATTATATCAGTATTTGTTACTATATCAATAAGTCCAATCATCTAACTAGTAGAAATATAGGATGACATTTTTCACACAGTTATTCTATTGTAATAAATTGCCAGTCATTGTTTTTAGCATATCATGTGCTGCTATCTAAGTAAGTTATTGTAACTTTAATTTATAGGCATATGATGAATTAAATATTATGCTCATTCCTGTATCACCTTTTCCCCTTCCTTTACATGCTAGTGTAATTAGAAGTTGTTTTATAGTGCTGTCAGGATCGCTAAAATATTTAGAGCTTTAAAATATTAATCAAGAATCATTACACATTCATTTAAAGACTTTCTGTCTAACTGATATGAAGGGAAATGAAAAATGAAATATCTCTCATAAAGTCATTGAAAGAAAATAAAACTGTCTATAAAATATCCATTACATGAAATGAATCCCCTGGTCCTCTGGACTTGAACTTATCAAACTTCTTCCTGATGAACACCACTTTGTCTTTTCCAGTTAAAATTGTGTAATTTTCAATTACAGAATTCTAACTTATTTTAAAATTTTAACTGCTAATCAATCAACCTCAAACACCAGTGTTCTAATGCTTTGGAGAATTTACTCTCATATCAAAAATACATATTAAGGAACTATGTTATAAAAATCATTATTTTATATTGAGAGGCCCATTAACTGCAATTCACAATTTAAATACATTTTTCCCATTAAAGAAAATTTACATCTCCATGATTTTTTTGTGATCATATTCAACCCACATGAGTGTTACCATGCTCCAATATTACTTCATAAATACTTTTCATTGTATATAAATAAACAATGATATTAACATGTATCCTGGTCTTTGCATATTGGCTTACGTTTGTGACATTTTTATTCCAAACAAAGGCTAGAAACAAAAGCAGTAAATATATGTGGAGTGCCAATTCTGTTCCAGGAATTTTATAACACCTTCCAACATTCCATCCTAAGTAGGTAAGTTTATTTGTGAGGATAGGTAAGATTCCTCTGGTCAGTGTGTGTGTGACCCCAATATATATATATTTCAGTCCCCAAGGTGATGGTATTAACAGGTAGGACTTATGAGAGGTGGTCAATTCATGAGAAGATTAGTGCACTTTTAAAGGAGGCCCCAGGAAGAACCCAAATGAAGCAAGATGCCTAACATATTCATAAAATGGCACAGGGATAAGTAAAATACTTCCAAGTAAAGCAGGTGCAAATGGAAAATTAGACTTGAATTCACAAATAGTCATTTTGGGCTTTTCTGTTTACTTCCACACTGTCCTTCAGCAATCTAGCCTATTGAACCAAATCCATGAGAACTAAGATTTGGTTATTTGTGATCTCAACAGAACACAGAAGCTCTTTTTATTTTCATGTGTCTCCCTTAAAAAAAATGGATTACTATTTATAAAGACCAAGACTAAATGCAAAACCACACAATGAATCAAGTAGTAATTTTGGCAAGATGAACTGATGAACTTCTGCTTCTGTCAGTCACTGCAAATATAAGCTTTGGATATATCGTTATCTATCTTCATATAAGGCTCTAATATCCCATTCCCAAACTGTTCCCATCATGCCCTTCAGCATGGGCTCTACATTCGCTCCACTGGACTTCCTCTTCATGTCCTGGTGCTGATAAAAATCACCATCTCCCTAGAGGACAGTGCTCCCTGTGTGGACTCTGCAAGGTGGAGCTTTTCTATTCATTTCTATACTTTTCCTCAGCCTTATTGAGATATACTCAACAAACAACAAACTGTACATAATTCATGGGTACAATGTCATCAGTTTTGACACTTTTGTACGTGTGGATCAATCAACAGGATCGAGATATTGAATATAGCTATCATCCTCAAAAGTTTCCCTGAGCCCTCTGATTGTAATCCTTCCCTTCCTGGGATAACCTCTGATCTGTCTTCTGCCATTTGGGCAGGTCACTCATTGCTACTTCCATATATCCCCTCTCTCATCTCTTTCCCCTGAACCTTTAGATGTTCCTTTCACTAAATGAACAATGTGTTCTCAAAAATCACAAGTTTATTGTAATATCTTTATATTTGCAAATAAAAAGTTTTCTGAGGTCTGAAGTGAGTGGGGATATGGATGCAGGTTTTCTTGGAGAGTCTCTGAGCACTTGGTGCAGATGGCCTCCCTTAGTCACACTAGATGCATGCAGTCAGGATACTTTATACTGACTTGTATACCCCTTCCTCCCATGGTCCAGCTCTCAGACAACAGGAGTAGGCGGAATGTCATTCTGCACTGCTGCTAAGCCAGTGCCCTTCTCTGGTCTCCTCCTATTGTTTGTGGGGATGATCTCTCAAGGTACAGAGTAGCTTAATCAGACTTCACGTATGTTCTGTCCACTTTTTTTCAACTGTATATCACTTTCCCATCAACAATGCACCATTTCACTTTTATCAACTTTGTGATTAGGGAAAACCCCTCTGAAATTGTTTTTGTTAACTGTCAGTTCTCAGGGGAGGATTCTTGTAATATGTTTGATATCCCTTCCCCCACTCTCGGTTTCAGCAGTACCTACAAGACATGGTGTCAAGTATCACTTCTCAACCCTTGAAGACAACATTTCATTCTACTGTTTTGGATGGATATGGGCAATTTTAACAATTCTCCCATAATTTAAAAGGCAAGAAGAATGTGTTGAAAGAATTCCATAGGCTATGGCTGTTTGATTCAAATATCAATTTGCCTTACCTGCTTGTGCTATATGAGTTCACACTTTTTATTATTGTTTTACCACAAGGGCCATAAGAATTGAATATATTTTATAAATATAAAATGTCATATGTGTGTACTGATTGCAATACTAATTTAAGATGTACCCTACTAATTTTCTAAAAATTAGTCCAAAGACCATTTATTGAAAGCAGGGAATACTAAATACTTCAAGAAATGGACAAAATGATTTAGTTATATATTTAGAAGTAAAATTAATGTGTTTATAAGGAAGGAAACATGAAAAAGCACTCTTGTGTAGGCTATGTACATCACTTTTATTTCCAAAAGAATGATTAATTGTGCTATGTGGCCTAAGAGAAAGGGTGTATTAACACAAGATTTTAGATGTTTTTCTGAGCATGAAACTAATTCAAATTAATAAGGAAATAATTGCCCCTCTCTGTTACTACATGTATTACCTAATTACAGAATGAATAAAATGTCACAGCAAAGAGAGTGACATTTATTTAACAAGCAATTATTAGTAACATGTCTGCCTCTATTGAACTTGCAAAGGGCTGTGGAGTTGAGTGCGTCTGACAATCTATTGCTTTTGTTCATTCACTTTACTCCAAACAATGTGAAAAACCAGCACACACCATTTTGTTCCTATTCTTTAGAATGCAACAATTTTTAAATCCTGAAAAAAATACTTAATAAGCAAAAACAATAGGGGAAAATTTCATAGAAAAATTATATGTTTCTGGGAGGTTGTGAATGAGACAAAGTCATTTGTAAAATGAAACTTTCCTTGTAGGTTTAATGTCTAAAATTCAACCTATAGTACGTTTATGGTACTGGTTATCATATGTTAAAATTATTATCCATTTCCTTTTACTAAGATCGGTGATCATACATAAAATTATCATTAGTGGAGCATATACTTTCCCACATCAGTGTGTTCTTTCAGAAAGAACTTCAGGCTCTTAGTTCCAGATTAGCTCCACGGGACCACGATTACAATCCCCCTTCCTTTTATTTTGATTTTGAATTTTCTTACAGTTCTCCATTATCTTAATTATTATTACTGTTTTCTGTGTTTATAGGCTTAGTTTGGGTCTTCCATTCTTTTTTTCCTTTCTTTTCCTCGTTTTTCTTTTCTTTCTTTCTTTGTTTTAATTTTTTTTTCTATCCACAGGCTGGAGATATAGCTCAGTCTTAGAGCACTCACTTGCCATGAGTGATGTCCTGGGTTCAGTCCCACACCACAACAAACAAACAAACCCAAACCATCTTTTACTTCACATTGATCTTTGTATACCAAACCTGATGAACAGGAAGAATTGATAGGTACAAGGTATTATAACAACCCAGGAATACATATTTTGGAAAAAAAAATCCTTTCTGGAATTGAAAATTCAATGACAAAATTAGCTCTACATGTTTTGAAGACATTAGATTAATAGTTAGATAGATTAATAGTTTCTAGACATCACCGGGATGTGGCTGCAGACTTTATTATTAGTTTTGTAGCTTATATTTGCCAAAGGTCTTTCATGTAGTTTCATGACAATTATTGTATCCTATGTGGTAGTGTGCTCATCCAAAAACCCTCTAAATTGAAATGTTATGGATTGAATCTGGATAACAACTAAAGGCTCACGTGCTGAAGGCTTAGTTCTTTATGCAGCAATGTTTAGATGTAGGGGTTTTGGAAAGTGAATGGAACATGAGGATTCTACCCTCATCAATGGACAAATTCTTTGATATGTTTGTCATCTGATGGTGTTATTGGGAATTGGTGAAAATTTAAGGGGATAGGGAACAGTTGGAGTAAGGAGATCACTGAGTGCACAAGAAGAGTTTGTTAGGTCTCTGGGACCTAACCCCTTTCTCTGTTTCCTGATTGCAATGAGGAGAGCAGCTTTGCTTCAGCACATCCTTCAGTGGTGGTGGTGATGTTTTGCCTCACCATAGGTCCATGGCAATCACAAAGCAGGCAACCAAGAATTAAGACCATGGACCAAAATATGCCTTTTGTCCTTAATTTGATTTTCTCAGGTAATTTGTCACATGGATAGAAAACTGACTAACACACCATAAGTCCATGAGGAAGGCTTCCTACATTCACATAAATTGAGAGAACATATGTTGATTAATACTTTTATCTCTTTCCATTGTTCTAGAAATTTACTGAGCTTCATTTATGATTGAGGGTAATGTTATTATTAGGAAGTTATTGTCTGGCACCACAACTAAGAGTCGAGAAATAAAAGCACAGATATATTTTTCCCTAGTAGTTCTGTATGAATCTGGAAACATCACATTTCTCTTCCTTGGATTAGGGAGCAGGGGTGAGAATACCCCCAGTTTTGTAGTTCTGATGAATCTCACCATCCAGGATGTTGAGGATAATGAGTCAAAAATAGGTACAGTGAAACAGGTATTATGGCATTCTTACCTTGGGGAATGAGCAGAGTCAGATGAGAGGAAAGATGAGACGATGAGAGGGAGATTGGTTTTTTGGTTGGTTTGTTTGTTTTTAGTTTTCTGAGGAAATCAACAGCACTTTCCTGAGGCAGGAACAAGACACATGCACACAGAACAAAGTGTGCCACACACTGTAATAAATAGTGCTTACCAGAAGAAGTCAGAAGTCAGAGCATTAGCTAGAATAATGCAGGAGGAAAACTGATGATGAGCAAAACAAAGAAGGGTGCATGAAACATGGGGCATTTTAGAAGAGCAGAGAGGTATGGATGCTATTTAAACCCGAAATTTTTAAATCAGCAATAACAAATGTAATCACAGTTCATACTAAGCATATTGTTATATCATATAAAAATAACCTGAAAATGAAACCCCATATCAATTACTCTAAAATGATGAAAACAAAAAAAATGTATAAAAATAAAAAAAAATGTATTCTAAATATGTTTACAAATCCTCATAGGTTTAATAACTGCAATGAACTTATCAAGTGAGAAAGATGATGAATAAGGAAGAAAAATCACCCATAGGCGGCCAAGAAAAGGGTCTCAGAGAAGGAAAGGAGGAGAGGACTGGGAAGTCAAGCTTCTGATGTTAGCTGGTCCAAGCTACAAAAAACAGTTAACAGCCCCTAAACATGACCTCCTCTTGCACCAACAGACCCTCACTCTACCCTTATGCTAATAAAGGCTTACAAATCACTCCTCTCTAGGTTTGCTGAAGAAGACAAATAGAGTTGATTGGCCCCTTGATTAATCTTATATCCCATCAGTTGCCTATGAGGACACATCAGACCCATAAAAACGCCTGAACAACAGACACCCATTGACAGCCCTCTCTTGGGACCCCTTCCTCTTTGGGAGCTCTACTGTCTATCACTCTAATAAATCCTGTTACTTTGCTCTTACGCTTGTGTCCATGGATATTATTCCTCAAATTTGTGAGACAAAGAACCCACCTGACATCCACTTGCCCTGTTACAGTGAAACCCTGAGAAAAGAAAGAGAATTGATCAGTTCACCTGCCATAAATGGTCTCCCATGTGTCCAATGTCTTGTGTAGATAACCTGAAGGTAAAATCCTACTTATTTTCAGGATACCTCTGTCATTTCAATGCAAGCTTTTCTGCAGGACGTCAGAGGGTATTGTGGACCAGTCAGGCAAGCCAATCAACACATGACTTGTTATTCAGGCACTTTGGTTTCTATGTTAGTTAGCTTTCCATTATTGTAAAAAAAATTCTGAGGTACTTGATTTATAAGAGAAAAAATTTATTTTAGCTCACAGTTTTAGAGGTTTCAGTCCATGACCAATTGGCTCTGTTGCCTTTTGACCTATAGTGAGGTAGTACATCAAGGTGGCATAACCACCCACTTCATGAGAGAGGACAAAAGAAAGGAAGAAGAAGGGGCTGGAGTCCTACTGTCTTCAATGAGGGACTGTCCCCAGGGACCTAAGACCTCCAACCAGGCCCCACCTCTTATAGGTTCCATCACCTCCCTATAAGACCATCTGGGGACTAAGTCTTTACCACATGGGCCATTTGGGGACACATAAGTTCTAAACTAAAGCACTTGCTACTATTTACGTAACATTGTCTTAATACAAATACCCCAAATTGCCCGATTTTCTCAATCTATTTCTATATGTTTTTTCACCTACTGAATTAAAAATGAAATAAAACTAGAAAAGTTCTCATTGATAAAATAAATTTATGTTGATAATCAATTTTAAAATATATTTTTACAGGCTGGGTTTGTGGCTCAGTGGTAGAGAACTCACCTAGCATGTGTGAGGCCTTGAATTCAATCCTCAGTACCACATAATGATAAATAAATAAAAGTAGTATGTTCATCTACAACTAAAAAAATATATTTTTTAAAAAATATATTTTTGCCAGAGATATTCAGATAACATAAATTAAATGGTTTTAGATTTAAGTTAATTCTTCACTTTAGAATTATTTTTAATATGCATTCATATTATAAAACATGACTTTAAGTTTACTTAATTATTCATTCATTGTAAAATAAGGGGATTATCTTCAAGAAATCTTTTATAAAGTTTTTTTGAAATGCAATATGAACCTCTTCTCTTTCACGAAAACAACTTTATTAATTTAGTCTCCTGATTATAAAAAATGTACAACATGATGTTTTAATATAGAAATATGAATATACGTGTGATTAGTACAGTTAAGAAAATTCATATTCATATCTTACATTGTTACATTGTATGTATATGTGTGTGTGTATGTATGTGGTGATAGCACCTAAAATAAAGTTGTAGTTGTGTAGGATTGAAGCCATCTTAAGTACAGAAAAGCTACAGAGAAAAATATCGTAAAAACATGTGAATCTATGATTCAAAATTTATATATATTAATATTGTCACATTAGATTACAATAGTATTTAATGTCAAATCTAGCACCTAAGTGTGCACTTTTATCCTTCCTGTTACAGACTAAATGCTTGTGTCCCCCCCAAATTCATATGCTGAAATTTCATTTCAAAGTGATGTTATTTGAAGGTGAGAACTTTGGCAGGTTATTAGATGGGACCCCACTAACTAGGCTGAGTTTTTGTAAGAGAAGAGACATACTAGAGCTTGTCTGCTTTCTCCTATCTCTGCCTGGTGAGCACCAGTGAGAAGATGAACATCTGCAAGCCACAAAGCAAGCCCTTACCAGTCACCATATCTGCCAGAACCATGATCTTGGACTTCGCAGCTCCAAGAATTGTGAGAAATAAATGCTTGTTTTTTTCCGCCAGCCAGTCTAACGTAATTTGTTACAGATGTCCAAACTTAGACACCTGCCACGTCCCTTTCCTCTAACTTCCTTGGGCCAAATTCAACTTCTACCAAGTTTTAATTTCTTATTCCATATTTACTCATTAACCATGCAAAGCACTGAAGATCCTTTTAATATTCACATGTCATACTGTATGCACTGTTTCCTAAATTGATGTTTGCAATCTCTATGCTGACATGTTTAATATGTGTTTCTATAAAATTAGAAATAAAACTAAATAGAAAAAGATGGAAAGTACACTAGGTCATCCAGGTCACCATATTTCACTAACGATAGTGGACCACATTTAATTTGGGAAATAATATAACAATATTTAATGTCTAATATCATATATCAAACAGGACTCTTTTTTTCTCTCCATTTTAAGACCTTCCTAAAATATGACACAAGCAGTTTCTTCCCTCACATTTTTCCAAAGAACCTGTTGACAACTATTATAGTTATAATATTCAGCCTCTCCAAAATTTGTGTTGATATTTATTTGCCATCATGACAGTGTTGGGAAGAGGAATCTTTAAGATATTTTTAGGTCATGAATATTCTGCCCTTATGAGTACACTGACTTCCATTATCACAGGAGAAGGTATAGTTATTCTGGGAGTGAAGTCACCTTCTCCTGCCCTCTCTTGATCTTTGACCTTCTGTTCACTAATGCCTTCTGTCATTTTTTTTTCTGATGTAAAAAGAAGGATTGCACCACATGTAGCCCTTCGATCTTGGACTTCAGAACTGAGCTAATAAAGTTCTGTTCATTATAAATTATACAATCTATGTGGTTTGTTTTAGTGGCACAAAACAACTAAGAAAAAACTACCTTATTTGCTGCCTTGCTGATACACAGTACATGGCATTTTTTAATCAGAGTATTGGATAGACAAAGAAGTAGTATTTTGTAACATCTCCCTTGGATATGTACCTTGAAACATAAAAAAAACACAAAGTTTCAATGAGGAAACAACTTTAGAAATTTATATCTATATTGTCACAAACTCACTGTTTTTTGTTTGTTTTGTTTTGTTTTTTTGAGGAAGTAAAATGGATTACCTAAATGAATGCATGGACCAATGATTCTTTTTTCTTTCTTTATTTGTTCTTTTTAGTTATACATGACAGTAGAATATACTTTGATATATCATCCATACATGGAGTATAGCTTCCCAATTTTGTGGTTGTATTCAGTGTGGAGTTACGTTAGAACAGTGATTCCTAAGGCAAGTAGCTTGTGGGGAACAAAGGTCAGAGACATAATGTAGCCTCTGCTTCAACCCAGGTTCTTCATTTCAAGTGTGTGTGCCCCACTTTACATGTATTTGAACTTTTCAAGACACATTTCACATTTGAATGTGTTTATGATAGATTGTAAATGTTATATATTGGTAGCTAATTCTAACCAAGGTATAAACTAATAAAATACACTAGAGTCAGGCAAAGACTATGGAATTCTCCTGTAAAGAACATTGAAATTTGACTCAAAAAAGTATAACAGAAGATAATTCAAGGCTAAATAAATACATAAAAATGGGCAAATCTAGGAGTGACATATTTGGTTACTGAAAATTAATTATTTTAATTAATCAAAAGCATTGCATATCTAAGAAAATTCTTGATTCTCTAGGAGAATTGAGATTCAAAACAATTAGCATATATGTATATATGGATGGAGACAATTCAGTATAAATCTTTTAAAATTCAATCTACAAAAGTAATTTGCTATTTATATTTAACCAAATGAATGAAATTACTATAAATTTGTATATAATTCGACACAATCCAGACAATAAAGAAAATATACTATATAAAAATTTAAGGTTAGAGTTTATCAATGACCAGAAAGCATTTGGAATTGATTATTATCTTTGTATTTCTCAGAAAACATAACTATCATTAGCAATAAATTTACTACACATGTCGCACAAATTAAAAATTGAAATCACATATATTTTATGTCACTTCTGTCAATTCACAATACATTATTCATTTTACAAAAATTTAATATTTAAATTTTTAAAAATTAGACTACATGAAATAATCGGATTGTAATATTTCAAAAGAACAGATATATTTGTTGTTCTTATCTGTGAAGTCAATGTCTGAGACAAATACAAGGGCTTTGAGGATATCCATCTAATTTCCAACTTCTACAGTACATTAATAAACTTAAAAACTCTCAATATTTCCTCAGAGTAATCACTTTTGAAATAACTCCACTACTTTAACATATTTCTTGATTTCTTCAATATGTATTAATTATTATCATTTCTTTTTTACAAAATGCTTATTATTTGTCTATTCAAAAAGCTGGTCTTTGATTTTATTTATAACTCCTAAAGATAATTTAGTAGTTCAGCTTGTTTTCTAATGTATTAATTTTAATCTTCACATTTTTGACCCCAATTAATTTGTAATATTGTTTACTGTCATCAAATCTTATTTCTTGTTTCAATTTTTAAATTATTCCTTTTAGTGTCTACTTTAATAATACAAATATGTGCTTTGAATAGAGCTTTGCAAATTTTAGGTCTTGTGAAATTTGGTATTGTTATGAGATAAATTGTTTTATAACTAAATGTTGATATTGTTTTAGTTCCAAGAAGTTTTTAACAATTTGTGATAAATACATATTTGAATATATTTACTTTTTGTTTGTTTAATTGCTCATCTAATTCTTATTCATTACTTCTTTCCTTAAATGTGAGGTTACATAATGTATTCCTAAAGCTTACTATTTTAAGCATTGGTTAAGGTTTCCTTTGTAGGTGCAGTCCCTGATAAAAAAGCATTAGTCTGTGATTTTCATTGTATCCCTCCCACCCCCAGACACATACACACATACATAAATGCATTTGTGTCCCAAGAGGACAAGGAAATTCTGCCATCCCCTGTCTCTTCTTTTGGGGTTTAACTCCTTTGGGGCGGGGTAGAATCCATTTGATGGATAACCCTGAATTTAGCTCAGCTGAGAACTCAAGAGGTCACACGTTTTTGCTTTGAGGGTGCCATGTTCTATTCACTAGCAACTGTTACTCCACACCATGGTTCTAACAAATCAGTAAAACATTTCCAAAGGTGAAAAGTATAGAGGAAACTGAACATTTCTTCTATAAAGTTTGGATATGTTCCTGAGTGTGGTCACTGATGTTTGTACCCATTCAAATATTAAAATCAAGAAAATATGTCTTTAAAAACAGTGGATATATTGGACTGGAAGTAGGCATTTCGATTTTCAGTCTTGAGTGGGTAATATTGGCCATGTGCCGTTGTCATTCCAGCCTCTCTCTCTAGACACTAGCTCCAGTCTAATCCTTGATGAAGATGCAACTGTTGCTGCTGCTGTTTCTGCCACTCCTACCACCATGACAGCTACTCCAACTGCCATGATTATTACTACTACTCCCACATGCTTACATACTATTTTTGCTTACAATAGTTTGTTTTTAAACTTTGCATTTTGAAGTTTATTGTATTAAGTGTAGTAAAATAGTGTTTTGTCACTTATCTCAGTTTTAAAATCTTTATATTTTAATACAACTAATATGTTAATTTGGGTATCTTTACATTATTATATTTCATTACTATAAAGTAATATAATTAGGTCAATAAAAATAGAGTAATATATTTAGACAGATCATAAATATTTGAAGTAATGCAAATATGCTGGTACCTCGACATGTGATTAAGTAATTCAGGGACACTCCAAGTGAATTTGGGTTGGCATGAAATAACCATACAGAGACGGAGAAAATAGATTTTTCTTGGGATTCTTCAGCGAAGACATCTCTGCTCCAGCTCCCACAAGGGAGGCAGATAAAAGAGGAGGGTGACATTCTGAAGCCCCTTTTTACTGAGGGGAAGACACCCAATGAGGGGGGGTCAGGTTTCAGGGGGTTGAGCCTAGCTTCCTGATGTCTGTGGTCAGTAGATTGGCTGACATCTTGGAAGGCCACACACATCTCAGGTGCTGTGTGGGATCAAAAGGCAGAGCAAGCAAAAAGGACACACACGTGCACAGCCCAGACAGGGCAGCAAAGTCAACCCAGTATGCTCGGGAGCTCAAAATGCTCACAGCTCACACACACAGCCCATGGCTGCCCTGTGACATGTTGGTAAAAATATTTAACAATGTTTTGTGTTTATATACAGGCATGTGCATGCAATTTCTAGAAAGAGGGGATTTTGTCATCAAATATTTTTAGGAATCAACATTTTCCCACACTTGGGGTATCTCAGTCAGAGCTGCCCATTACCTTGATTTGAAATAGGAATATTAGCACTGATACAGAGTCTTAATATAAAAGTCTAAGTTCCAGAGATAAAATTTATCTAAATTCTTCTGCTCTATAATATACACATTTATGTTTCCCAAGCACATTTAAAGTTTGATAACAAAGTCATTTCATAGTGCCTTTCTTTTCCTGACCATAATTGTTGAAGTTTTCTTTGAGCAAAAAATGACCACTGTTGTAGCCACATTGAAAATGAAATCCCAGGTCCGGTCTTTGGCATGTCATCCTTGACATGACATTGATCTGCACTCGGAGTGATTCAACTCACTGCACCAACAGCACAACTTGCTAGGACATAGCTTTTCTGACTCTGTGAATATGCACACCTTAGGTGTCACTTGTGACTTCTCTGTGCCACGAGTTAGACTTGAAGAAATCCAGTTAATTACTTGACCACAGATATAAAGTTTTAAGTAGCAGAGCCACAATCTGCACTCAACTGTGATATTGTCCAAGTCTTTACTCTTTGTTTGATAACATACTTGTTAACTTTATTTTGTTAACTCTCCCATTTGTTAGTTCATCTAATAGTTTACAAATATCATTATGATAAACCCTCAAATATTGATCAAGACTCACAGGGCCCAGGCTTTCTATCTCCCAGTCTCACTGAAAAACTCCCTCCCCATTCCTGTCTTCATTCAGCCATACTGAATTGCAATCTGAATTTTGAGTCTTCCATATATTTGACTGTATCAAAATTCTTGGGTATACAGGTTCTTTGCCTGTGAACTCTTCATCTCTCAGTTGGATCTTCCCAACCTCTTGAACACTCCCTGGATGGTAATGCATCTTTCAGGTCTCAGGTGATACTTTCCAGAAGGCATCTAGTCCCCTCCCCTGGTTATATACTCACCACACTCACCACCTTCACATGCCTATGCAGCAAATGAACTCCTTCATTCTACCTCCTGAGTGTATTTCTAGCACTTTGGAAAGTCTAAGTACACTTCTCTATTCTAAGAAAAACGCTCCTTTCACATTTAAGATATATGGAATTAGAGTACTATTTACAAGCAGTGTGTGCACATTTATAAAAGTGTTGGCTGTGTTATGATGGTGGCAATTGTTTTCCTAAAATGCTGCTTTTAAGCAGTGATGCTTTTATATTTGAAGAGATATTAGAGGTTTTTTAAAAAGACCTGCAATGATATTTTACAAATAGCATTAGGCAGTCTTTGTCTATCTTAGGAAGCTGTTATTAGCAATAGAGTCACTTAGCAAATGAGGAAACTGAAGAAAAGAAGAAAGGTGTGGAATATATCATTTGATGGAAGTCTGAGTGAATAGATCCTTCAAGTCCTTTGTCCTAGGGAACCACCTTTCTGTGACTATTAGCTTGTGTTTGCATATGTCAAATAATTCTTGCTACAGTGCCTTCTCTCCCTTCCAATGTCAGTGGTGTGGTCTTGTCATGGCGTTTTTCTTACCTGACCCTCTTAGAAGACTTCCCGCTTCCTTGAAGGATTTTCGTTCGCTTCGTTTGTCAAAGCTTTCTGCTGCCCCCTGCTGGACAAAACTAGCTGATTAGTTTTCATATTCCAATACCACCTCAAGATGTATTCGGAGAAAAACAAACAAACAAATGAAGTGTGGATACACCACTCCACCAATCACAACACCCAAAATATTAGTGTTTGATCATCAGAGAGGGCATTGTGTTTGTTATGTGAGATTTCAACTAACTATAGATTCTCTTCCTTTTGAAAAAAAGTATTTGTATCCCTCATCTACTTTGAATAGGATTAGAATTTATAAGAAATTGATACCATTAAAGACTGGATGGTTTAGAGTCTTTCACTTTGGGGCATCATATCTCTATAAAATAAATTTTGTGAACAACATACTAAAAGTAAAGGGACTCCAGGAAAATATGACTTTGAAAGCTGAATCTTTATTGGAATCTTCAATCTGTTATATTTTGGTGGAAATGACACACTTTTCAGTAAAACTGCTTAAGATAGCTATAAGTAGGTACAGCTGTGGATCTGTGAGATGGTGGGTCTCTATTCTGCTGACTCCTCAGGTGCCACCCACATGTTTTGCATTGACAAGTGAAGCCAGATTTAAAGATAGGTAGTTAGTGTAGTTAGGTAAATCATAGTGTCGAGTTCTTGCTTCCCCAATGTTGAAGAATAACACCAAAGAAGCACGCCGAGGCAAGGTCAGAGTAGAAATTAGAAGTTTATTAAAGGACAGCAGAAAAGACTTCTCCCGGAGGAAGAAGGGGACCCAAGAGGTGGAATCCGTGGAAGTGAGGTTGTTTCCCCTTTTTATAGTTTTGGTGATGGAATGTAGGTTGGAAGGCCCGAGGGGTGGGACACAGGTGGGCCAAAGAAGTAATCTGGTCAGGAAGGACTTCTGAGTCAGCACCTTTTTGCTGGGGGCTGTTCATTAACATTTCTTTGAGGTGGACTTTGGCCTAGGGCCTTTTAGGGACTTCATTAACATTCCATGAGTTGTCCTGTGTTTTCCCCGAGTCATTCTCCGCATGGTCTCCATTTTAGATTTCACTCGGCATTAGACCCGATTTATCTAACTACACTGACTACCTAACTTTAAATCTGGCTTCAATAGGGTCTAAAATAGAGTAAGATAAAGAAAATGGAGGCCATTATAGAGAATGGAGTCCAGGAAACCAAAGCAGCACTTGGGGAAATTGAAATGTTAATGCCCCCAAGGCCCAGAACCCATCCTATGGAACTCTTTTTTTTTTCTTTTTCTTTTTTTTAATTGATTTTATATTTTTTTAAATACATGACAACAGTGGAATGCATTACAATTCTTTTTTTATTAGTTGCTCAAGACAATACAATGATCTTGACATATCATACATTTGATTCAAATGGGGTATGAATTCTTATTTTTCCACGTGTACAGATTGCAGGATCACATTGGTTATACAGCCATGTTTATACATACTGCAATACTAGTGTCTGTTGTATTCTGCTGCCCTTTCTATCCCCCTTCCTCTCCCCTCCCCTCCCATCACCTCTCTCTACCCAATCTATTGTGACATATTTCTCTCTCTCTTTTTTTTCTCTTCCCCCTTACACCATCATATATGTAATTTTGTATAACAATGAGGGTCTCCTTCCATCTTCCATGCTGGTGGGACTGCAAATTGGTTCAGCCTATTTGGAAAGCAGTATGGAGATTCCTTGGAAAGATGGGAATGGAACCACCATTTGACCCAGCTATTCCCCTTCTCGGACTATACCCAAAAGAGCTAAAAGAGCATACTACAGGGACACAGCTACATCAATGTTTATAGCAGCACAATTCACAATAGCTAGACTGTGGAACCAACCTAGATGCCCTTCAATAGGTGAATGGATAAAAAAAAATGTGGCATTTATATGCAATAGAATATCATTCACTCAGCACTAAAAAATAACAAGATCATGGCATTTGCAGGGAAATGGATGGCATTAGAGCAGATTATGCTAAGTGAAGTTAGCCAATCCCTAAAAAAACAAATGCCGAATGTCTTCTTTAATATAAGGGGGGTGACTCAAAACAGAGTAGGGAGGAAGAGCATCAGAAGAAGATTACCACTAAACAGGGAGGAGAGGTGGGAGGGAATGAGAGGGAGAAGGGGAATTGCAAGGAAGATGGAAGGAGACCCTATGGAACTCTTAATGAAGCAGCTGTTAACAAACAGGAAGTGCTAATCAAAAACCACCCCAGGCCCTTCCTGCCCAGATTACTCCTTCAGCCCACCTATCTCCCACCTTTTGGGCCTTCCCACCTGCATTCTATCACTGCAAGATAAAGAGAAACAAAGGACATGAATGTGGGAAAACTAAAAGAAGATCTTAGCTATAAAAAAGGGAAGACCACCCCCTTCCACAGATTCCCCCTTTTGGACTCCACCTTTCGGATTCCACCTTTGGGGTCCCCTTCTTCCTCTGGGAGAAGTCTTTTCTGCTGTACTTTAATAAAGCCTTCTACTTTCCACTCTACACTTGTCTCGGCGTGCTTCTCTGGTGTTATACTTCAGCATTCGGGGAAGCCAGGACTCGTCACTGGTAAACAGCCATAACGCAAGCACACATATGTTCCTGAAACTGTCCCTGTACACCACAGTGGTCACACTCTCCTCAAAGTAACAGAACCAATGATACTTACTCTGTGCTTCAAGTCCTTTTGATACCCATGATGAGAATCAGGACCTAATCCCATTTCAGATGTGAAGACTGAACACTGAGAAATGAATGGCAAGAGTAGAAAACAAGTTTTATTTAAAGGCTAGAACAGAGATAGACTTCTCAGAAGAGAAGGGGCCCCAGAGCTGGGTGTCCAAGGAAGTGGGGGTATCCTGCCCCTTTTATACATTTTAGATTGTCCTTGTTCTCATGCTTTCTCCTCCCCACATCCTTCCTACATGACTAGTGACCAAAAGATGGGGTGATCCAAGGGCTGAAATGAAGCGCCCAGGGGTACAGGAAGGGAGGGCCCGGGGGCATTAACTAACAACTTCTACAACTCGCTGCAGGGAGCAACAATTCCCTGAAGGTAGGTGTCCTTGAAAACTGGTTGGAGAAGAGGGTGTGCTCTGGAGGTATTAGCATTTTATTTCCTCTCCTTTCAAACCAGTCTGCCATCTTCGATCTGACCCCATCATTCATTACTGTCCCCCTTCATTTTTCATTCATGGCAATTCTTCCCTCCACACACACTCTTTGGTGGTGGCAGACTATGTCAACCTCCAAGGGAGCCTTGACCTCTTGCAACAACTGTATGTGTCCAGGTGCTGCAGTCCGGCTACAGCAAAATAACTGGGGGGGGGGGGGGACAAACAACTTGTGTACGTTGATACAGCAGGAGTGGGAGCCATTTATTGTAGGACAATAGAGGTATTTATACATTCCACACAGCTTATCTTAATTAACATAAACTCGATACAGCAGTCAACCAATAAGAAATCTCCACATCTCATTGTGTTTTTCGATTACTTTTTTTACTGATCACCAAAAATGTTAACCATATTTTCATGTGCTTTTTTTCCTTCTATATATTTTCTGAGGAGTAGTACTTATTCAAAGTTTCATCCAATATCTAGAGATTTGGCTAGTTTCCAATTGGTGAGTTTTAACTGATCTTTATATGTTTGGATGTGGGTACTTGTCTTTTCATTTCTCTAGCATTATCTTTTGCAGAGCAAAAGTTATTTGTTTCTGTTTTTGTTGTTGTTGTTAACTCTGATAAAGTCTATTTTATCAATGTATTTTTCAGGATTGTACTTTGGGTATGTTATGCACGAAAACTACCTAAAAACAAGTTTTTCTTTTCATTAAAACGTTCTCAGCTTTACATTCTGCATGTCACTCCTATGGTTCATTTTAAACTAAGTATTATATAAAATACAAGTCATACATCATTTTATGCCACAGTCTGGCTAGCTGGGCAAAATAACCCGGGGGGAGTGACAAGCAACTTGTGAAGATTGATACATCGGGAGCCGCTTTATTGCAGGACAACAGAGGAATATATACTTAACTAATTACACACAGCTTATCTTAATTAACATAAACTAGATACAGCAGTCAACCAATAAGGAATCCTCATCAGCTTAATCATTACACACAGCTTAACTTAATTGACATAATCTAGACACAGCAATCAGTCATTAAGGAATCTCTATCATCTTAATGGCTCAATGGTATTACTTTTCAAACCACTCCTCTTGGCAAAGTGCCAGCCACCATCTTGACTTGTCTGTGGCTCTCAACGATTTTATATCTTATAAGTATATAAATATACATATGTGTGTATTTATTCATATACACACATTTCAAATTATTTGCTGAAGGGAAGGATTTTTTTTCTCTTTTGTCAAAAATGAACTAGCCATATTTGTTTCTATTTCCAGGCTGTATTTTGATGTGTTTCTCTGTAATCTGGTCATTAGTGGAGGTCTTCAAATCATGTGATATGAATCTTGCTAGTGTGCTTTTCCTGTACCAAATTGTTTTTGGTATTTCTTTCCCTTTACTTTTTCATACAATTTTTACAAACAGTTTTTAAATATATATGAAATAACTTGCTGAGATTTTGATTATGATTGCTTGTGGAATTGTGTATAGATTATGTACAAAACATTGTCTGCATTTTTAGTTTTTAGTTGGTATCTCTCGCAATTGCCAGATTCATAACTAAATTTAAATTCCTAATTAAAGTTGGTATTGTACCAGGTCAATTTAAATGATTTTTAAGATAACAGATTTTTTTTCTCATTCTTATTTTATGTTATGGTTGTCATAAACATATTTACATAGATTTAAATCACTACTGGTTTCATAAATGTTGCTTTCTACTCTCATAGTTATTTAAGATACTATAAGTTAGAAAAAATAGTCTTATATTCACCCTGATATTTATCATTTTGTCTTCCTTCCTTCTTACAAATCTCAGATTGCTACTATTCTCATTTTCCTGATAAATTTCTATAGCATGTCTCATACAATATTTTAATAGTGCATCATCTGAGGTTATCTTCATTCAGGCTTCATTCCTCCAGGGTATTATCCCAGGTTTTAGATTTCTAAATTGAAAGTGTATCCACATTTACCTCCCCCCACCCCTGCCCCCAACAACAATCTTAATAGGTTGTTCCAATGTCTTCTGGTTTCCAGTGTTTTCTGATCAGAAATGTAAAGCAATTTGAATTGATCATCCCAAATATGCAAGTGTTCATGTTTACTCTCTGTTTTCAAGTTTACACGTCTCTATCTTTGATTTTAGCTCTTGAATCATAATGTGCCTTGATGTGCTTTTCTTTACATTTATACTTTTCAAAGTTTGGTGCACTTCTTTAACCTAAATATTTATGTTTTTATACTAAATTGGGGGAATTTCATCATTTCTTTTATTTTCATTCCTGCACCAAAGTCATCTTCTTTATTCCCACAATCCCCAGGTAATAAATATTGAACTTTTTTGATTTATCTCCAAATGACTGGGGTCTCATTCTTTATCTCAGTTCTTTAAGTTGGGTAAGCTTTACTGACATATCCAGAACTTTGCCATTTTCATCTCTATTCTCCACTTGGCTATTAAGTCCGACTTGTGATCTTTAATTAGATATTAAATATTTCAGTTCTATCAATTCTATATAGTTTTTAAAAATAGTTTCTACATGTTTAAGAATTCTGAGTTTCCTCTCACTTTAATGATTTATAATGCCTCTGTAAAAATCATTGTCAACTTGAGGTTTACAGGTTCTAAACTTTTTCAACTTTTATTACAGCAGATAACTTGAATTATAACTGGGTGATTTATAACAGTATTTCTGAGATTCTAGATTCTTTTAAAATCATTTACAAAATATTGACATTTTTCTCAGCTCATTTATTCTTGCTAGAAGTTATCCTCCTAGGTTAAGTCCACAAATTTTGTCTAACCCTCAGTAAGTTGTGATTCCAGTGACAGTTCAGTTTTATACGCTTTGCTACCTTCCTTATGCCATCCTATGTATACACAATTTAAGAGTTAGTTTTGAATTTAGATAAATGGTATCATGGATCAGCAATTTTTTTCTGTAAAGAATTTTTCTATAATATATATTTTTATGTTTTGTAGATCATGTTTGGTGTGTGTTTTATATTCTATGTTCACAGATGGTCTCTATCTTAGAAAAGTTAAGTTTTGGGATTTTTATAGTGGTGTAAAATTAATAAACACTTAGGAGAAACCATAATTAAACTTTAGGTTGTGATCCTGTCCCCAGGTGGAGGGAGTGGCTTGATGTTTTCTCAGGATACTCTGCAGTGCTGTGACCACAGGGATAAACAACCAGAGTGCTGTGTTGCTAGCCATTATGTTTGGTAGGTGCATTAAATGACTTTTTACTTGTAATATTTTCAACTTACTATGGGTTTATTAGAACGTAAACTTGTCTTAAGCATACAAGCATCTTTATTGGTTGGTTTTCTTGTCTTCTTGTTTTACAGCCCTTTGAAAATGTAAGAAATATTCTTGGTCATTAGGCTGTATAATGCTTGTCCATGGGACAGATCATTTTGTGGGATATAATGGATTAAATCAAATTTACAGAGTAATTAGTTTTAAAGTGTCTGCAGTGCTTCTTTGAGTTTGCTCTGTCAATGGCAAGGTCACGAGTAAGTCTGAGATTCCTGTTTGTTCACACACAGAGCTGTAGCATCAGGAGACAAAGCTTTCCTCTAACTAGAATCTCCTGCATACTCTCTGGTCCCAGGAGTCACTTGAACTGCTTTATCTAGTCAAAAAGATTGATTTCTCTTGGTCTTATCCCCACACCCAAAATATGTTGGACTTTTACACAGAAATGTAGCAATAGATAGAGCAAAGTAACAAAAAGGAAGAGAGCCATAAATCACAGTTATAAAGTAGCAGAAGATAATTTAAAATTGAATCCATGTTCATATCTATTAGAAAAAAAAAAAGTACTCTGATTGCATGTATTTACATTCACTTACTATGTGCATCCTCATGTGCACACCCTCCCCACATAGAGTGCTTCCTGATTTGACTCCACAGAACAAAACAAAGTTGGAAGTTGATCTTGAAAATATATGACAGGAAAATATTTTTTAGTAGTTTCAACAGCTTTTGCATTGTCACTCTTTCTAAGAAATGGGTCCATGATGCACATATTCTTCAAAAGAAGAAATTATTTTCTGATATGGGCATGTATAAATATAACCTGTCAGATATCAGGATGTCTATGGAATATTAACTCATAAAGCTGCCAACATGAGCAACACCTTATGAAGCATATATCTCAACATTTTACCACATAGAGTTTCTACACTATTTACCAGGTCACAAAAAATTTTTACAATATTTGCAGTTAATCATTTAAAAATATATTTTATATGGATAAAACAGTAATTTTAAATTTATTTTCAGTAAAATTTGACATAAATAGTTATTTAATATAGATAAGAAGAAATAGTTTTGCAAGCAACATAAATATTGAAATATACATGTAATTATACAAGGCACTGGCACACATACAGGGACATGGGCCATCATGACAAATGTGAGATGACAATCTTAGTTACAAGAGGAAAAGCAACAAAAGCACATTCATTAATATAATCACAAAACAAAACCTTTAGCAGATGGTATAAATAATGTAAGATGAGGTAGAAGTTCACATATTACTGTGCCTCTCTTAAATTCACAAATCTCTTATGGTCTTACACTATGTTGCTCTTAGTAGCAAATTGATGTCTTCTTGCATGTTTTGAAATAATTTTCAGTCACTAACTAAAGTTTTTATATTTATTTCATACTTACTAAAAATGTTAAATGAGAAATAAGTACAATAAAGTTAATATCATGAACTTATAACATGGAGTTTGACTAAGGATGAAGTCCAAATTTACTCTATTAAATTTCTTTATAAAATTTAGTTTAGTCTTTTTTTTTCTTACCATAGACTAGTAAAAACCATCTAATAGTACTCTTCAAAGTACAAATGAAAGCAAGGAATTTATTTGTTAATATTAAACAGAAATTCATTAATTAAATTTAAATTTAACAATTTAATTTATTATTTATTGATTCATTGAAAATATGTATTTTTATTATTTATTTTAAATTAGCTAAATTTTATTAAGTAATCATGACAACTTCCAATAAAAAGCAAGTTATTTCCAAATTTCAAGTAAGAAGTAAAGAAAACCATAACACAGGAATAAGTTGTAAGAGAAGCTGTTCTTTTGATACTGAGATCAAGTACTTGAGGAAGAGGTGCTTTGGGCTTGTCATCCAAACCACTGTGTGGGACCAGTGTGACATGTCAGCTGGCAGAACTTGCTGAGAATCTCCTCTCTGGAGTATCAGGGAGAGCCCTTCAAATAGAGCTTTCCATGTTGACACTTGGCTTTAAAATCACCTGCAGCAATTATCAGCAGAAGCTGCCACCCACAGTGTTCTGCTAACCCCAGTGTGTGCAGGATCAGGTGCCACAGGTCCATGTGCTGGGGAAGGTATGTGTGCTATAGAAGCCTCCAAAAGGCAGCACTAGAGACAAGAAGGAAATTCATTGCATGGGTTGGTCATGAAGGGCTTTGCTAATCTGTCATATTATTGAGTAGTGGTCACCAATTAGGAAGGGCCTAAGCTATGAGTTATTAGAATAGATCAGAAAAGAGCATTCCAGACTGGGATAATAGGAATTGCAAAAGTTATCTTCCAGAATATGTTTGCCATGTTGGAGGATAAGCAGATTTTTCAGTTTTGGTAGGGACAGGTGAGTGAGGAGATTGGTGGTTGCACAGAGAGGAAACTGGAGATGAGGCCTCACTAAGTCTTGGTTTTTATTGAAATATGTATGTAAATGGACAGCATACTCTTTTGCGGTATCACTCTGGCTGTTTTGGGGACCAAGCATTAAGGAGTATAAGTTAGAAAATTTGAAAACAACAAATTAGAAAGTTTAAGTGCCATAGCACAACACTGATTTTGTTGCAGATGTTTCTAGGAATCACCACTAATTTTATTCTCTCATACTTCTGATCTTTCTGATAGACTACATTTTCTGGCTTCTCTTTCAGTTAGCATAGACATATTAATTTTAGAAAATTAAATGTGAGATTGGGCGTTTGCTTTAACGGTAAATATTATTCTAATTAACTTAGATATTGTTGAATTGAAATTATTTGTTGCCTTTACCAAAATGCATATATGTGATGATTTCTTAATGGCCATACTGAAAATTAAAATATGTTAAGAAGATAGTTTGCTCAAAAGACATCAAATTAATTTAAGCCTAAATCTCTAAAATAAAGTAATAAGAAGAAACCAGAATATAATGTATGTTGCCTATTTTTAGCAAGGTATGGTGAATAAGATATGAACATAGGCACACATTAGCTGGACTTCAAAGAGTTATCATCTGGAAGCAACAGAAATTCACTGTGTAAACGCCTTGTGTCTAGAAAGGAGTGCTGGACCCCACAACAGACAATATAATTAAATTGCTTCTGAGTAACACAAATTGTTGAAAATCAGCCATTGAACAAAGTGTTTCAAGTGCAGGTCAAAGTGAGACAAAAGAGTTTCAGTGTGGCCCAAACATTTGTGAGCTAGAAAGCCAAGATGATGATGGTAAATTTGTAACGAGGACCTAGGAAGGATCTTTGGGTATAGAAATAAGCATATGGAACTTGTCGTAGCAAACACGGGAAGCTCACTAACACTTCTATGAAACAGTACTGCCAAAGAAATTGCAAAGCTCAGACTAAAATAACCCTAGGCAGTTCAAGCAGGAAAATAACACTTGGAACCAGACACTTCCACATGCAGGAAGCAGGTTGAAGCACTAAAGAATGGAAGAAAACTCACTCACCAAAGAAGAAATACTTCCAAACACTTTTACTTGGAGCCAAGGGGATAATGAAGGGAGAGGAGTCTCCTAGGGGGCAAATCAGAGTCTAATCAAGAACTCACTCTCTTAGAGAAAGGAATCTTATCAAGGCGCCCAGCTGTATTTCCTTTTAAAAGGGGAGTTTTGATTGCAGTTCTTCCAGTTTCTGATCCACATTCTATAATATGGTCGTGTTCCACATGGTGATGTTTCAATCAGTGAATGAATGACCCATAAGATCATAACAGTGGCCCTGTAATATTACAATGAGGCTGAAGAAGTCCTATCACCGGTCAATGTCACAGAAATTGTACCATCGTAATGCCACAGATTGCTCCAATTTTCATAGTAACGCTGGTGTAAATAAACCTACTCTAATGCCAGTATTATAGAAGTAGAGCAAATATAATTATTTATAGTACTTAATACATGATAATGATAATGAACTCCTATGTTACTGGGTCATGTATTTGCTACATTTTTTTTTTACCATCATTTTAGAGTGTACTTCTTCCATTTATTAGAAAAAGAAAAAGAGGAGTTAACTGTAAAACACATTCAGGTAGGACCTTCAAGGGTGAGGGATTCTGAAGAAAGCATTGCTGTCATGTGAAAGGATAGCTATATGAATGTTATTGTCCCTGAAGGCCTTTCAGTGGAACCAGATGTTGTGTGAGAACACATTGCTATTAATGATCCTGACCCTGTGTAAGCCTAGGCCACCATGGGTGTCTGTGTCTTCATTTTTTTATATATCTTTGTTTAATTTATTTATTTTATGCAATAATGAGGATCCAATTCAGTACATCACACATGCCAGGCAACCATTCTACCACTGAGACAGAACCCCAGCCCCTGTGTCTTCATTTTTAACTAAAGCTTTAAGCAATAGAAAAAAAAAATTCAAATAAAAAAAATCACAGACTAAGTATATGAAGAAAAAATATATTTTTGTACAACATACAATGTGTTTATATTTTAAACTATATGTTATTACAAAAGAATGAAAAAGTTTTTACAAGCTTACAAACTAAATAAAAAGTACAATAAGATAAGGTTAATTTATGATTGAAGGTAGAATGACATTTTGCATTTGCTCAATCTGTATTAATTGTGTTTATTGATGGAGTTGAATGTGATATTGCAATACATGCCTATCATCTGTACTCATCAAATCCAAACCCTATATGTATTCCCCTCCCCATCCCAGCCTCTAGTAATCACTGTTTTACATTCAGCACTCAGGTTGACTTCTTCTCTTTCCAATCTCTCTCTCTCTCTCTCTCTCTCTCTCTCTCTCTCTCTCGATGTGCTGCATTAATTATGAACTAAGCTGCACTAAGCTTACTAAAAATTGTATATGTATATATGTACAAGCATAGAGTATATATACATATATATGTATGTGTGCATATATTTTTTAAGAGAGAGAGAGAGAATTTTTTTTTAATATTTATTTTTTAGTTTTCGGCGGACACAACATCTTTGTTTGTATGTGGTGCTGAGGATCGAACCCGGGCCGCACGCATGCCAGGCAAGCACGCTACCGCTTGAGCCACATCCGCAGCCCAGTATGTGTGTATATATTTACATACTATATATTTGTGTGTATATATGAACACACACACATATATGGTTTATAATATATTATATAGTTTTTAGTAAGTTAATGAAGCGTAAGTGTACAGTTTTCATAATTTCCACACTAGTGTGTACTAATAAACTAGGTCTTCACATTCATTCACTTCTCACTCATTTAGAACCAAGAGAAAAAGCTTTTTCATGAAAATTTATTCATGGTAAGTGCACTATGTCCACGTACATTTTTTTATCTTTGTAGCATATTTTTACTATACCTTTTCTGTGTTTACATATGGTTCAGATACACAAAAATAACTATTACAATTGCCTACTGTATTTAGTATGATAATTTATTGTACAAGTTTTTTGCCTAAAAGCAATGCCTCTACACACCATATAGCCAAGGTGTGTAGCACACTACAGCACTTTGGCTTGTGAAAGTACTCTCTCTAATGTTCACACACTAGCAAAATCACCTAAAGACCTGTTTACCAGAATGTATCCCTATTGTTAAGTGACGTAGTTGTGTGTAAAGATTCTTGTCTTTATATTTCATAGGTAACCAGTTTTCAGGAAAATAGACCCTACTTAAATAATCTCAAGTCCAGAATATGCTGAGGAATTCTGTTTCCTTGCTTCTTAACTCCTAAGTTTAACCTGGACAAGTAGATCTCTGAACATTCTCTTAACAGTGATGATAAATGTGCTCTTGGGAGGAAGAGGGCTTCACAAGGATTTCCATAAACCCAGCAACCTGTGGTATTCATGGGGGTCAGAGGTAAAGACATTAGAACATTTTCAGCCTGGGTTTCTGAATTAAACAACTGGAGCAGATATGAGCATTTTATGTGTACTATTATACTAAGCTGTAGAGACTAGATTTATCAGCTATAGCAATTAAAAATCACTGTAACCAATGGATGCTCCTATTTATTTTCTGCAATCAATTAGGTTTCTATTTTTAAATAAGATAAATAATTTGTCTAAGGAAAACTTCAGCAGTATTTGAATTATGTTGCTGCTCAAATTCATTTTAAGAGTTCAGAAGTCTTGACATTATAACGTTAAGAGAGAAAGAAAATATATAAAGGATATGTCTTCATCTAAAATTACGTCTAAATATTGTGTCCTAAATTTGTCCTATTTTTATTTCTTTTATGAAAGAGAAGCTTGAATTGAAAACACAGCTCAACTTTTTTTTTTTCATTGCATTCATTTGTGATAAAGCTACACACTCACATATATGGCAGAAAAAAAATCAGGATATTTTCTATTCTAATGGGATAGTGATTCAGATAATTCAGTTTCCTCATTAATTGCAGTATCATGAATAATTGAATTTTTGTTTTGTGCAATTATTTTCCATTTATTAGTAAGGAATGAATTATGTACATATGTATGTGTATTTCTTAAATATTGTTTGTAAACAATATCTCTTAAATATTTCTTAAATATTGTTTGTAAACAATAGTCTGTAAACAAGTCAGGATGGCGCCTGGCAATAGATGTTAGAATCTGTAAACAAGTCTGGATAGTGCCTGGCATTTTGCCAGAGGGAGTGGTTTGTGAAGTAATGCCAGGAGCCATTAAGTGTGGAGATTCCTTATTGGTTGACTGCTGTATCTAGTTTATGTTAATTAGGATAATCTTTGTGGAATGTATATATACTCGTCCTGTCCTACAATAAACGGCTCCCTCTCCTGCTGTATCAATGTACACAAGTTGCTCGTCCCCCCCCCCCCCTTATTTTGCTGCAGCTGGACTGCGGCAATTGTTGATTACTTTTCTTATCAAGGACCACACAGTCCAAAGTACTACAAAACAGTTATCAAGAACCACAGAAATTTGTATTCTCCAGTTCATGTAGCTGGAAGTCCAAAATCAAGGTATAAGCAGGGACATACTTCCTCTGAAAACTGTAAGGAACATTTTTTTCATGCTTATATATAGCTTCTTGGGGTTGCTAGAAATCTTTGTATTCTTTGACTTGCAAACACAGACCTCAGACTCTGCCTTTGTCATCACATGGCATTGTCCCCAGTCTGTCTCTCTGTCCTCTTATAAGATCACTGGTCATCAATCCCCTAAGCTGAAACAAGAGGATTGCAAGTCTAGATAGACTCTCAGCAACTTTATGAGACAATGTATCAAGAAAAAAAAAAGTAAAAATAAAAAGGAGTAAGAATGTAGTTTGGTGGTAAAGTACCACTGAGTTAGGACAGAGAAAAGAATACTATTTTGAATCAATGATGTACTCAACTCCAGAATGACCTCAATGAACTACTTTCAAATAAAGTCACATTCTGATATACAAGGAATTAAAACTTCAGCATTTCTTTTTAGAAGTTACAATTCAACCCATAAAAACTTTCTTCAGTTTTAAATTAATAATATTACAGAGGGAAAATCATGACGATTTGAGAGTTACTTCAACTGGAAGTTTTATTTCTCTATTTGTTTTACAATCAGAAACTAAGTTGGCAGAGTCATTGCAAAAGTTTAGAATGCATCTTTCACAAAAATATACTTTATGTCAACTGAAATACTCTGTTTTATTTCCCCCAAAGTAAATATGCTGTATAGTATTCAGGGACATAAATGAATAATCAAGAGAGATAAAAATCATATTTTAGGTAATACCATATTGTTATCACTGAAACCCAAAAGCAGGAGAGCAGGAGAAATAAGATCCCAGTTTTATTGTTAATCATATTGAAACTCATATGATCACATGACTTTATACTGTTGAAAATTAAGAGGTAAGGCAACCTCTCCAGTAAGTCAAGTCTTTTACAATCTGTAAATATGGAACTGGTATATATATTATTTCTGTATTATATAGTCATTTCTCCTAAGAGTGAATGCACTTAAGAAATAGGTCAATTCAACTAAACAGTTGACATAAAAGTTGTGATTTATTTTCAGTCTGTTTACATTCACAGATATAAATATTAGTTCTGATTGTATTCTCTTTTCTTTATCACCTATTGTACTGAAAAACAGTTTTTTTTCCCCTGAAAAAGAGTAATGAATTATCTATATGTCTAGCCATCAATCCATCATTTATTTATTTTCCAAGAAGAGAATAAATGCCTTAGGATAATTGTGGATGGAAATGTCAAAGTAGCTATATATATAGAATTTGATAGTGTTAACTTTAATTTTTTTTTTAGAATTTCTATTCAGCAAAGATATATTATTTGGTTCTGTACATAAAAAAAAAAACCCTCAAAAAAAAAACAAGTCAAGTATTTTTAGCCAAAGCACATTTCTATTTTATTATAAATGAAGCAGAGTTCGCCTGTCCCTTCATATAGTACCTCAGAAGCCATAGAAACTGCCTGTTTATATTACCTCATCTTTCCTTCTTCTTCATAAACCTTTCCAACAGAGTGAAGGTACATTTTAGTTTTATTAGACCATAAAACTTGGTGCAATGCATTTCATCCTTTTACGAATTGTCTTGAGAACATTTTAATTGCATTTCATTGTGCCTTGGTGTCAGATATGTTCTTTTATGACCTACTCTTCAAACCTCACTCATTACTCTTCTCAGTTCCTCTACTAATGAGCAAGGTGTATTTCTTAAGGTCTTTGTCATTCCTAAAGCTATAAACTTTTCCGCAAGTATTTATGCTCTGTGTTTTTGTGTGTTAACAACATATTTCAGTCTGACTCTTCTAATTATTTTCTGTAATTTGTTATACATCTCCATGTTCTGCTGTGACAAATTTTCTCTTGTTTATTTTCCCTTGATTTAAAAACTTATGTATAGTCATTGTGAAAGTGGTTATATAAAAAAATCAATATTATTTTACACATATTAAAGAAATGTTATAATTATTTTTTAACATTGTGGAATTTCTGTTTTTCTTAATACAATGCAAATACAAATAAGTCTCCGTATAGCAAACTGGACAGTAGTATTGTTAGGTAAAGGGAACAATTTGATGGTGCTTGGAAAAAAAAAACAAAAAAACTGAGACCAACAGATTGTAAATAAAGCTCTGAAAGGCAGTACTTCTGCAGAAAAAGTTAACTTGCTTATGCAGGACAGGAAAATTTAGAGACATTGAAATTACATATATGCTGTTTTATTGCTATTTCATTATTGATATTGGATTTGCTTCCTTTCTCTGTGCATTAAACTTAAAGGGGAGCAAGAAGAATTTATCCTTTTTTTAATTATTATTTTTTTAGTTGTAGATGGACACAATATCTTTATTTATTTTTATATGGTGTTGAGGATCGAACCCAGTGCCTCACACTTGCAAAGCAAGTGCTTCATCACTGAGCTACAGCCCCAGCCCAGAATTTATCTTTTTTTTTTTTTTTCCACAAAACTTGCTTCTATGGGGTAGGATCTGAGACTTCAGGAGGGGAATCCCAGAAGCTGTAACTGAAGGAAATATGTTTTCTTAGTCCCCTTAAAGGAGGTATACAATACAATATATGGGGCATCTTGAACAATGTGGACACTCTCCTGTCTCCAAGACAAAGACAAGTGTGATGGACATATGTTAAAGTCACCTGCACACTGAAGCAAAAGGCAGATAGGAGTCCTGTGTTATATTTGATGCTGTGATATTTCCAACATAAGAAAGAGAAAAGCCAGTAGAATTCATAAGAGAAAATGGAAGAAAAGGGAAAGAATGTGGCTTATCTCTGCTTCTATTGAAAGTGTAGGGAAAAAGCAATAAAAACGAAAATCAGATTTGTTCCATCTACTCATTTCATATGTGATTTTTATCTGTAACTTTATTTCATATACATATTTACATTTCTATATTCTTTCTAATTTTATGTGTTTTGTTTATGCACTTTTATCCTGATATCATATTTTAAAGATGTGCATGCTGTGTGCAGCAATAATAGAGCAACAGGAAAAGTACAGTTACTGAAAAAGCCAACCAATCACAGGGAGAACTTGAACAATGTGCAGACAGAAACCAAGCTGCATGGCTCACTGCTCTGCTTTCCTCAAGTACATTCAACTCCTAGATAATGGTTTAGTCTTCTCTCCTTCAGATCATGGGGGATATAAAAACATTTAGCCTAAATATTGCTTGTTCATTTTTATTTCCTATGTATCAATTAATAAGGATTTTATTAAATGCAAAAGACTGTACTGAAAATAAGATGCAAATTATATTAATATCAGTTTCATTTTTCTTGAAAAAGAAATATACCAAAGTGACTTTTTTTTTTTTCTTAAGTAACCAAACCAGCCGCAGGTTGGCTAATTTTTTGTCACCCAGTATTCCTTGGTCTAGATACATGGCACTTCAAACTCCAGAATCAGGCACTTACAGTTCATGAGCATCCCTTTGACTGTGGCTCAAGGAGGAGGAAAGCATCTCTGAAGGTACAGAAAGTAGGGAAAATCCCTGATGATCAGCTTTCTGTTACTGTAAACAAATAAACAAACAACAACAACAACAAAAACCTAAACTAGTCAACTTTTAAGGAGGAACGGTTTATTTTTGTTCATAGTTGTGAAGTTTTTAGTCTGGGGTGGGCTGGCTCCTTGCTTTGGGGCCTGTAGTGAAGAAACACATCATACTAGGAACATATAATAAAGTTAAACATTCACCCTGCAGCTAGGACACAAAAAGGAGAAAATGAAGAAGGGTCATTGTCCCAACATCCCCTTCAGGAGCACACCCTCATAACCTGAAGACCTCCCACTGAATCCTCCCCCCCTCCCTTTCTCTTTCTGATTTTTTTTTATTAGTTTATTGTAGTTATACATAAAATTGGAGCTCATTTTGGCATGAGCATGAAAGAATGAAATATAATTTGCTCCATTTCAGGCCCTAGTATTTCTGCTTTACCTCTTCTTCCCCTTTGCCCTATTCCCTTCCTCTACTGTTATTCCTTCTATGTATTTACAGGTTTTTTTAAAACCTTTTTTTAAAGATTTTTCTAAGATAGACACAATATCTTATTTATTTATTTTTTATGTGGTGCTGAGGATTGAATCCAGAGCCTCACATGTGCAAGGCAAGTGCTCTACCACTGAGATATAACCCCAGCCCCTAAACCCATTCTTTGTAGATATGCATAAAGATAAAATTAACTATTTATTTATATACATACATAGTATAATTTGGCCAATTTAACCCCACCCTTCCTCTCCTTTCCGATCCCTCTCCTTCTCCTTCAAACTCTTTCTTGTACTCCAGTGATCTCCCTTTAATAAAAACTGAGGTTTTTTTGCCTTATTTTTAAAGTTATGTAATTTAAGATGTTAAATGTAATTTCATAGTAACTACAAAAATGGTTACAAAACATACAAAAAAGGAAATGAGAAATGCAAACATTTCACTACCAAAAAATCACCTACGCACAAAAGAAAACATTAATGCAGAAAAAGAGGCACAAATAACTAATAAGGATTTATTATTTAAAACAACAAAAAATGCTTGAATTAATTAATCATTTAATAAATTAATTATTAATTAATACAAGTATAATTTTCTAATCAAATGATGTATTTGCAGAGTGAATAAAAACACATGATCCAATAAATATGCTGTTCTTATATGTTGATAAGCATACACGGATTGAAAATAAAAGTATGAAAAATATTTCTTGATGAAAAACAAACAATACTGTATGAACTATAACAGAAAATATTAATTTCAAATAGAAAAGAGTGCAGGAGACAAGGAAGGATATTATACACAGCAAGAAGATATTGTAACTTTAAAGGTTTGCAGATCTAATTACAGATCATCAAAATATTTGAAGTAAATCTGGCAGAAGAGAGAAAGAGGAAGTTTTACAATAATAATTGGAGATTTCAATTTCCTCTCTCAATAACAAACCAGCCATTCAGTGTATGAGTAAGGAAAGAGAGGACTAAAGGAACATGGTAAACCAACTAGCTCTAAAAGACTGTGCAAAACACTCTACCCCAAGACAATAGCATACAAGTACAAACCAGATACTCTCCAAGATAAAACAAGTGATAGGACACAAGATCTATCTCAGTAGATATAAAATACAGACAACATACAAAGTATCTTCTCTGGTCAGAATGTTATGAAATTATAGATCAACCTTGATTTTGAATGACATAAAAGTGTTATATTAGATATTTTTTGACCAGAAGACCTTTCTGGCTGTTGTGATGAAAGTACACTGAGAAACATCAGAGAAGAAAACAGGGAGATCCCTGGGAGGTCAATACTGAAGTCAAGTGGGAAATTGTGGTAGCTTAGAGCAGAATTGTAGAAGTCAAGAAAATAAGAAACAGCCGGCTTTCACAGCTATGTGGAGACACAGTCGACAGTATTGCTGGTGCCTTGGCTATGGGTAAAAAGGAAAAAAGAGGCAAGACAAAAGTGTATATAATTTGAGACACTTAAAGGATAGTTGTCCACATCAGAGATGATAATGGTTCAAATTCTCTAAAAGAAAAAGTGGAGAAAATTGTTAAATAAATTCAAACATCCAAAATGATAAAATTAGTTTTATTACATATTGTGAAACTCTAAGAAGAAGTACAATTCATTCCTATATTTTTCTCGAGGGTCAGCTTAAATGATTTATGAGATAGATAGACCATCAGTAACTTTTCACTTGATATGCCACAGGAAAAAAAGAATGTTTTGGGAATCCCCTCACATATGCAACAGTATTACTTAAACTCCTCCAAAATTATTTTGCCAATCGAACAAAATTACCCAACAGTTTATAGTCACTGATGGGTAGTTAAATCACATCAGAACAAATGCATTATTCTGGAAACATAATCATTTATCACCTCTTATCCAAAGTATATACATAATAATTGATAGACCTAATTTACATAATGATAAGATCTTTAAGAAATATAAGAAAAAATAATTATTTCTGATGATATTTATAACTGATTCAATTATAAGTCATTTAATATAGTAATATAGATCCATACATTTCTAAGGACATAATGTTTAAAATGAAATGCACCCCCAAAAATTTAAAGTCACAATTTAAAATAAGTTTAAATCATCTGATCTATTCTTTACAGACAATTCAATTTAACATAACCGAAAGGGATGTATTAGGAAACTTAAATTATTATTTACCTTTGCTGATATTACTACGTATTCTTAATCATCATGTATTTTTAATTGAATCACATCTTCAATGCTTGAAAGCAATATTATTAAAACACTTTATTTTTTAAAATTAGTAATACAAATTACAAGTAACTTCAGAAACAATAAGTAAATGTATGGTTTGCTTAGAAGGACTATTTCTTTTTAAAATCAAATAAAATTGTGCTAGAAAATATAAATTCATAGATATAGTATAGTATTTTTGCACATGAGTTTTTAAAGTTCAATATTCTAAAGGAAGGACTATCACAATACCTTTAAAATATAATGATGGATTTTATTTCTTCCTTCCTGTCAGGAAGTAACCATTCATTCATGATTTGTGTCAGTGTATATAGTTATTATACAATCTTGATTATTGACATGAAACTGTCCTCTTGGCAAGATTTAGACTAAGCAAATATGTGTGTCACAGTCATAAGAAGGATCTGTTCTGACATAAAACATGGGCACACTGGGCATTACCTATGTCTTGGACCCCTTATCTATGGTTTCCTTTCTACAGTTCAGTTATCCCTGGTCAAGTGTGATCTGAAGATATTAAAAGGAAAATTTCAGAAATAAACAATTCATGAGCTTCATATTGCTTGTTGTTCTGAGCAACATGGTGAAATCTTGTGCTATCCTGTTCTCTCCCACCTTGTCCATGAACTACCCTTGTCCAACACATCTGTGCTTCATATACTGCCATCCTGTAGCTACTTAGAAGTTGTCTTGAAAGTCAGATCTGCTGTTTTGCCTTTGTAGTGCTTGTATCTAGAGTATGCTAAAAACAGCAGCTGCAAGAATGTGCTGAAGGTCATCAAAAGTATTTCCCACAGGTAAAGAGAGACCACTACATATATAAATACAGACAGTCCCCACCTTACCATTATTCACTAATTGTTTTCATTAACAGATTTCATTATGGACGAGATCACATACGTTAAACTCGATATATGTTCATTTGACTTTGCATATTTTCTATGATATTTAGCTTGACATCTTTATTGTTCATTTATAAAAACTTCATATAAATTATGAATGTTAATTTTTAATTGTTATTTACATGCTAATTTTGTAATTATGTTGTCATACAATTTAATTCATTTGCCATTCAATTTATTTTAGTGTATGTCTTTTTTGCACTGCTTAATTTTGCTTGGTAGAAATATTCATTCCTCTGTATGCTTATTATCTGGTAATGCTTTCTGTCCTGAAGTCTCTCCCAGCTATCAGTTTTTTCTTAATGAACCTGAGAGTAATGATCTAGTATAGAACTAGTTGTCCTCAGCACAAATTCAGTGTCACGTTGAGTCCAGAATGGATTCATTGTTCATTCAAAGCTTTAGGAAAGGTAAATTACCTACAGAATAGAGCCCAAGAGGAAACTGCAAATCATGTTCTTCAACTGCCAGTTTCCTTTTCTCTCTAAATGAAGACAGGACAAGTCATGATCTAGAAATCACCTACCCTGTGAGAACGATGGAGAGAGAGAGAGGAACAGAGTTATAGGGTGTGGGAAGAAAGAGTTCCTGATATTTAAGTTTCCCTAAGGTCTATCTATTTTTTCTTGTATCACATTTCAATAAAATTTTCCATTATCATTTCTGTATGTGCATCTATTTTCATTTTTCCCTCTAATTAATATTGCCTATTTTTTTCAAATATATCAGTTACTTTTCCTTTGAGTAAAATGATGGATATGTGAAATGACTTTTAAACTTTATAAAAAAAAGACATATACTAAATCATACTGAATTCTATATAATTGATCATATCTGATTCAATTTTCTTTTGTTTCTTTCTACTTATCAATCTACCTTAATATTAATATGATCTCTCCTAGTCACTAACCATATAAATTTATGAGTGCATAAATATTATAACAAAATTTTAATTAAATTATGATGGTATTGATTTTACTTAATAATTATGTCTATATGCATGCTTTCTCTGGGAAGGCAGCTTGGAAAGAAGGAAAAAGGTGAACAGATCCAGACAATTTATATATATGTGTGTGTGTATTTGATATTTAGATTTTTATTGTAAATATGATGCATATGAAAAGGAACAGATAGAATAAATGTATAGGTTGAATTATTTACAAAATGTCTCATTACAGATTTGAAGAAAATTTTAAGTGTTCTCATTATAAAAATAAAGATGTGAGGTCATGAATGTTTTAATTTAGCCATCCCACATTGTGTATATTTCAAAACAACTTAATCACAAGAAATATACACAATTCCTAGTTTTGAAAATGCCCAGTTGTAAATTTTTATCTCTTCATTTATTTTTAACTTGAAATTTCCATGGGTTCTCATATTTTGTATCTATAGTTACAGCCACCAACATATTTGTAAAGTTAGGACTCTACCCAGGTGAATGTAACAGAGGAATTTGGGAACTAACTCTGTCTCTGGTGTTCAGAAATCTCTGCTACCACTGGTAAAAGCCATGAACTTTGCACACCACTAGAAATGGTTGACACATTTTAAAGTTTTTCATAAAGATGTTGTGTAGATTAGCTACTGTGAGGCTCATTAAATGAGCTCCAGTTGAAATGGAAGTAAATATGAGTAAATAAATATGAGTGAGTCATAATGGAGTAGAAATAGTGAAAATATGTCAAACTTGTTTTTTTTTTCCAGTTTCCTCCCTCACCCTGTCTTAAGATGAGGAAGGCTTGAATTTTAGACATCTATTGAAAACTTGTGCATGACATGTAAATGGATTAGACCCGTTAGCCAGTACACCAACTTCCCACACATAGCTGTCCACTGAATGAAGAGGCCCAGCAGTCTTTGGAGAAGCTGCAGCCTGACCGTCTTCTCCACCATTGCCCAGGAAGGATAAGAAATGGCACGTGCAAAAGTGGTGAGCAGACTCACAAACCCATGATTGGGGTGGTGCTTTTCTCTTTTTCAATTTTATTCCTATGAGTCCTAGGCCAGATAGAAATCCATGAGGGCTAGTGGTTCCTGGCAGGAAGATGACGCAAAGGGTACCTGGGTTCAGGCTTTGGTAGAGCCTTCCAATCTTCCGGCTCCAACACCAGGCTACTATCTTTGGGTGGTCTGCATTTAAAAAATAACTTATTAATAACTTGCTTCCAACATTTTATATCCCATGCTCAAAGGTGGGACATTGGTTAGATTAGTCAAACATAAGTACCTATGACTCTGTGTGTGTGTGTGTGTGTGTGTGTATTTGAGTGGGGAGTTGCTGAGGATCAAACTCAGAAACATTCAACCACTGAGCTTCATCTCCAGCCCTATTCTATATTTTTATTTATAGACAGATTCTCACTGAGTTGCTTAGCCCCTCTTTTTTGCTGAGCTGCCTTTGGACTCGAGATCCTCCTGCTTAAGCCTCCCAAGCCGCTGGAATTACAGGTGTGCGCCACTGAGCCTGGCGACAGTGTGTGTTTTTTGTACTGAGCTTCCTAAGGAGAGAAGAGGTAAATGCCCATAGATAAAAGAGGATAATTATGTAAAATTAAGACACTTTAATTGTCCAAAATAGACTAAATGCTCTCAGTGAGACTAACTGGTTTCATATGACACTAACCAGATACTTTGTTGTGAAAATTGTTGTTGCACTTCTTTTATGACTTCAATATTTTGAGTTTTAAAGTTATTGGAATGGGAAAGGGAGAGAACTATGAGAAATCCCAGCATTTCAGGTCCTTATAGAGTATTTCCCTCTATAACCAACTTTCTATTGTTGAGCATACTCTGACCAGTGATGTTCATTTTCATCCTATAGCAGAGGAAGGTTGGAGGATGAATGATATGCAAATGCTTCCTACAGCATCTCTTTGTTATTAGTTTCTAAATAAGGGACAGACATGTAGACCATTAAGCACATAACAATGAAGGAAGACGGGACCTGTGCCACATTGTTCCTAAACAACAGAGCCCATCAGTCATTTCTTCTGTACCACATGCAACTGCTTCCAGTAGGCAATTTACTTCTGCAGAGAATCACACAAGTGAATGGAAAATTGCAGGATCATACCCACACTTGGTTTTAACATTAGTTCCCAGGTATGAAGCTGATAGAAATTTCACTGAAACTTCAGGAAGGAAATATAGTTAGGAAACACCTTGGCCTATGGGTATTTCTGCTTATTCAAACATACGCAGCATGAAACCTCATCTCTCCAGCCACCTTCTGCCTAGAGAATAGAAGTTAACAGTGCTTGGCCCAAAATAGCATCCTGCACCACTGAGTTCCTAGGAGTGAAACTCTGGTTTGTTCAAACTGTTAGAAGGCATACTCCTAGTGACCATTAATTAGCATAGGAAGGGTCTATGAATATGGAAACTAGCTCATTCAATGGAAATCTGTATAAAAACTGATATTCTTAGTACAGTAATTCACAATTTACCTGACAACTCATAAGAAGCTGTTCTTAAAGAATATATTGCATCCATAAGTTGCTAACTCAAAGAAAATGATTTCTGTCTGTTCCAGAAATAAAAGTAAGGTTATATTCTGGTGAATTCTATATATTCCACTTTTTTTGTTTTATTTATTTATGTTATTTTGCCCACTTATCACAACAGTTCTAATTTTTATTACTATTAAACATAGACCATTTTGACATCATTCAGTCAATAAATAGTAAGATCAGAATTTCATACACCTGATCCCAATCAAGGGACCCCCTCTTGAGTGCTGTGGAATCTGACAGACATGACCTTATAACATCAGGTCTGTGTACATCAGAGAGATAACACAGTATGTCCCTTCCCATTAGGAAAATCTGACCACTTTAATGACTACATATGCCAGAGTTGGTCAATATTAACAGGAACTTTTTGGGCCTTATATGTGAACCCAAATTCATAAGTTTCAGAAGGGAAAGACGTAAGATGCAAAAATGTAAGATACATTTGAAAATGAATATCTAAGAACAGCAAAGGAAAAAAATGTATTGCATTAGTCAGGTTTGCATGTGGTTACATATATCAAACCCGAGTACAATTTGAACTTTCCTTAAACAAGTAGGATTTATTTTCTCATGAAATTAAGGCCCAGAGTAGGTAATTCTAGGATAGTACAACTGCTTAAGAAATCATCAAGTTCTGGGTTTCTAGCTTTATCCTCTGCCACAGTTTTCATTTTATTGGGGGGGAAAAAAAGACTTTCTAGAAAGAACATCCAGGAGACAGACCTCTATTTCCTTCACCCTTGCCAGAAATGTGTCATGGACTCATCACTATCTGCAAAGGGCTGTAGAAAGGTGAATTTATTTCCACTGCTACTCCAATCAAAATAAGAATTGTTCATTATTGAAAAAGAGACTGGGGGTTGGGGCTGGGGCTCAGCGGTAGAGCGCTCCTCTGGCACATGGGTTTGATCCTCAGCCACATAAAAATCAATAAATAAAATAAAGATATTATGTCCAACAACAACTAAAAAAGAAATATATATATTTAAAAAGTGAGATGGATGGAGTACTTTTTAGGAAATTAACAGCATTTGCTATATGTCTCATCAAAAATTCCTTCTCTGTGGAAACTACTTACCTTCTAACAGGTGACATAAAAAAAAAAAAAGCATCAATATAAGGGCTCAGATTTCTCTCAGTAAATACCATCTAATACAGGAAAGAGCCATCAGACCCTTCTCACAGAATTTTTTTTTTAACAATAGAAAAGAAACGAAAAGTTTTGTAAACCAAACACCAATTCTAGTATTGCTGAGCGTGGCTACAACACATAGCCAGTAAAATTACTAGTCACAGGAATGTTTCAGAGTAAAATTCTGAGGGAGTAGAAATTCTCATTGCAGAGAATGTATTTTCCAGACGTGGCTGGAGATGAGGGGTAAGCAATCAAACCATCCTAAAGGAAGGGGAAGGTAGGTGGGTACTGTAGCACATTTCTGTAATCCCAAAGATTCAGGAGGCTGAGGCAGGAGAATAGAAAGTTCAAAGCCAGCCTCAGCCACTTAGGGATGCCCTAAGCAACTTATGGAGACCTGTCTTAAAATAAAAAATAAAATGTGCTGAGAAAGTGGCACTTTTTGTTAAGAACCCCTAGGATCAATACCTGGTAGGGGGGGGAGGAAGAGGAGGAGGAGGAGGAGGAGGAAGAAGAAGACAGTTATGCAGCACACTCAGGTTTGATATATGTAACCACATGTATACATTTTGGTTAATTTCTATGATTTCCCAGTACTTCCCAGTATCAAGTAAAAATTTATTATAACTCTCAGGAACCTAAGAAATATATTGATCCATTATTAAATATCAACCTATGGTTTTGTAAAATAATTCCACCACTTTAGTCTTTTGATTATCATCATTATGCCATAATATACATATAGTGTTTTCTAATATAAAATAAAAATAATAGTTATGTTATTATTATTCTTTATTTGCAAACTATAGTGTTATTCTTATATGAATATTCTTCCACAAAAACTAAATGTTGCTTTGTCAATTTATTAAGATTTCCAAATCCATTTTATTGGAATGCCCTAAATTTATACTTTGGAGAATTGAATTTTAAGTCATGTTAAAATTGAATTATCCTTTTGTGAAAAATAATATATGCTGCCTTTTATTCACATGTTGTTCTTAAACTCTAAGAAAAGTCATGCAGATTTTTTCCATTTTATCATATAATATTTTAATTGTTATTATTATCATGGTAGAGATTTTATAATCTTCACTAGAATTCATTTTATCTTGTTCCAAGAGAGAAACAATTTTCCCCAATGGATCCCCAGTCCTAGACAATCAAACTACCTGAGTGTGCACATTATTGCTGAGTCTTCACTTAGTTCATACTATTTTCCCTGATAGTACAAAAATATAACCCATACCTCTTACACTCAGGGGTGATTTTACTCTATTATTTTTCATTGCATTCTGATTGAATTTCATTCAACACTTACAGAATTTTTACACAAATTTTTATAATGAAAATTCTTACTAATTCCTAATTTTAACTGAAACTTTTGTCTTTATTAAAGATATCATATATTTATTAGAGATTAATATTCTTTAAGCCAATTCTTTCCCATTTATTCATTATGTGTTTAATAAATATATTCTGAAATTTATGAAATTTATTTTAAGCATATATATTTATGCATACTAAATATATGAAAATGTCTGCCTATCTACCATTCATCTATCTTTATAATGCCAGGTTTTTTTTTCTTTTTGCTTTTTCTATCTTTTTTTCATTCTTTCTTTCTTTCTTTTGGAGGGGGATTAATAAGAATTGAACCCAGGTATAAATACACACATTATTAATATTACATTGTGATGATTCATATTTTCACATTTGTTTTTCCAGATTTTATAATTTTTTTCTTTTAAATTGATAATTATTTCCCATTTAAAATTTTTATTAAATATTCTATGGAATGTAAATTGTTACTATTTTAAGCTTTTAATGAATTAAAGAATACAAAAATATGAATTTTTTTTACTGTTATAAATATTTAATAGACATTAACTCTATGTATATGTGTATACACACATATATTTGTATATTCTAGTTTTGTTTCTGTATAAGCAAAACAAATGAGAAAAAAAGCAATATCAAAAGAAAATTTTCATCCCCTGACAATATTTTTATTTTCATGAGAAAAGCTGAGGCTATCTCCCCATAAAATTTCAGTGGAGGAAGTCACTTGAAGGAAGTAACTTTACTTTTATCATCTCACAAGTCCTTCCTCATATGCTTAGCTGTGACCCATTTTATTATATGAACTTTTACGTACATTTTTAAAAAATGGAACAGAAAATATGGTTTTTTTTTGCTGTCATAGAAAATGATGAATTAAACAGAATTTATTTCCAAGATCTTCAAAGATTATTCCAAACACGAAGTATCCTTCTAAAAGTATCCCAAATTAAATCAAAGGCACATCATCAAAGTCAAACACTTGTGACATGAAGAATTCTTTTAGGTCATAATATTTTCACATTACTTTGTTTTTAATCATTTGCAATGCTCTGTATGTAGGTCCTACTTTAAACATTTTTTTAAAGGCATGAAATAATGTAGTATCTTTTTAAAAGTGCAACCACAAAGTAAAGGAACTTAAAAAGAGTTCAAATCTGCTTCTTACATAAAATGAGACAACCTAATATATATCATAACATGAATCTTTCTAAACAACACCTCTTGTGTTAAATAAAACAATCTTCTTATTTAGAAAAAATCAAGGCATCATTTGATTAGTAAAGTCTATTCTTCCCCCACAATTTTATACTTTCTTATCTTCATTTAGTAATTATAAATTTATGATAGAACAAATTTTATTATAGTATAAAAATCTTAGGAACAACAAATTACAAATACTCCATTTTTTTTTAATAAACAAAAGTGTTTTCCTTCCTAAAATGTAAACATCCAGTTAATAAAACATACATGATATTCTAGGTATAGCAACACCAGTAACTCACTTATTAAAGAGGTGTATTTTAGTATATTGGTGGTAAGGTTTTTATCTTAATACAAAGCACTTCTTCAGGAGAACCAAGCCATTATTACTTAAAACAATTCTATTTCTTCACTCAGTTTCCTTATTTGAGTAGAAAATCATTAATTTCTGTAGAATTTTGGCTGTAAGATCAGGACACTGGAAAGGTCTGAAATATCTCAGTCATTTGGCTAAAGAAAAGTGTTTTCTTGAGACTTGGAGTCAGTCATTCATTACTTTGTGCTCGAAGGCATTTCTCAACAAACTTCTTCCAAGTCTTCAAAGTAAAATGCAGGATCTGGGCTCTCGGAAGGGGTTGCTTCCGGCTGGAACTCCAACCAGCAGAGCATCCTTACAGGCATTCTGCATGCAGTACTGCTGAAGCTCTGCGGCAGCCTGAGAGACCTTGATCCTCTCCACGCTGGCCTCCAGCTTGAGCTGCTCCACCAGGCGCTGCAGGGCGCTCACGCTGGCCCCCGGAAGACAGGGCGGCGGCGGCGCTGGCTCAGAAAATATGTTTTGAATGGACTTTAACTTTAAGAGAAGCATTTGGTTCATAATAAAATTGAGCTGAAAGTACAGAGTTCCCACATCCCTCTGTACCCACCCATGCATGGGTTCCCTCCCTAGTAGCATCCACAGTGTGGTGCAACATCATCATGCATGATGGTACTTTACATTAAGCTTTATTCAAAGTGTTGTGTATCCTTTGAGTTTTGACAAATGCACAGTTATGTGCAACCATCATTATAGTATCAGAGAGAAGAGTTCCAAAATGCTAAAATTCCTCTGTGCTTTGCCTATTCATCTCTCTTTTCCCCTTAACTCCTGGAAAACACTGAAAGAATGGTTTATTTTCTCTATATCTTTGCCTTTGGGGGGTGGGTGGGATTACATGGTATGTAACTTGTTTGAGACTGTCTTCTTTAATTTCTTAATGTGAATTTAAATTTTCTCCATTTTTTATGACTTGATAGTTCATTTCCTTTTCATGTTGAATAATATTCCATTGTATGTCATGTGCCACAGTCTATTATACATTCCTCAGCTCAACATCCAGGTTGCTTCTAATGTTTGAAAATTGTGTATAAAGTATCCAAGAACATTTGTGTGTGGGTTTTTCTGTGGATATATTTTCAACTCAGTTGGGTAAATATCAAGCACTGTAATTTCTAGATCATATGGTAAGTGTATGTTTAGCTTTATAAAAAAATTTGCCACTCTGTCTTCCAAAATGATATGCAGTATCTTTTCATGTGCATATCCATCCATGCTTTTACATCCATGGATCTTTGGTTAAGTATTTTTTTCAAATATTTTGCAAAATTTTTAATGGGGTCATTCATTTTATTTTTATTGAGTTTTATGGTTCTTTGTACATTTCAGGTTTTGACCCTTGATAGTGTATTTGTAAATATTTTGCTCCCGGTGTGTGACTTTTCTTTACATTTCTCTGAGAGTGTCTTTTGCAAAGCAGCTTCCAATTTGAGTAAAGTCTTACTGCTCAAGTAATTCTCTCATGAAGTATGACCTTTTTCTACCATTTTTCCACTAACATCAACATTTCTTCATTATTGTATCTTTGTAGTGAAGTGTTAGATTAATATGAGTACTCAATTTTTTTTCTTTCTTCAATTTTGAATTCTGTATTCTGACTGTTGCATCTGCCTATAAACCTGTGAGTCAGTTTATAAATATCCACTCATCTGCTTGTTATGATTTTGGTAGACTCTGAACATCAAGATGGAAATGAACATCTTTGACAGTATTGATTCCTCCTATTGTGCCTATCACAGACTCAGAATATTTATTCATTTATTCAGCTTTCTTGATTTCTTTCACTTGGTGTTTTAATCTCAGGTTTCACTGACTCATCCTTGGTATAGAGGAATGGATTAAATGAATATGCATAATAATAGAGCATCCTGCAACCTTCCTAAGACTTCCATTAGTCTAAAAGTTTTTTGATCTTGCTTTTGTGTTGTAAATCCTTCAGCTTTGAGTTTTCGTTTTTTCATGGACAACCATGCCAACTGGAATAGGTTTATATTTCCCCTCCTAGCCAGTCTGTAAATATTTTTTATTTTCTTTTTTATTTCATTAGATTAGCTAGAGCTTCTATTGAAAAGTAGAGAAAAGGAGGGTTCTCCTTGCCTTTTACTTGATCTTCTCAGCAAAGCTGTGAGGGAAAGTATGTTAGCGGTAGGATTTTTTTTCAGGTGTTCTTCACTAAGTTCAGGAAGTTGTCATGTAGGTCTAGTTTGCTGAATGTGTTTATCATGAAGGGGTGTTGGAATTATTTTTCTACTTCAGGATATTAATATATTGGATTACATTAATTTATTTTCAAACATTAGAACCAGCTTCATGTTCATAGAATTAATCCCATTAGGCAATGGTATGCACTGTTTTCTTTACATTCTTAGATCTGATCAACTAATATTTTGTTGAGAAATTTTGTTTCTGGGTCAGGAGTGATATTGATTTGGAGATTTTCTCTTATTACTTTGTCTGGTTTTGTTATTAAATTATAGCCTTGTAGATTGAATTAGAAAGCATTCCTTTGGCTTCTATCTTCTGAAAGAGACTATAGAGAATTAATACATTATTTTTTCTTAAAGGTTTGATATAATTCACTGGTAAATTCCTCTGGGCCTTGTATTTTCTCCTCTGGAAAGTTATTATTTATTGATTCAATTTATTTAATAGACATAGGCCTGTTCAGGCTATTTTTTTTATTATGTGAGTTTTGGCAAATTGTGTCTCTCAAACAATAGTTCCATTTTGTCAATGTTATCAAATTTGTTGCTATAGAGTTCATTACAACATTCTTTATTCTATTCATTGAATCTGTAATGATGCCTCTCATTTCAATAATATTGTAATTTATGTGTTCTCCCTTTTTTTCTTAGTTAACGTGAGAAGAAGTTTATTCATTTTGTCAAAGAAACAACTTTTGATTTTGTTGATTTTTCCCTATTGAGTTCCTGTTTTCAATTTCATTGATTTTTACTGTTATTTTTGATTTTTTAATTTTGCTTACTTTGAATTAAACTTATATTTTGTCAATTTCTAAGATGCAAGTAAACATTATTGACTTTAGAGCTTTCTTTTTTCCTAATATATGCCTTCAATGTTTTAAACTATCCTTTAAGCACTGCATTTGCATCCTACATACTTTGTTCAGTTTAATTTGTATTTTCATTTAGTTTAAAATACTTCAAAATTTCTTTGAAGACTTGCCTTTTGATTTATGTGCTATTCGGAAGTTTAAAGAAGTTTAAAGCTCAGTTTCCAATTACTTTAGGGTTATGTAGCATTCTTACCATTACTGATTTCTAGTTTAATTCCAATGTGGCTTGACAGTAGAAATTATATGTTTTGTTCTTTTAAATTTATAAGGAATGCTTTATGGCCCAGAAAGGGCCTTAACTTGGTGAATTTTTTATGTGGGATAAAGAACAATGTGTATTCTGCTGTGCATGATGAAGTCATCTACAGATATCATTTACTTGCAGTTTGTTGATGGTGCTATGAAGTTTAAATATGTCCTTACTTCTTTTCTGAAAGATGGCTCTATCTCTATATAGGGTACTGAAGTCTTCAATTATAATAATGGATGTATTTATTTTTGTTTTTCTATCTTGTTTTGCCTCATGCTTTTGACTCTATTTTTAGGAAAAGCCTGATTAAGTGTTGCTATGTTCATGGAGAACTGACCCCTTTAAAGTTATGTAATGTGCTAAGAGCCAAGTATATGATGCATGGCATTTTTGGTCGAAAGGTGACGCCAGCTAGCCATTGAGATGATATGATTATGTTAAGATTTGCATTCATATGGATATTGGACTCCTGCTGTTCCCTAGGCCGGCTAGGGACTCCTGGAGAGTTCCCATTGGTTGGGGAAGTACAGTAGGAGGGAGTTCCGGGGGAGGAGCTCTCTCTGCGGTCCCGGAGGAGGCCGCGTGGGTGGATCAAAAATCTTCCGGCGCGTACCAGACATTGGCGGCAGTTTCAAAAAATAAACTTTGTTCCTGCTTGAGTGGCTCGTGATTTTGTGCCCAGCCAGACTGCGGCAGTAATGCACTTCTTTTACCTGATGATGTTCCTTGCTCTGAACTCCACTGTTTGTAATTAATATAACTATTCCATCTTTCATTTGATCAATGTGAGCATAGTATAATTTTCTCAATTTCTTTGATTTTTAATATGCATGTGTCTTTGCAGTCAAAGATAAGTACTTGCAGAGAACTATAGTGTCTCTGTTTATTTGAATTTGTTGTTTTTGCTTTGATGCTGGGGTTTAAGGTAAAGTGGTCAAGAGTTGAATTGAGTTGTGAATCTTCATTCCTGCCTGGGCCCAGAAGCCCCCATAACCCAAACAATAACAATTTACATCTCAGGCTGTGGCGGTGGATGACATTGACCATCAAGTATCCTCTACTCTGAGTCTATGTTCAAGAGTTGTAGAAGTTTCTACTGTCATGTCCTCAAGAACAGACATTTACCTTAGCAACATCCAATCTATCACAGGTATTATTCATTTTTTTACTGTGCTTTTTAAAAAATTTCTATCATTCGTTTGTTTTTACTCTTTCTTAGAACATCTATCTCTCTAATTGTGCTAGTTGTATAGGTGTATGTTCTAATGTCACCTTTTATTAGAACCCTTAAATTATTAATCATAATTATTTGAAATTTATAGTCTAATATTTACCATACTCTTGATATATCTGTGCCTTATCCTGATTTCTCCTGATTTCCTCAAATTGTGTTTGTCACCCTTTATTAGGCTTCTACATTATTATTTTTTTAATTAACCATGCTATACAGGGGAAAAGGAACCTTGGGAAACAATCCTTTAGTGCTCTGATAGTAATGTGTGTGGATAGGTGAAGTATGCTGTAGTGCTGATTGGGACTTGGGACTTCATGAACCTGTGTCTCTGGATTGTCACCTTTGCAAATGATTCTCAATCCTGCCATCCACCCCAACACAAAACTTAATTCACAGTCAATAAACTGCCACCTGCACCGCTACCACAATTGAGATCCCCTGGAGGTCTTTTTTCTAGGTGCTACTGCCACAGAAGAAACCACTGTCCTGGATGCAACTGAAGCCAACATTGCTGCTGACCCCCTAAGATCGCCTGGAGACTATGTCCCAACAGCTGCAGTTGTAGCTGCCGCTCCACCGGAAGCTACTGCTGACCCGCTGCTTGCTGCCAACTACCACCACCACTACTACTGCTACCACAGCCTGAGGACTGCTTCCAGGGAGACTCCAGTTTTGGTTGCATGTGGCTGCACCCATTTTGGGACACCAGCCAGGGCTGGGGGCCTGGGTGCCAGCAGGTTTACCACCACAAGAGCCTCTATCTAGGGTCTCCAGCTGGGACCTGCAGGTCTAGTGTGGGGGTGCCTGAGGATTTGGAGGAGCCTGGGATCTTCCTGCTGAGAGTGCTGGTGGCCCTTGTCTTGCTGCTGCATATCAGTGTTGCTCCTTTGCATGAGTGTATCCCTCATGGTCTCTCTGCAAGTAAGAGGAGCACTGAGATCTTGGGTCTGCAGTGTGGCCGATCTTGAGGTATCTGAAGCCCAGATTGGTGGGATAGAGACTGGGTTTTTGAGGGCTGATCTGGGTTTGGTGATCCCAAAAGATGTCAGAGACAGGGATAAGAAACTGTTGAACACTGACAGAGACAGGTTGACTTTCCAGCAAGACGTATTTTATTTTTTGATTCACTAATCTCTCTACCATATTTGGAACAGGATGTTTATTATGCATCAGTGTATGGAGGACTATGATATATTATTGGTGTTTTGCATTTCAATTGTATTCTTATGTCTTTAATTTTTTTATTGTTGTTATTTGTATTCTTCCTATCTCAGACATAGACTGGCAGATTGGATTTAAAAGCAAGACCCAACAATATGCTATCTTTAAGAGACTCACCTGGTGGGAAAAGTCATCTACTGGCTGAAGGTGAAAGGATGGGAAAAACTTATTACTCATATGGACTGCATAAACAAGCAGGGGTTTACATTCTCATCTCAGATAAAGTATACTTCAAACCCAAGTTAATCAGAAGAGACAAAGAAGGACATTTCGTACTTATTAATGGAAATATATATAAGCAGGACATAACAATTATAAATATTTATGTCCCAAACAATGGAGCATCTATGTACATTAAACAAACCCTGCTCAAATTCAACAGTCAAATAGACAACAATACAGTAATACTGGGTGACTTTAAAGCCACTCTCTCACTACAGGACAGATCTTCCAAACAAAAACTAAATAAGGAAACTATTGAACTAAATAATACAATCAATAATTTAGACTTAAAATACATATATAGAATATTTCATCCATCAACAAGCAAATATACTTTTTTCTCAGCAGCACATGGCTCCTTCTCTAAAATAGACCATACATTATGCCACAAAGCAAATCATAGTACATACAAAAAAAAAAAAAAACCCAAAAAGCAGAGATAATACCCTGCATTCTATCAGACCAAATAGAATGAAATTAGAAATCAATAATAAAATGTAAAAAATAGAGGCTACTATAACAAATGGAGACTAAATAATACACAATTGAATGATGAATGAATAGTAGAAGAAATCAAGGATGAAATTAAAAAATTCTTAGAGATAAATAAGAACACTGATACAACATATCAAAATCTCTGGGACACTATGAAAGCAGTACTAAAAGGAAAGTTTATTGCATTGAGTGTGTTCATTATTAGAATAAAAAGTCAATGAATAAATGACCTAACACTTCATTTCAAAGCCCTAGAAAAAGAAGAACAAATTAACAAATTCAGAGAAGACAGGAAATAATTAAAATTAGAACTGAAAGTAATGAAATTGAAACAAAAGAAACAATTGAAAAATTGACAAAACAAAAAGTTGGTTCTTTGAAAAACTAAATAAACCTTTGACCATGCTAATGAAGAGAAAAAGAGAGAAAAATCAAATTACTAAAATACAAAATGAAGAAGTAAATACCACAATGGACATGTCTGAAATACAGAAGAAAATTGGAAACTATTTTGAAAATTTATACTCTAATAAAATAGAAAATATCGAAGACATTGACAAATTTCTAGAGAATTATGATCTACTCGAACTAAATGAAGAAGTCATACATGGTTCAAATAGATCAGTTTCAAGTAATGAAATAGAAAATGTCATCAAAAGCCTACCAACAAAGAATAGCCTAGGATCAGATCGATTCTCAACCAAGTTCTACAAGACTTTCAACAAAGAATTAACACCAATACTCCTCAAAGTATTCCATGAAATTGAAAAGGAGGGAACCCTTCCAAACTCATTCTATGAGGCTAATATCACTCTGATAGCAAAAACAGACAAAGACACATTAAAGAAAGAAAACTTCAGACCAATATCCCTGATGAACATAGATGCAAAAATTCTCAATAAAATTCTGGTAAATTGCATACAAAAACATATTAAAAAGATAGTGTATCATGATCAATTGGGATTCATCGCAGTGATGCAGAGTTGGTTCAACATACAGAAATCAATAAACATAATACATCATATTAATAGACTTAAAAATAAGAATCATAAAATCATCTCAATAGATACAAGAAAAGCATTTGACAAAATACAGCACACCTTCATGTTCAAAACACTAGAAAAGCTAGGGATAGTAGGAACATTTATCAGCATTTTAAAAGCTATATATGCTAAACCCAAGACCAGCATCATTCTAAATGAAGAAAAATTGAAAGCATTTCCACTAAAAACTGTAGTAAGTCAAAGATGTCCTCTTTCACCACTTCTATTCAATATAATCCTTGAAACTCTAGCCAGAGCAATTAGACAAAAAGATGAAATTAAATACAAATAGTAAAGAAGAACTCAAACTATCATTATTTGCTGATGACATGATTCTGTATTGAGAAGATCCAAAAATTTGACCCCAAAACTTCTAGAACTAATAAATGAATTCAGAAAAGTAGCAGGATATAAAATCAACACCCATAAAGCAAACACATTCCTATATGTCAGCAATTAATCCACTGAAAGAGAAATTAGAAAAAACTACTCCATTCACAATATCCTAAAAAAAAACCAAAAAACTGGCAATCAATCTAACAAAAGACATTAAAGAACTCTACAATGAAAACTATAGCACACTAAAGAAAGAAAATGAAGAAAACCTCAGATGATGGAAAAGTCTCCCATGCTCCAAGTTAGGCAGAATTAAAAATGTCAAAATTGCCATATTATCAAAAGCATTATACAGATTCAATGCAATTCCTATTAAAATCCCAATGACATTCTTCATAAAAATATAAAAAGCAATCATTAAATTTACTTGGAAAAATAAGAGACCCAGAAAAGCTAAAGCAATCCTTAGCAAGAAAAGTGAAGCATCACAATACCAGACCTTAAACTATACTACAGAACTATAGTAATAAAAACAGCATGGTATTTGCACCAACATAGACTTGTAGACCAAATGGTACAGAATAGAAGACACAGAGGCAAACCCACAAAAATATGAGACAAAGTTGCCAAAAACATTCACTGGAGAAAAGATAGACTATCCAACAAATGATTCTGGCAAAACTGGAGATCCATATGTAGCAAAATTAAATTAAACTTCTATCTCTCACCTTGCACAAAAATCAACTCAAAGTGGATCAAAGACTTAGGCACTAGAACAGAGACCCTGCACCTAATAGAAGAAAAAATAGGCCCAAATCTTCACCATGTTGGCCAAGGATCTGAATTCGTTAACAAGATTCCTAAAGCTCAAGAAGTAAAATCAAGAATTAGTAAATGAGATAGATTCAACTTAAAAAGCTTTTTCTCAGCAAAGGAAACTATTAATAAAGTGAGGAGAGAGCCTACAGATTGGGAGAAAATCTTTACCACACGCACCTTCGATAAAGCATTAATCTCTAGGATATATAAAGAACTCAAAAACTTGACACCAAAAAAAAAAAAAACAAATAACCCATCAATAAATGGGCTAAGAAACTAAACAGACACTTTATAGATGAAAAAATACAAGTGGTCAACAAATATATGGAAAAGTGTTCAACATCTCTAGCAATTAGAGAAATGCAAATCAAAACCACCCTAAGATTTCATCTCACTCCAGTCAGAATGGCAATCATCAAGAATATAGGCCACAATAAATGTTGGCGAGGATATGGTGAAAAAGGTACACTCATACATTGCTGGTGGGACTGAAAATTGGAACAACCACATGGAAAGCAATATGAAGATTCCTCAGAAAATTGGGAATGGAACCACCATTTGACCCACGTCCCCCATTAGTTGGTTTATACCCAAAGGACTTAAAATAAGCATTCTATAGTGACACAGCCACATAAATGTTTTTAGCAGCTCAATTCACAATAGCTAGACTATGGAACCACCCAGGTGTCCCTCAGTAGATGAAAGGATAAAGGAAATGTGGTATATATACTCAATGGAATATTACTGAGCTTTAAAGAAGAGTAAAATTATGGCATTTGCCAGTAAATGGTTGGAGTTGGAGAATATCATGCTAAGTGAAATAAGCCAATCCCACAAAACCAAAGGCCTAATTTTTTTCTAATAGCAGAAGCTAATTCACAATAAGGTGTGTGGGGGGGCACTAGGGAAGAATAGTGTTACCTTAGATTAGGTAGAGGGAAGTGATTAGGTAGGGGAGGGGATGTGAAGATAGGAAAGATAGTAGAATGAAACAGACATTATTACTGTATGTATATACGTGACTGCATGACCAGTATGATTCTGCAACCTTTACACTCAGAAAAATGAGAAATTATATCCCATCTATGTATGATTTACCAAAGTGCATAAATGCAGAATGCAGTCTATTGTCATGTGTAACCGATTAAAACAAATAAAAATTATAAAAAAATTAAAAAAAAACAACTTAGGCCTAACAAGATGGCTTCACGGATATCCCTCCCCTCCTTCCTCCTTCTACTCCACTGATTCCTCTTCAATCCATTTACAGTTTACTTTTTCTTTCTTTCTTCATTTTTTTAGTTCATTTCCTATGAATGCACCAATACAGGCATGCACCATGACACATCCACGCACTCACAAATGAAAGTTCCCTTTTCTTCTTTCCTCTTCCTCCTTTCCAATCCATCTGTATATGCTACTGATCTTTCCTCTGTTTTGATAAAATTCCCTCTCCCCATTTTTATCCCTTTTTCTCTTTCTTTCTTTTCTTTTCTTTTTTAATTTTTTTTTCCCATCTGAAAAGCAAAAGAAGACTAGAGATGGGTATTTTCCTCTGTCAGTTTAGCTGGATTCTGATAAATCCCCACTGAGACGAGATCTGATAAAACAGTTTCTCTTGAGAGCATCCCAGGTAAGAATCAAATTCTTTGGGTATATTTCATCTGCCTAGTTTCCCCTCCCTCTCACCCACGTCCTGTGCAGGAGATAAAAATGCGGTTCCCCTCGGTAGAATGGGCGGCTGAGAAATAAAAGCTAAGAAAAATAGAAAGATGAAAAAAACACAGGACACAGAAAGTAGTTTCCAAAGTAGGGACTGAACAGGGAAGCTGATCAGATAAAAGGAGCTTCTTACTCTGGAAAAATGGAACCATCAAAGGCAGGGATAAGGTTTCAAGAGCAGAGTCTTGCTGCAAGGTGTCTGGCAGTCAGTAGGTTGATTGACATCTTGTCAGGTCACATCCATCCCAGGTGGGCAGAGCTTAAGGGGAAAGTTCACCTGCATTAGGTGATCAGTCCTTGTGGGGAGTGTCATGGGAGGTTCCCAGTGCCAGACTTATCCCCTCATTAGGCTACTATGCACAACATAGTCCACACAGCCCACAGGGGACTTGTGACACCTCCCTATGCAAGAAACGTGGAGAAATTTTCCTCTAATCTTTACCGTGAAAACCTGAAAGGGCTCCTGTAGGTAAAAGTTAACAAAACATGTATCCCTCCGATGAACAGTTTATTCTGAAGATTTTATCTCTCTGAAAGGTCAACACTGAGCCTCCAAGCAATCCATTATACTACACTTCAGGTTTCCCTGTCCCAGTTCTAGTTGGTATGGAAGTTTCTGTCTGTGGGTTTTTGCTTTAGGAAGTCAGGATTGTCAGTTTCCTCCCTTAGGTTGCTCCAATTTGGGGAGCAATTATTTGCCCTATATCATGAATTGTCTGAAAAAAATATGTTGTGAACTGTTGATTTTCAGCTATTTTAGATTTTTATTATTGTTAGGATGTGGGATGACAACATCTAAGTTCTTTATATGCTAGATTGGAAACTGAAAGTCTACCTTTTCTTGAAGCATTTCCATAGAATAAATATATTTATTGGAGATATTCATAATGTATTCACTTATTATATACTTAAAATATGTATTTTCTATCATAACTAAAAATTATTGGTAAACATATTAAAAAAAAACTGAAATTCTCTAAAATATTAAGGAACAACTTAAAGAAATATCATCTTATTGTACTCCAAGCATAGACATAGGGAAATATTTTTACATATGATTTAAACATTGAAAATCTATTAATTTAATACAAAAATTAATACAAGTGTTCCCAATTTTTATATGCCAAATCTTGATACAACACTTATTCTGATTATTATACATGTAGATTTGACCACACACACACACACACACACCTACACACACACACATAAACACACATGGAAGAATTTGGCATATTTGTTGAGTTTTGAACTTGGATTTTGTTGGCGAAAATTTGATAATAGATTAGAGAAATCATGATCACTGAAAATTAATATGCAAATTATTCAATTAAAAAATAACTACATATAATTATGTTATTCTTTTGAAATATCCTCAAATTAAAGTTACTTTTAGTAACTTTAATATAATTAAATGATTATGTAATATCATACTCTAAGTGGTGATGTAGGAAAGAATACAGCAAATTGTATCAGTATCTGGGAAGGGAAGTGCAGCAAACATTGATCTGCTTAGCCTTGACTTGAGCACTGTTACAGAGTTGTATTGAAGAAGCACGTCTGATAGTCATTTTTTGTCAATAGGCAAATCATTTAACTGATCACACACTTAAAAACATGGGATTCGTCAAAGCTATCTTGGGTGGAACTTTCTTTTTCTTTTTCCCAGGAATTCTTTGTCACAGGTTTGTTTTCATCTCACTTTTTCGGATTTTCTCCATTGCTGAGTTTTGTCCTTCATTCTGCTCTTCACACCTTCACTGCCTAGCACCATGCACTCATAATGTGCCTTTCCTTTAAAATTGTCTCTTACCTTGGTACTTGCTGCAATTGAGTCTAACATTTGAGGCTTGTAATTTTTTTCTAATTTGTTCTTTCATGTTCTGTTCCTCTTGTTAAACATTTCACAAATTCATGAGCACCAGAATGTAATTCATACAGATAACTTCTGTGTTCAGTTACACTACATATTTTGCTAAGATTCATAGTTTGCCTTTGAATCGTATTTCATCTTTTGGTTTAATCAAGTGTATTCACATTCTTTATGACATTGACTCCTCAGGGGAGAGATTAAGGTGGGTTGGACCAAAGTTTTGACAGTGCAGATGGAGGGAAATAGAAATAACGTGCATAGCAATAATGTGATATTGACAGGGATTTCTGTTGAATTCAAAGTAAGCAGTTCATACAAAGGATGTTTTAAGGCTAACGCTCAGCTTCCCTTCTTTTATTCTAATAACCCAGTAGATGGAAGTACCATTTACTGGAAATACAGGCACAAAATGTGATGTGGATTTTGGAGATTTAAATACAAAGTTGTTTAAGACTATTTAAGTTTGTTATTACATTTTACTATTTAAGTTTGTTATTAAGCATCAGGAGTGACCTGCCAAGAAGGCAGATATTCCATAAGGGAATTCACACATATATTTGTAGTAAAATACATAAAGTGTAATTTTAAATAATGAGAAAGAATAAAAAGGCACATTATACTTTAATAAAAAAAACGATGTGAAATAAAGCCATACCATATACCCAAATTCAGAGAGATGGAGCATCCAGAACTGGATACTTAGCCTAAGTACTCACTGAATTCACAGGGCACAAAACAGAAAGTAGGACACAAACAACTGGAATTTACAATGTAATGAGAAAGTGATAGTATTTATTGGAGTTGGCCATGTGGAGGTCTTGGTGGCCATAAAATACAATGACTTTCTGAGAAATGAGTTGCAAACCAGACTGCAGTGGGTTGAGAAGTGAAATGAAAGTGGGAATTGGAGATAACACAGGAGCAAGAAAATTTTGAAAAATTTGGCTATGAATGGGAGCAACAAAATGAATTTTTATCTATTATGATTTTTGGCTCTTAGTAAAAGAAAAGCCAACTAAAAAATTTTAATATTAAGAAGAAATTTCACTGCTTAAGCAGTAAGGGAACTGTGCTAGTCAGTGTTGCTTTACTGTGCCCAAAACACCCTACAAAACCAACATGGAGGAGGAAAAGTTTAGTTTAGGCTCTCAGTTTCACAGGTTCAGTCCATGCTCTGCAGGCTCCATTGCTCTGGGCCCAAGGCAAGGAAGAAGAGCATGGTGGAAAGGTGGGTAGAGGAGCTCTGCTCTGCTCCTGGCAGCCAGGAAACAGACAGGAAAGGGGCCACAGGGCCGATTGACCTTTCCAGGGTACACCCACTGTGTCCGAGATGACTTCAGTTACTATCCAGTTAGTCCATTCAAACTATGAGCGACTGATTAGGTTATGGCTCTCATTTCACCTCTGAATATTTCTGCAATGGCACAGGAATGTTGGGGGAACATCTCGTATCCAAACCATAATAGAAACTACTATCATGAAACCAGAGTCTCATAAGGAGGATTTTTGTAGATTGGTGAATTAGTGGCTCAAACATTAGAAGTAAGATCTTTATACTCTATAATGTATACCTCAATATCTAATTGCAGCAGGTAAATTATTATTTCTGAGTCTCAAAATATATTAGAGAAATAAGTGTTTGTTTGTTTGTTTCATAGATACCCTAGGGCAGACTTTCCTTTATATACTGTGAACTATACCTGAATTTTTGGTCAAATTTAAATTAATCTACCAAACAAAATGGAAGAGTTATGTTTGTAAGATTAATTTTTCACCTGTGTGCCTGTCTGTTAATTAGTAGCACACGTTGATACTAATGGGATACACACATACACACACACACATACACACACACTTGATGTTAGTATGAATTTACTCTAACTTTGGAGAATAGATGGCACATCCCTATTATGACATGGTATATTTTAACAAAAAGAATTTGAATTTTAAAAGTGTTATGAAGTAAATATAAAACATTTTACAGTACCCGCCCCACCTTATTCACGATTATTCTTTCAAAAGTATTATTTACCTGTAGTCAACCCACATTATCACATCATTATTTGGATCATTTACCACACTTCATCTCACTAAGACATTCCATCTTCTGACAGCACCAAAAGAAAAGTGACAGCAGTATAATAAGATGCTTTAAGAGAGGGAGAGAAACCACATTCACACACATTTTATCATGCTATAGTGGTAGAGCTCCATTTTATTGTGAGTTAATGTTGTTAATCTCTGCTGTGCCTAACAGAAACTTGAACTGTGTCATAGATATGCATTCACAGGAAAAAACATAGTGTACATAGAATTTAATACTATCCACATTCTAGGCATCTACGGGGGTTCTGGAACATATATTCCGAGGATGTGGGAGAGAGCTATAAAAAGAAGGAAATCCTGTGGCTTATAACAGTATGCATAAATCTGGAAGACAATTGAAGTGAAATGAAAAATACATACTGCATGATCTCTCTTACATGTGAAATCTAAGTCAAACTCACGGAAAGGGGAAGTAATCAGTGGTTGCCAGGACTGGATGTAGGCAAAATGGGAAAGTTGAACCAAGGACACGAATTTCACTCAGAAAATAAGTACATTCTGAGGATCTAGCATACAGCATGGATAGTAATGGATAGTGATGTTTATGGTAGTGAATTTATTGTGAAAATCATTAAGCAACATCCACAAATGGAAACAAAAGGAATTCTTCAGATGAGAATTTTGTAATAGGGAGAGGACAATATAGCTATATAATAGAATGCCCAAAAGACTGGAGATGTTTGCTTAAATTCAAACACTTTTTCTTAAGGGAAGTGGACTATGAGAAATGCTTCCTCTTGAGTTGGCATTATTCAGTATATATCTGGAATTGTTTTAGAAAATATTGAAACATGACTAAAAAGAAAGTGGTTGGCCAAGGGGTTTTGTTGTGTTGTTTTTGTTTGCTTGTTTGGGAATGGGAACCAGGATCCCTTCCACATTCCCTATCCATATTTATTTGCTTATTTATTTTTGAGACAGCATCTCGATAACATGCTTAGAGCCTTGGTAAATTGCTGGGGATGGCCTGGAACTTGCCATCTTCCTGCCTTAGCTTCCTGAATCCCTGGGATTACAGGAGTACACCACCTTACCTGGTTAAGAAAGAGAAGTTAGAAATAATATTTTTAAAAGTTTTGTGACACAATTTCAGCAAACTTAAAGGGAAATATGAGACAAGGAACAGAAAGGAAAAGGTTTGGATGGAGAAAAATAATGGATTGGACAAAACGCTATGAAGAAAATATTTTAAGTGGTGACTCATAAGGAATCCTGATTTTCAGAAAGTAATATAATTAATATGATATGAGTAATATAATTAATTTTACTTATTTCTTAGAAGGAGTTGAGCATGTCTTATTATGGTAAACATTATGCTCACTGGTGATATAATTTGAGGTATCACTGGATTCTTCCTCATCTACTCAATGGAGCTGAGGCAAATGCAGAGATTCTTCAGTCATAAGAGGAAAGACATAAAACCCAACATAAAACTTGGAGTGCACTTGCTCATCAAATGATAAACGCATAATTGTGGGGTTAAAAATCAGCTATTTATTTTACAATAGATCACTGCAACATAAATGTAAAACCAAGGTAGAATATACATAGGGCAATTAAATATCTATCACATAAATCCAAATAAATTTGTGGTATTGGCAAAACAAACATCCAATAAAGTGGAACGAAAGGACACCAGCATTTATGGAATATACCAGGAGAGATTTTATTAACCAAATTCTCACATCCGGAGAAGGATAGATCAGCCATAAATCTTAATAAACCAAAGATAACTGTAGTGAAATACATAAAGCAAAACTCTTAAAGTACAAAGATAAGGTTATAAAACTACAACATAATGGATAATTTTGATATACAGCTTTCAAAGGTGATTGATGAAGTAAAACTAATTGAAAAATGATTTATAAAGAGCTTTAAATGGCATAATTAACTAGCTCCATTAACTAGTGTTTTCTGGGACATTGGATATCACATAGACACTCAATATATCCACTATCTGGAAGACTTTACCAAGGAAAGAAAAAGAAAAAGATTTTTATTTTTCTCCTGGGTGATATAAATTGCGAAGGCATGTTTGGAAAAATAACATGGTAAGTAACAGATTCACCTTTAGGCTTCTCATTATATTTTGAAGATTCTATCTTTAAGAGAAATGAATTCAATATGTGCATTAATAAAAGTTCTATTTTAAGCACTGAAAAATGGAAACTAATACAAAATCCCAGAGAACTAAGTTTAAAACATTATTGAATGCTACGGAACTATTAAAAACATCAAAAGAATGTGGTGGATTCTCCATGGAAAAAGATAGACTGGGAAGACTTTCAAATTATTTCCAGGAATAATAAAATGTATTTCAGGTCAATATGGCTATTGTGTTCTAATTGTTCATCTTTTCCTTTTTAGAAGTTAAATAATTTTAGTGACAAATAACAATGGTACATATTTCTGACATACAAAAGGATGGTTTGATATGTGAACACATTGCATAATGATCAAATCAGGGTACTTAGAATATATATCACTGTAAATATTTATCATTTCTTTGTTGTGAGAATATTAGTAATCTGTACTCCTAGCTGTTTGAAATGTGAGATGCACTATTGCTAACTCAGCCACACGAACATATAATAATACATCACCAAAATATATTCTTCCTGTCTAACTGTAGCTTTGTACACGTTGACCAACTTCTCTCCATCACCTGTCTCTGCTTTTCTTTTATTTCTTTATTTATTTATTCATGTGTTGCTGAGAATCAAATCTACTGCTTCACATGTGCTAGGCAAGTGCTCCACCCCTGAGCTACAACCCCAGTTCTGTATATATCTTTTTCAATAGCATGTTTACAGAAACATAACTTTGTTTTAAGAAAATACAGACTAAACCCTTAAGTGTCTACCTCATGTTGCTATAATTGAAAGTGTTTAATGAAAGCCTTACTTTGAAGATTTCAGATGGAGTAAAAAACACAGAGCCACAGGTGCTGTCCAACCGAGGCCAGAACATGGTAAGTACTCATAAACTACTGATTATAGCAGAACTCAGTGCCTGCATAGCCGGGAACCAAGTCACCATCAAGTACAAGATTCCAAGGCACTGTGGAAACAACAGTCATTTTTCAGAAAAAAAAAATGGTAACAATGCTGGAAGATTAGAAATGAAATTCTCAGCATATAAAAATGTATGTGGTGACTCATTTTCAACACTTCACAAAATAGTTATAGTATATATAAATTATTTAAACTACCCTAACAATGCTGGTTTGTCCCTAACGTGCAAAATTTCAGATCATGCAATTCTAGATTAAAATCATCATATAAAAGAAAAGTGGAGGTATGATAACTTCCTTCCCTCCCAAAGAGAAAGCAAAAATATTGAGAACTTTCAAATTTTTATGTTACAAATCTGGTTTTATCTTGAACTTGAATAGAAATAAAAATAAAAGTATTTCAAAATTGATGATGGAATATTGATCAACTAAAATATTTTAAAAATAAATAAAAAATTTGAGTATTTTCACCCATCAAAAATATTATTACACTTTCGTGTATGCTCATTTTTCAATTCTCATAACTCCACCTGAGGAAAATTAGGCTCATTATCTTTCTCAGGATCATATACAAACTAAATGGATTACAAGATTCACCAAGTTTTCTGATCTAAAATATCTTACATTAAGGCAAATATATAAATAATCATTAAAAATACTTGTTTTAATAAAACACCTTGGGATTCTTTAAAAAATAACTGAAATATTTATAATAGGCTAAAAAAATTCTTCATTGATACAAATGTCAAAAACTGTAACTTAGCTGATTTAAACAAACAACAACAACAAAAAAAACCAGTAACAGTAACATCTCTTAATGGTAGTTTACAGGCTATCAAGATCTAATAGATGTGAGTTTTAATGTATGTAATAACATAAGCTTAAGGTAATGAAGATTAAATCTGGGTGAACATAAGATATTAAAAAATAAAGTACTACATGAATTTAGCATATATCTTCCAGGAATCTACAGGTTAAAGGAGTGGTTAAAATAAAACAGGAATTGAAAGCAGATTCAAGCAGTTGGCATTAGAGTATACTTTTAATATAAGCTTTACACCTTTCAAAAATAAAATCTATAACTATAAACTGGAAAATGTACAAATTTGTGAAAATAAAACCACACACCTTCAAATACTCCTCAGATAGAAGAGGACTTAAGGAATAAAATTATAAACTACTTTGAAATGAATAAAAGTGAAAATTTTATATAACAAAATACATCAAATAAAACTAACATTGTGTTTACAGGGCACCATGATGAAATGGGAAGACTCAAGATATGCAAATCCATCCAGTGCATGCACCACAGCAACAGAATGAAGGAGGAAGTTCTTACAATGTTCACCACAATGCAGAAAGGCATTGGGTGGAATTTACCTTCCCCGCATGATCAGGAATAGGGGGAGCATAACTCCCCATCATGAAGGCCAACTATTGCAAACTGACAAGTAAAATCATACTGAATGGGAAAAGCTGAGAGTCTCCTTTCTAAGATTTGGAAAAAGTGTGCCTACTTTCAGCACTTTCACCCAATGTAGTACTAAAACATTCTAGCCAGGGAGGAAGTATAAATAAAGGGCATTCAAATTACAAAGGAGGAATTCAAATAGTCACTGTTTGCTGATGACATGATTTTATATAAAGAAACCTCAAGGAATCAAACGAAAGACTAATTAAAATTAATGAATTGACTAATGTGGCTGGCTACAAAATCAACACAGAAAAATCAGTAGTGTTTCTATATGTAATTGTAAATAAACTAAACAAAAATCAAGAAAGTAATCCTATTTACAATGATGACAATAAAATACCTATGTATAAATTTAACAAAACACATGAAAGAGCTCTACAAAGAAAACCATAAAATAATTAGGGAAAAAGATGAAGAAGATGCAAAGGATTGGAAAGAGATGCTGAGCTCATGGATGAGAAAAAAATCTTAATGTTAAACTGTCCTTACAATTCAAAGTTGTCTACAGATTAAGAGCAATTGCTATGAAAATACCAATGACATTCCTCATATAACTAGAAACAAGGTAATTCTAAAATTCAAATGAAGTCACACACACACAACAACAACAACAACAAACATTCTTGAGCAAAATGAATAAAGCAGGAGCTTCTATGCTTCCAGACTTCAAAATGTACTGCAAGACAATAGTAATAAAAACATTCTAGGATCTGCATAAAAACAGATACTCAGGTCAGTAGAACTGAATGGAGTAGAACTGAAGCCTTGAAGTCAACCCCCATCTATAGCCAACTGATCATCAACAAAGGTGCCAAGAACATGCAATGGAGAAAGAAGAGTTTCTAAAATGAAAGGTGCTTGGAAAATTAGATATCCACATGCAAACATCTGAAATTAGATCCCTGTGTCTCACTAGCTACAAATAACAACCAAATGGGTTCAAGCCTTCTAATAAGATAGGAGAGATGAAATTACTTAAGAAAACAGCAGGATGGAATTCTTCAGGACATTAGAAAGGACAGATAATTTTTAGACAAGACCCCAAAAGCACAAGAAGCAAAAGCAAAAACAGACAAATGAGATTATATCACATGAATGATTCTGCACAGGGAAGGGAACAATCAACAGACTGAAGTAGTAACCTACAGAATGGTGGTGGTGGTACATTTGCAAAGAATGCATCTGAAGAGATGTTAATAGCCAGAATATATAAAGAACTCAACAAAAATGATAGTTTCCTCAGAAAACTAGAAACAGGACTACTATATGTTTCAGCTATCACATTACTGTTAAGTATTCAAAAGAAACAAAATCAGTATGTCAAACAGATATCTTCACTCTTATGTCTATGTGACCCTGTTCACAATAGATGTGTCTATGAAAAGAAGAATGGATAATGAAAATGTGTTGTACATACACTGTGGAATATCACTCAACTATAAAAAAGAAAATAAAATCCAGTCATTTTCAGAAACATGTATGAAACTGGAGGGCAATAAATTAAATTAAATAATCCAGCACAGGAAGACAAATATTGCATGTTATCACTAATATATAAAAGCAAAAATATATCATTTTATAGAAGTATTGTCACTCAATGGTCATTGGGGGTTAGGGAGGATGAGAGGAGGGCATCTAGAAGAAATATGGAAAATGGGTACTAAAATGCAGTTAGATAAAAGGAATATGTTTAATCCCCCACAGACTATGGTTCCTAACAGTTATATAGTATACAAAGAACTATAAAAGATAGTTGAAGCCTTCCCAAGAAAACAAAATGATGAACATTTAAGGAGATGGATTTGCTAATTACTTTGGCTTGATGCTTTCACATTGTATACATGCACTGAATCATTATGCTATACCCCATGGAAATGTGAAATTACTGAGTTTCAATTTAAAGAAAAATAGGATGGTATGATGGGCTAACCTAAAGTGTCTGAAAGAATTGAGCCTCCAAAAGCCTATCCTGGTCAAGATAGATTCCTATCTCTGGTTCTAACAATGACAGGATAATCTTGCAGCTAATTTAGTGAAGTGAGTTCCACCATTCTCAAGTGGAGATCAGTTAAGACAGATATGCCATCCCCTGGACAGGACGGACATACCTGGTGAGTTAGAAATGAGCCTGAGTCTTAATCAATCAGAGGCCTCTCCTTGGCACTGTGCTCATATGCTTCTTAGATCATCTCCACCTTCTTCTCTATATTATCACCAGTGAATTTAATTGACTTTTAAGAGAAGTGCAGATCTAATTCAACATTTTAATTTCATTAAAAATGAGGGTTAAAAAGGCCAAATTACTCACTTTCAAATCACAGAACCAAATGCAAAATTTAAAACCAGGCTTTCAAATGTACTTTCTGTTTTGAGGAACCACCTTATTTAAACATGAATTTAGTTTGTGGGCTGATGCAGCCTGAATTCCTACCCATAGCTCTAAGGATGTTGTTCATGAACATCATCAGGACAGATTTTCTCAGAGAGACAATGACAGACACCCCTCAGATGAGGCTGGTAACAAGTTGCTGCTCAACAAGAAATAGTGGTCAAACATCATTTACTCCCCATCCATAAATTATCAGCATTTATACTATTAAAGAGAAATTATTAAATGGGTCAAAATACAGCTTCAAGGAATAAGTAAGTCAGCAATTATTTATTAGTATATTTACTTAAATGTGAATTGAATTATGAATTAACGAGTTGTTTTAATGTTACAAATGAAAGGATAAACGTTGGAAAGAGTGTAGAAAGAAGGCAACTCTTACACACTCTTGATGGGAATGTAAATTCATGCCACTGATATAAAAAACAGTATGAAACTTTCTCAAAAAAAATAAAAGTAGAACTATCCAATATCCATTAATCTCACTAATGTGAAACAAAGTTATTAATATCCTCATCCCCATGGTTTTTGTAGCACTATCTGTAACAAAGAATCAGTCAAGTTGTCCATCCAGAGATGAATGGATGAAGACAATGTAGTATATATACTTAATGGGATAGTATTCAGCCATTAAAAAGGGTGAAACCTTGTCTGTCATTTTTGATAATTCATAGGAACTGGAAAATGTTAAGTGAGATAAGTGAGAAACAGACAGACATATACCACATGAACTCACTCATGTGAGGAAGCCAGAAATTTGTTTACGTAGAATTAAGAGTGTAGAATCATGTTCACAAAAGACAGGAAAAGGTAGAGGAAAATGGAGAAATGAGGGAGGGGGACCAGTCAATGGGTACAAAGTTACAGTTATATAGGAAAATCCAGATGTTCTTTTACATAGTAGGATGTCTATAGATAAAGACAATGTATGGTATATTTCAAAATAACTAAAAGAGGTTTTTTTTTTTTTAATTTTCTCACAACAAAGAAATAATACGTAATTGATGGAAAGTGTTTAAAATACCATATATGCCAATTACCCTGATTTAATCTTGACACTAATTAGTTAATGGAAAGATTCCTTGAAAGGTAACAATTACCAAAGCTCAATCAAGAAAATATAGAAAATATTTTAAGATGAAATCTAATAAAATCTACCTCTAATTTAATAATTTCCAATATGAACCTACACACACTGGGTTAGAGTCAGAGATATCAGTAAGACTTCATATTTAAAAACACACACATCAATGCACAGACTACAATTACACACAAGAAATAAACAAACACCACAGACAAAAATTTGCATACATGCATGAGTTAGTCTATATACTTACTTACATTTCAAATCTAAGGGAAGAGTTCAGGAGGGGCAACATCTCAGGTGCAAGGAGGAAAACCAACACATGCAAATATCAATTTCTAAACATCTTTCTCCATTAAAAGTAGATGAGGTGTCCTTGGAAAAATGAAATCTGTAAAGAGTTTATATTAGAGTTAATAGTGTACCAAAGTTAATTTCTAATTTTGAGGATTTCAGCAGAGCTATAGATCCTTATTTCTGGTTCTAACAATGACAGTATAATCTTTTAGAATGTGAAATTTAGGGATACCTGAGTGAGAATATGTAGGAATTCTCATTGAAGATTTTCAACTTTTCAATTAATGTATACTTATTTAAAGGTAGAAAAAAATTAAAGAAACCCAAGAAATAATTTAAAGTGGAATTTTAAAAAGTCTGGCCAGTTTTATTGCTGAATTCTACCAATGTTTAAACTTATTTATGGATTTCTATTTTTTTATTTAATTTTCCAGATATCAGGGACATGGAAAATGTCTAACATGGTGTCATATTCTTTGAATCCCTCTGAACCAAAAGGAGGAGACCAAGTTAGCAGGATCTGTGCTGGGGTAGGCAACTCTATTTTTCTCCTCATGTAGTTCAGGATTCTGTTTGAAAAAACTGCAGTGCTCAGAACATTCATGAAGTCCTCTCCATGTCTTCCTCCGGCAAGGCTAAGATGGTTCTTATAGTGTTGTGTTGGCCCCGGGTACTAGAGGGTCCTGTGAGAGTGCAGAAGGAGTGCATTCAGGTTGTCACTGACTAGTCAGATCCATCCCTGAACAGCTCTGTGTGTGTCCAGAGAGTCATTGGTGCATGGGGAGAAGAGCTATGCTCCTAGACAGTGGAGGACATCCAGCTCTGACAGCAACCTTGGGTGTGTTTGTGCTATTGGCCAACAGGCAAGGGTGAAGGGATTCATTTTGCAAATATCACATTGTATATATTCTTCATAACTATTGCTTCAGTAGTTTCACTGGGGCCTCACTATGCAATACAGTAGTGTCTGGTCTGGTCAGCATAGCAATATTTGCTGCAATCTTCAGAAGAAAGAAATTGTAGGAGTTATGTTTCCCAGGGCAACAAGCTTAGGCATGACCTCAACAAGATGGCTCCTTGCCACAGCAACCCACTTGTAGGTTTCTCTTTCCTTTTTTTTTTTTTAATTTGTTTTAATTAGTTACTCATGACAGTACAATGATCTTGACATATCATACATTTGAATCAGATAGGATATAATTTCTCATTTTTCTGAGTGTACAGGTTGCAGAATGACATTGGTCATGCAGTCACGTATATACCCACAGCAATAATAATGTCTATTTTATTCTGCTGTCCTTTCATTTCCCCCTTCCTCCCCCTTCCCTCCCATCACTTCTCTCTACCCAATCTAATGTGACCCACTTCTTTTTTTTTTTCCTCACATCGTCATACCTGAATTTTGTATAACGATGGGGGTCTCCTTCTCTCTTCCATGCAATTCCCCTTTTCCCTCCCTTAACCTCCCACCTCTCTTTCCTACCTAGAGGTAATTTTCTTATGCTCTTCCTCCCTACCCCATTTTGAGTCACCTCCCTTATATCAGAGAAGACATTCAGCATTTGTTTTTTGGGAGATTGGCTAACTTCACTTAGCATAATCTGCTCTAATGCCATCCATTTCCCTGCAAATGCCATGATCTTGTTATTTTTTAGTGCTGAGTAATATTTAATTGTGTATAAATGCCACATTTTTTTTTATCCATTCATCCATTGAAGGGCATCTAGGTCGGCTTCACAGTCTAGCTATTGTGAATTGTGCTGCTATAAACATTGATGTGGCTGTGTCCCTGTAGTATGCTCTTTTTAGGTCTTTTGAGTATAGACCGAGAAGAGGAATAGCTGGGTCAAATGGTGGTTCCATTCCCAGTTTTCCAAGGAATCTCCATACTGCTTTCCAAATTGGCTGCACCAATTTGCAGTACCACCAGCAATATATGAGTGTAACTTTTTCCCGCATCCTCACCAGCACTTATTGTTGTTTGACTTCATAATGGCTGCCATTCTGACTGGAGTAAGATGGTATCTTTCAGTAGTTTTAATTTGCATATCTCTGATTGCTAGAGATGGTGAGCATGTTTTTGTGTATTTGTTGATTGATTGTATATCCTCTTCTGAGAAGTGTCTCTTCAGGTCCTTGGCCCATTTATTGATTGGGTTTTTTTTTTTATGTTTAACTTTTTGAGTTATTTGTATACCCTAGAGATTAGAGCTCTATCTGATGTGTGAGGGGTAAAAATTTGTTCCCAGGATGTAGGCTCCCTGTTCACCTCATAGATTATTTCTCTTGCTGAGAAAAAACTTTTTAGTTTGAATTCGTCCCATTTGTTGATTCTTGGTTTTAATTCTTGTGCTATAGGTGTCTTATTAAGGAACCTCTTCAACAAATGGTGCTGGGAGAACTGGAAATCCATATGCAACAAAATGAAATTGAATCCCTATCTCTCACCATGCACAAAACTTAACTCAAAATGGATCAAAAACCTAGGAATCAAACCAGAGACTCTGCGACTAATAGAAGAAAAAATAGGCCCTAATCTTCATCATGTGGGGTCAGGCCCCAAGTTCCCTTTACCTTTTTGTCCACCCTCCCTAGTCATACCCCATGCTGCCCCCTGAGGCTCAGTGCCAATAAACATTTTCTCAGCTTCTCTTTTAATCACCAGATTCTGTTGAGTCTCTCCAAGTCTCTGATGCTCAATACTGAACTCCAGTTTATTCCCTCGGGCACCTATCTTGCTGAGTATTTGTTCTTCATCCATTTTGATTACAAGTTGCAGAAAATCTTGAAACTCTTCCTGCTTCTATACTGCCATCTTGATCTGCCTCTTCATTCCAGTTTTAAAAGATTTGGCATGGTATATTATTCAACTGAAATTATTTTTATAGTTTTTTGATACTGTATGATCTGTTTTTAAAGATATTCCTGCTTTTAATATTCTTGCATTCACTTCAATTCAAATTCAACTAGTGTCATATGGTAGATTCAACAATTTCAATAATTGTGTTTTCATATTTGCTCTTGCTCTATTAAAATTTATTCTTTTTATGTAGTAATTGTTATTCTATCCAGAGTTCTTTAGCATTTCATTGTTATAAAGTTTTCTTCTTTAATTATAAAGCTAGTCACAGCGTTTCATTTATGTTTCAGGACCATCTTTTCCATTAGGGAAATCAAAGGGTCATATTAATTACAGTTCTCAAGTTGAAACATTGCCACACTTAAACTACAGCATCTGTAAAACATTATAGTCTAATAAAGATAAATTAATGCAGGGATTATAAATTCACTATTACATTTCATAAAAGTTTTATCACAATAACACAACAGAGGTTATATATCAAGACCTATTAGGGAAGAGGTTTTTTTATCTCTCAATTTTATGAACACATCATAGTAACATTGATTTTTTTCTTCTCATAGGAATAATTCTACATATAAAAAAATACACACATATTGTTTCTATCTCTTTAACCTAGTGGCATATTTTATCTTAGGACTTAAGAGTATTGAAGAAAATTAATTTATTTTTAATACAAAAATCATTGTGTAAAATTTTTCTACGTGGTATTTCAAAACCATTGTAATCTGATAGGAATTGTTAGTGCTTATCTTAGTCCATACAGGTTGCATAACAAAATATAATAACTAGGTGGCTTGTAAACAATTGAAATTTATTTCTCACCATTATGGAGACTGGAAATCCATGACCTAGGTGTGAGCAAATTAAGTTTAAGTAGGAGGTGGTCTTTGGCTGTTTTCAATGTCTTCACAATGGTGAAAAGGGTAAGGGAGCACCCTCCTGTTTCTCCTTATATGGGCACTGATTCCATTCAAGAGGGCTCCTCTTTTACAATCTTATCACTTCCTAATCAGCTATGAATACCATCATAAGGAAGATCAGATTTCAACATGAGAATTTTGAGGGGGGCCAAATTTTCACAAAGTTGTAGTGGATTTGATGTGCTCTATGCTCTTCTCTGAGAAAAAAAAATAATGGTTATTAAAATTTAGTAAAATGCATTGCACATTTGTATATACTGCTGAAGTATTCTAAAAGAAAATTTTTAAAAATTATCTTGACTTTGGAAAGTTTTCTTCACAATTACATATTTATTATCATTATTATAATTTGCTGCTACAACGATTCCAAGCAGTACTACGACCCAATAATTTTTTTAGTTTCATCTTTGGGAACTGTGTTTATTTTATTGTCATGAGGAGAGTTAACATGAGATATATCTTAACTACATAGCATGTTATTATTATGTGTAGGAAGAGAATTATACAGCAGATCTCCAGGGCTTCTTCATTGTGCATTACTGTCAGTCAGTAACTCTTCATTTCCCTCCCCTCATATCCCATGCTAACTGTCATTCTACTCTGTTTCTACAACTTTGGTTAGTTAAGTTGTCTCATTTAAGTAGAAACACTTAGTATTTATCTTCTGTGACTTGCTTTTTTCATTAGCATAATGTCTTTCAGGTTCATTCATGCTGTCAAATATAGAAGGATAGCCTTTTCTTTAAAGACTAAATTATATATATATATATATATATATATATACACACAATATGTATACATATATTATGTGTATATATATTTTAACCATTCATCTTTCAATGGACATTTAGGTATTTCTCTGTCTTCACTTTTGTGAGCAGTGCTGCGATGAATTTTGGAATGCAAACATCTTTTTGAGATCTTGATTTTAATTCTTTTGGAAATATTCCAGAAAATGGGATTGATAGATCTCATGAAATTTTATTTTTATTTTTTGTGAAACTTCAATATTTCATTGCAAAATATCTGCACAATTTTAAATCACTGTAAATAATACTATGGCTTATGTAAACAAAAGGTGTAACTGGCTAAGATAACACATAAATACTTTATTTTACCTTAAATTATAGTTGTGAATGTCAGTTAATAGGTATTGTTATTGATATTTTTATGAATATCTACACAAGGAGATTTTTGAATATTTTATGTTTCATCTTTACCCAAAAGCCTTATGCATGTCAACTTTAATATTTATATTTTAAATATATTGAATTATGAATTCATAAATCTGTGGAGTAGAAAAAAATATCGCTTTACTTGGTATCTGTAGGAAGGCAACATTACTCTTATTAAGATAATGTATTTCAATAAAACCAGACTTCTTCAAGTATTATAAGGTGAGTAGCTTTAAGCACAGATATGAATAAGAATTTGGAGCTTCCAAACGTGGACTTTGAATAAACCAGTTTCAGGACACAGAATTTGAAGGAAGAGGAATTTATAGAAAGAAGGTTGGGATAGAGAGTGAGGAACTGAAAAGTTCATGTCAGGAATTGAACATTCCCCTGCCCCTCAGGAGAAATTCCCTATGCTGAGGAGCAACAGGTGCAATTCTCAGATAGGAATGCAGATTTTATATTACATTCTTTTCTAAGCTGTGCAAAATCACCATTATGTAAAAACAAACTTTCACTAAAACCTGTCACATTTAATAATTGTGCAGTTGTGCGTCTGTTTGGAATACACCTTTTGAGGTATTGGAGGTGAAAACAGAAGGGATTTGCCAGGGACCAGGACAGTGAATTTGGCAGCAGAGAACAATTTGAATTCACAGGAGTGTAGACAATCAAGCTGAAGGATGGATTCTGATAGAAGCAGATGTTAGGCAAACTCTCTTCCACAAGTTTCCAGATTTGGGGGATAATGTTTACACTGAAATAGGATTGAAAAGGAGTAGCAAAAGAAGAGAACATATCCATTTGACTTCCCAGACTTGTGAGGCCCCTCAAATTTTAATGTAGTCATTAAAATAAATAATTACTCAAATCATTCAAAATCTATGGGTTAAAAATATGTGCTAGTCAGCTTTGCATCATTGTGAGCAAATACATGGCAAGAACTAATGTCTTTATTATTTATTTGAGGCTATTGGTTTCAGCGTTCTCAGTCTATGGTCAACCAACTCCATTTTTCTGAACCTGGGGTGCGGCAGAACATCATGGTGGAAGGATGTGGTGGAGGAGTGCTGTTCCGTGGAAACCAGAAGCAGAGAGCGGGTGAGGGAAAGAGAAGGAGCTGGTAGGGACAGATATGTTTCTAAAGGCCATGTCCTCAGTGACCTACATCCTTCAGCTAGACCTCACTGCCTACAGTTACCACCCAGTAATCCATTCAACTATCTGTGGAATTGATTCAGCAAATAGATTACTCCATGGGTGAGGTCAGAGTTCTACCCATTGCCTAAAAGCCCCAACTCTGAACCTTGCAGCATTGGGGATCATGTTTTCAAACAATAAGTTTTGGGGGTGGCATTCCAGATCCAAAACATAACAAAGCATAATGTGAAAAACACAATAGAGGCAACCTTCAATTTTAGAGAATTCAGGAGATAATTAACATTGTATAAGGCAATGCGTAAAGTACATTAATATACCATAGACCCCCACAGAATGAACAATGTTATATGATTGAACATCTAAAGTTCACTATGAAAAACACCAAAACTAGTAAGATTACAGTTCAAAACACTAGTTTATTTTCTTAATCATTTCTCTTACACTCATTCTCTTGAATGAGAAGAAATTTAATATTTGTTATAATTTTTCATAAAGTTACGAATAATTACACATTGTTAGTCATTAAACATACATTACCTTTTATTGAATTTTGAACATACATCTCCTTTTTATCCCCTTTATCCCATCATCCCATCTTCCTGTTAAATTTTTTGCCTACTTATTTCACTGTAAAGTTAGAAACAGAGTAAATTATAAAGGCTTATTATATATATATATATATATATATATATATATATATATATATATATATATATATATATATATTTTTTTTTTTTTTAAAGAAAATGACAGTTTGTTTGTAAAAAGATATCTACACCTATTGAATAGCACGTTTGATATCCAGGTAGCATTATTTCATTGTATTTTGATATGTGGATTTTAAATGCCTACTGCCTAATATATTACTCAATTCTAAATTTAATTCATTTTCTTTTTCCTATTTTGCATGCATTCTTCTAAAATATAAGCAATGATTTCTTAAAGCAATGTGGACCAAGACTAAATTGGAATTCTTGCTAGCATAAGCTCTATACACATATATTTAACTACTTTCTTCTCTCCACATTGGCTTAATACATTTCAGCTGCCTTATAAATCACCTGCAGAAATTTATGTCAAATATAAATAACTGTACTTCCCACAGAAGGATTTCTGTGTTTAAACAAGTGTACTTTATCCATATAGCAAGGTTGAAAACAAATACAGAAAACAATCAATCAAAGTTATAATACAAGTTTAAGGTTACCAAATGTGAAAATCCTATGAAAAATAGAAATTATTGCCCATTTGCTGGAGGCATAGGTTTGAAGTACTCTTTATTTTAGGCTCACATCTTACTAAATAGATACACTTTTTCCCATGCAAAAATAAAATTTGTGACCTCTTTTGCAATAGGTAAAATCCAATTTCCTTTTCAGTCAATGAAGTATTATACCAAATGTCTTTCTTCCCACTCAGTTGCTCTCCTTTATGACTCAGAGTTCATAAAGCAATTCCCTAGCCTGAGAAGAAAATAAACAAGCAAATGGCATCATTTAAGGAGCCCTAGGCACTCCACCTATGATAATCTGCAATCTAACATTTATCAAGCAATACTAAGTTACAAAACATTCTAGAAATTTCTTCCTGGAGGGAGTTGAGGGAGCTCATTTGAATCCACTTTGTCTCATAAAGGAAACATTGTGTTCATAAAACCACAGGAACATTAGAAAAACAGCTGTTTCCTTTCAAAATAGAGCAGCCATGACAGGGTAAATTTCACCAGGGGTATAGCTTCATCAAAGGTCCCGTATCATATGAAGTACAATGCAGTCTGTACCTTCAAAACAGAAAAGAATTTCATCTTTCTTTATATTTTCTTATCACAATAAACACAAAGAAATAATTACTTTGAGAGTGAAATTTGTATCTTAATCTTTTAATATTTAGAATTTCTTTGTAGCATAATTCATATTTTTATTGTTCCCTGAAGCTCTGTTTTTATTAAGTTAAATTTATTCTTAATTCTATATAAAATATTAAAATTATTCATATTCATTGCAGGTAATGTGATATTTTTTGATGCAAATATGTATTGTGTGATATTAAAGTCAGATTAAACACATCTACATCCTAAAACATTTGTGTTTTTCTTTAGGCTGAAAACTTTCAAAATACTTTCTGCTACTTTTTTGAAAAATACAGTATATTATTGTCATCTACAGTCACTACTGTGCAATAGCACTCCCAAATTTCTTGCCCTAACTAACTGGATCTTAGTACCCAATGAGCACAATTTCCCCACCCCTTCCTTACCTTTGTTCTCCTGCAACTCTGGTAACCATGTTTTCCACAATGAATACACAACCATATTGCCTTTGTCCACTCTGTAGTTGATAGGCACTTAGGTTGTTTTCATGTCTTGGCTACTATGAACTGTGTTGCAATGAGCATTAGAGTGTGGATGTCTATTTGATATACAGATTTTGTTTCCTTTGAATCGTATAGTATTTCTATTTTCAATTTTTTGAGGCACTTCCATACCTTTTTCCAAAATGGCTGTCCTAATTTCATCATCACCAGCCATAAACAGGGGTTTGCTTTTCTCCACATCCTCTCCAGAATTGGTTATTATTAGACATTTTGGAAAATATTCATTTTTACTCATGTGGAATAATGACTCAATGTGCTGCTAATTTGCATTTCCCTAAAGATTGATAATGTTTAGCATCTTTCATGTACCTATTGGCCATTTGCATGTCTCCTTTGGGAAATGTGTATTTAGTACTACTTTCTCATTTTTTTAAATTGGGTTATTTGCATTTTTTATATTGAGTTGTGAAGTTCCTCTTATATTCTACATATTGACCCCTTTTCATATGTATAATTTGAAAATATTTCTCACCTTCTGCAGATCCTCTATTCACTCTAGATTCTTTGCTCTGCAGAAGCTTTTTAGTCTGATGAAATCACGTTTGTCTAACTTTGCTTTTATTTCATTGTTTCTGGTGTCCTGTCCAAAATATCCTTGCCCAACCCAATGCCCTAAAACATTTCATTTATGGTTTCTTCTAGTAGTTTCATAGTTTGAGGTCTGACATTTAAATTTTCCTGTGCTTTAAGTTCACTTTTGTAAACAATGAAAGATAGAGCCTAGTTTCATTCTTCAGCATGTGGATATTCAGTATTCTAAGCTCTATTTATTTATTTATTTGTGTATTTATTTTTAGAGAGAGAGAGAGAGAGAGAGAGAGAGAGAGAGAGAGAGAGAGAGAAGAGAGAGATTTTTTAATATTTATTTTTCAGTTTTCGGTGGACCCAACATCTTTATTTTATTTTATGTGGTTCTGAGGATCGAACCCAGCACCCCACGCATGCCAGGCGAGCGCGTTACTGCTTGAGCCACATCCCCAGCCCTCTATTTATTGAATACTGTTCTTTCTCTGATGTGTATTCTTAGCACTTTTGTCAAAATTCAATTGGCTGGACATGTGTAGGCTTACTTCCAGGATTTCTATTGCAATTTTGATTGAAGTCTGTTTTTATGCCAATACTAGTGCTGGGAGTACTACCACTTTGTAGTGTGTGTGTGTGTGTGTGTGTGTGTTAATACCAAGTTAAAAAAAAAAAAAAACAGGGGTGCTAAACAACAGAGCCATATCCCCAGCCCTTTTTTTTATATTTTAATTAGTGACAGGGTCATTGCTTAGTGCTTCATGAAGTTGCTGAGGCTGCCTTTGAACTCATGATCCTCCTGCCTCAGCCTCCCCTGTAATGTGTTTTTGTTTTGTTTTTAATTTGATACTGGGGATTGTATTGCTCAGGGGCACTTGAGCCACATCCCCAGGCCTATTTTTTATTTTATTTAGAGACAGGATCTAACTGATTTGCATAGCACTTCACTTTTGCTAAGGCTGGCTTTGAACTTGAGATCCTACTGTCTCAGCTTCTCCAGCTAATGGGATTACAGGCATGTGCCATCACACCTGGCCGTAACATGTTTTGTAGTGACATTGTAGTGGCTCTTTGTTGAGAGCCACAGCCGAAGGGGCCCCAGCAAACTTCCAGCTGCCGGCTGATGATTGGCTCACAGCGGCCCCAGCAACATCTAGCTGATTGGCTCCTCTGCGGTGATGCTCATTGGGCTGTTTCCCTGCCCTTTCAGACCACGGAGCTGCTCATTGGGGGACTTTTTTGGCTCCGCCCACGTGACCCAGCCAATCGGCCTCAAGAGCAGGAGGATTGTGGGAGGTGGAGAGAAGCTTGTGGGGGAGAGAGAGGCTTGTGGAAAGCCAGTGGTGGCAGTTGAGGCTCTGAGGGTTTTTCCTGAGAGGCTGTTTTGTTTGGCGTGTGTGGTTCTAAAAATAAAGTTAGTTTCTTTTGACAAGTGGCTCCTGATTGTGCCCAGCCAGACTGCGGCAGCTCTTTCTTGGATTCTTCTGATCAAAATGGCTTAGACTTTTCAGGTTTTTTTTGGTGATTTCACACAAATTCTAGGGATTTCTTTCTAGTTCTGTGAAGAATGTTTTTGGCATTGAATCTATAGATCATGTTAGGAACTGTGGGCATTTTAAGTGTTGACATTCCAAGGCATTAACACAGGATATCTACTTTTTGTCCAAGAAATATTTCCTTATGAAACTCATGTCCAGAAGTTCTTAACAAAATTATTTCTTCTTGTTTGTTGTTATTAATGGTAGAATTATTGGAGGTAAATTGAAAACATGTCAATAAAAATTGCTGACTACAAATTTACTACACTCCTAAACAAGAACAGTCACAGAAATTTTAGGTGAGAATTTTTTACATGAACTGTATAAAGTTTTGAATTAATATAAAGAGAGGGTGCTCTTTTCTATATACATTTGTAATATCAATATTCAAAAATACAAATCATAGTTCAGATATAGATAGATAGATAGATAGATAGATTTAGGATTTAAAGAAAATACACAGTTAATTATTATAATTGATTTCATGTGTTATATGATATCACCATTAAGCAAACACATTAGAAACTAATTGTTGGGAATGACTGTCTTAAAAAACATAAACTAAATCAATCCTATATCAGATTACTACTTGAAACATTCACAATGCATTGATAATGGCTTAATTGCCAAATATTTAAAAAGATATTTTGTGAGATTTGATATAGCAAAATAATTTTTTGCTTGCATATAATTATTTGGGTTAAAAGGAAAACTGAAAAGGCCAGTAGCAGTTAGAATAAAAGGTATGTCAATTGAAAATTTGCAATGCTATTTTTAGTGTGCATGCCTCCTTTCATTTTTATTTCCTCATTTAAGGTCAATTGCTGAGTTCAAGATACTAACCAAACAACATCAATTGAAACTTGCTCTAAGCTTATTTATGTGGTAGTTCTGTAAACTGCCACAGGGCAATAAGGTCATGTATACCAGCTTACTGAGTAAAATAGCACACAATGCTTACCTCTCTTGTGGCATATCATTAGACATCCTTTTGTTTTTGAAAATAAATTGAACAAGTATAATGTAGAATTCCAAAGACAGGTCAAAATTCAAATTGGATGATCTTGAGATATGTTATCTAATTTTGAGGTATTGTAGGTTCTGCTATTTGATGTGATTCAGTGCAAAACAAATGATATAGTTTAACTGAGATTAAAAAAATAAATTACTTCGCAGAATAATTCACTGCAGAATACATCTGAGCATATGTTTAGAAGCAAGTAACAAAATAAATAGGGAATGATTTAATATTTTAGAGGCAGCAATAGAGAAATAATGATTAAAGATATTCATATTTGTTAGTGATAATAAAAAAATTTTATATAATGTAAGCTACTCATTTTGCCCAATTCCTAATATTTGAACAGGAATAATAAATACTCTTAAGTTGTTTGGTGATTAGATTCTGCCTGTATAAATTTCATTCTCAGCAAGACAGAAGAAAAATTACTCTCCACACACATTCAAAATTTCATTTAAAAGTATTAATGATTCCTAATGAAAATATTTTATATTTATATTTGTATTTTCCTAATGTAGTATTTTGCAACTTTGTTCAAGCACATTTGCCTGAAGTTCCCTTATTTATGTTAAGACTTTTTTAGGCTGGGAGCAGTGACCCATGCCTGTAATCCCAGCAGCTTGGGGTTGTGAGGCAGTAGGATCATGAGTGCAAAGCCAGCTTCAGCAAAAGCAAGGCTCTAAGCAACTCAGTGAGACCCTGTCTCTAAATAAAATACAAAATAGGGCTGAGGATGTGACTCAGTGGTCAAGTGCCTGTGAGTTCAATCCCTGGTAATCCCCCCTAAAAGAAGACTTTTTCAGGAAGCAATTTTCTTTTTCAGAAGTCTTAAAATAGGTCAAGCAAATTGAAACTCAATAAATTATTTTCAGACTAAGACTGATGCATGTTGGATAAGAACATTGTTATTAAGGATAAGAACATTGTTATTGCATTATTATATAAATTTAAAAAATAAACATATTTAAGAATAGATTTTTTGAAGGAAATCAAGGCAAACTCATACCTGTGTGTTAATACAGCCCCACCAATTCTTTGACATTCCTCTTTTTAAGACATGGATGTTAACTCACACTCACCTTTAAAGTGGAATCACGTTGGTGACTATCTTCTAACAAAAGTCCTAAGCCAGAATTGATGGTGGGTAACTTCTGATGCTAGGTTAGCCTCTAATTCTTAGATCAATTGTGCTCAGATAAGTAAGCCATGGGCAAAAGACAGCTCTGGGAAGCAGTTCATAAAGTGAGGTCCTAAACCCTTCCAGCTATCAAGGAACTAGTTTTCTTACCAACAACTCAGTGAGTGAGCCATTTAGGAGGTGGGTTCTCTAGTCCCAGCAAAGTCTTTAAATGGTACCAGCCTCAGTTGACATCCTAACTTGACATTAACTGAGCCTGAGGCACAGTAATCCAGATTAGTATGTCCCAAAATCCTGAATTCAGGTATTAATTTACCTGTTGGAAAACCCCATAAGCTTTAGAGTAACTTGTTCTGCAACAAAGTCTGACTAATGCAACTTTGTTTTAGAGATTCTTAGCAACATATAGTAATAAAATTGTGTGCTATTATAATGAACACTCTGAGAGATGGGAGTAGATTTAGAACCAGGAAGTGACCTAGAGCCAGAAAGATTTTGAGGAGAATGTTAGGAAATCCTTGAACATACTTGGAAACAAAATGTTTTGGACTTTTGAGGTGACTTCTTGGAGTGAATTCACAGAAAACTAAGGACATGCTCCTGGAAACTGTAGATCAGGAGCTCTTGTTCAGTACTGGCAGGAAGCTCAATGACATTGTCCCCAGCAGTTATGTATAAAACATTAAGGGTTACTCTTGGGGCAGAGCTGTGTGTGTCTATCAGGTGCTGTATGCATTGCTGAGTTTACAAGAACACAAGGTGCTGAATGCTCTTTACCTATGCCATTTCTCATGGTTGTCTCCACAATGAGCAAAGAGTTGAACTTCCAATGTGTTTTGCTCAGTCAAAGTCTATGCCTCATGACATGTTTGTCCTTGTTGACTTTGTACATATATGTCTGTGGTGCTGGAGAGAAAATCCAGGGCCTTGAACTTGCAGGCACGTACTCCACCACTGCCCTGCAGCCCCAACACCACATTGCTGAATTTTTTATGTCCATCTTTGGGGACTTCAGGGCTCACCAACCATAACTGCCTTGCCATTCATCTGGGGCTGCAGGCCTTTCTGCTCTGCGTCATAATAACATTTGTTTCTTCTCTTCCTAAAGACAATGAATAACAGCCAAGGAATCAGTCAGGTGAATGTGTTTCAGTGCTACCTCCAACACTCAGACTCACATCAGGAAAGAGAGTAGCAAGACTTCATTCCTACCCCATCTTGGCAAAACATTCATTTTAGGGTTGCAGGATTTCTTTCTGTATCATGCATCTTCCAAAAGAAAGTAATACCTCTGTCAGCGCTCCTTTATTATCACACAAACTGTTGCATTTGATATTTGATTTTGCCCTGTTTGGATTAGTCCATTAAAATTTTATGGATACTGGCACAGAGACAAAGAGTTTCATTTGAGGGGAGGGCGCTTTGCTATCAGGGATTGAACTCAGGGACACTCAACCATGGAGCCACATCCTTAGCCCTTTTTTTGTATTTTATTTAAGAAAGGGTTTCACTGAGTTGCTTAGTGCTTCACTTTTGTTGAGGCTGTCTTTGAACTTATGATCTTTCTGCCTCAGCCTCCTGAGCTGCTGGGATTACAGGCATGGCCCAGGGTACCCAGATAAAGAGTTTCATTTCTAATGGCAGAGGATGCAGCACGTGCTCCACATTGGCTCCCTTATCCCCAAAAGTCCCATGTAGATACATGAAGGGTCCCAATAAATGTGACACATATAGCAGGTTGTATTGTAACTGAAATTAGGGGATTCACTGAAATTATGAGATTCACTTATTTTAAAGTGTAGAAACAAAATTTGCACCAGCTACAATATAGTCAGTGTTCCACCTTTAGGGAAAAAGTCCCCAAATTCTGTCAACAGAGATTTTGCAGAGATGGAGAGAATTAAGTGTTCTTGTTGGTGGGAATTGGGGACATATTGAAAACACCTGTGGATACTTATTGCTAGAGTTTCTACTATTACTATTGTTTACATGCTTGCTCTTCCCATCCATTCTGTGTAAGAGACCATGCTCCCAATCCAAGGAATGTCACATCCAAGGATAGAAAGGGGCTATCTCTGCTCTCTTCAGACTAGTCCATCAGAAACAACACAGAATCCAAGCAGGACAAAGAGGAATCCTAGCTCTAAAGATGTAATTGTTGCTGAAATTAGGGGAAAATCATTATTGGTAGAATATCGCCACCTAGTGGTCAATGGCATAGACATCTGATCTGTCATTTGGAAGTCTACAGACTGGCAGTTTAAAATACTCTTCTTAAGGGTCATAAATCATGGCTTTAGATTGAGCATTTAGGTCTATCTTGTGGATACTCCATTGAGAACAACAGTAACTGACCTGCTGATCAAGCCCGTGCTGCTCATCCAGCTACAATGGTTTCCTGAGCCCATCATCAGGATGCAGCTGCACATTTCCCTTGTTGTATGTGCACAGTTAAAGGACTGTGTTTGTGACAGTCTTGTGACTTCTGCAAAAACTTGGGCTATCAGTCTAATAGTAAGATAGCAACACTGCATAGGGTGGTTTCCTCACCTGCTCCTGAAAAAATTGATTAGAGTAGACACTCTTTGGGGTCTACTATGGGAGATTTAGTGTTGTCAACAATTTCCAATTAATGGTTTTGCTCTTCTAGTCTTGTCATTTATCTCTCACAACAATGTAACTATTGTAACTAAACTCTTTCAAATAGTCCGATTTCTAGATTTTATGTAAGACTTAAAATTAGGCACAACTTATCTGAAAGTCTACCCAGAGCTGGACACTATGGCACATGGGTGTAGTCCCAGCTACTCGGGAAGCTGGGGCAGGAGGAGTGTAAGTCCTAGTCCAGCTTGGGCAACTTAAAAGACCCTGTCTCAACATAAAATATAAAAGGGGCTTGGGGTGTAGCATGTGTGAGACCCTGGATTTGATCTTCAGTACTACAAATTTTTAAAAAATCAACACAACAATGGCACAATCTTCAAGGTGTTTGATAGACATTACACGTGCCCTATGGTCTCAGGCATTTGGTCTCCTTGAGAAATAAAGAAATGCCTCTAAAACAGATTCAACATGACTTCTGACTTTTTCATATCCTTTGGACATACAGATTCTAATAAAGCAATTTAGCCACTGAATGTTACTGTCTCACAAAAAGGACATCTCCTCTTGGCTATTTTCTGAATAATAATGAGGATGAATAATCAGGTCAGGGCTTCCTGAGAATATTTTGAGAATTCAATGTTTAATTCTCTCTATTTCTGTGCCTGATGCTTTCTACTGTCCTTTAATCTCACCCTCAGGTCAGTCCAGTAGGTACACCACCTACATGGCAGCTCAGATGAAAAGAAATTTAGAGGACTAAAAGTAAAATCTGGAATCTCTAGTTGGGTTGATCTACATCAAAAAGACCTGGAAAACAACTTATTAAGTGAAATAAGCCAGAGTCAGAAAGTAAAGAGAGTATTATTTTCTCTCATAAGTGGAAGCTAGAGAGAAAAACAAAAGAGAGGGGAACAAAAAGGGAAATCTTACCCAAAAATAGAAGAAAACCAATAGGGTACAGGAAGGGGATAGAGAGGGAGGAAATGGAGTACTGGGGAATGAAATCCATGGAATTATGCTATGTCCGTTTGTGTGTGTGTGTGTGTGTGTGTGTGTATCTCACAATGAATCCACTTATATTCATTATTATACTTTACTAGTTGAAATAATAATAAAAGAGAGATCAGTAGTGTAAAGCAAGTGGATTAGGGTGAGGTAGTAAAGGAAGGAAAGGGGTAAAGTGCTAGGGAAATGTATAATTTATGGGCATGTATAAATGTGGCATAAAGAGTCCCGCTCTCACACATAATCATAATGCACCAATAAAATTGAAGGCAAAAATAAAGACGATGATGACTTGGTTGAGTTCACTCTCCTCCATGTTTACGTATGCTATCTTCTAGGCATCTGTAAATTTAGGAAAAATAACTTATGCCACTCTATCTGATTCATAAGACGAAAGTTCCCATTGTGAATAGAGATGACTGGAGACAAGGTGAAATTACAGCTACTGAGACGGATGGCACCATTTTGGGGAAGTGAGGTAGAGCAATAACTCTCCCAGCTGAAGAAGGAGCGTGCTATTTCCCAGGAAATGCAAGGGACAGGGAACTATTCATGTTCCTCTTGCTAGCTAGATCCAGTACCATGTGAGCAATGCATTGTGGCAAAACAATCATATCATCTACCTGACTCAAGCAGAAACAGCAACTGGAAACCTGACCCTGTTGGTGCCTGTTGCCAGGCAACGGTATACTTCTGCCTTCTCAGAGGCAGCTCATGAAAGAGGACCCTTTTCATTTGTTGGAAAACACAGGCACTGACCAGCCAACTCTGCTCATGGCTTTAACTGATGCAGAACCATCTGCTTCTCCTGATGCCCACTTAGCCTTACATTAGGCCAGGCAAGGTATTCAAGGTGGCAGCTAATCTCTGACACTGATCATGTGACTTAACCAAATTTACCTGTGACTCAAATCAAATTTAACAAATTCCAAACAGGAGAGACTGACTGTGCCACTTTAGGTTAGAATGTGTTTGTATGTAGAGTGAGTGGGCCAGGGAATGTTTTCACGAGGGATGAAGGTTGCTTATTTTCCTGTCTCTTGTTCTGGTAATTACAGATAAACACAGCAAAAAAACAGCAGGTAGCTCTAAACTCCATTCCTTTTGTCATAATGAATAGACTGGCCTCATACTATATCTTGATTAGTCTGAAGTAAGACCAATTGGTACCTCTGGAATTTATAACTGAGTAAGAAACAGAGGGCAGAGAAAATGGTGTGTTTGAGGTCAATAGTGCTGCTGGTAATCCTATTTATAGCAGCCTTAATTAAATTCAGTATGAAACAAATTGACCTCAGCCTCTGTATGCTACTCACAACTAAGAAGTTAATGCATTATAATAACTTTTCCATATTGCTAATTAGTAAGAATGCTGTTTTAATTAGCTTCTTGTTTGAGTCTATTCCTGAATTTCAAAAATTTATGTATCTCTTAAATAAATTTAGACTATTTTTCTCCTATATTAATAAATCCTTTCATCTCCAAATTGAGGCACTAAAGTTTCTTCTGGAAAATTTGTGGTTGTACCATTGGTAGTACCATTTGGCCTTTTCTTTCTGTTCTATGTTGTATTCTATGTTGTATACTTATAATTACTTATTATGTTATATTTCTTCTTTGTTTTATACTTCTGCTTAGAGGAAACTCTGAATTTGAACTTAACATTACTAACTTATATTTCCATTATATTAATTGTCTCTTAAAATTTTAACCCAGATTTAAAATCTACTATTGCTTTTTTATTATCCTAACTTAATATACCTCATGGATTTTTTTGAGGTTCCTAAATAATTAATATACCTGAAAGTATTTTAATGTTGGCTATTGTAATTTTAACCATTAATTATAGTACCTTTTTATTTCTACTTTATACTGGGAATTATATCCATTTGGGTACCTTTCATCTCAATAAATGAATTCATAATTCCAATTTTCTTCTCTTGCTTTTGCAATACACATTTACTTGATTTTGATAATAAGGAAAAAACAAAAGCTTTGAAAAGTTTTTGTCATCCCTGCAATAAGAATCCTGACTTCACTTTAATCTCCTTTGTAATAGCATGTTTTCCCCCCCTTTCCTTTTCAAGTGTGATACTTGTTTTTGAAAAATTTGCAAAGTGATGTTAAAATACCCATAAAGTGCATCTCTTTATCATTTAGATCTTAGCTTTGATCCACTCTGGGGAAATCTCACTGACCTCCTCAAACTGAGTTATGCATCCCTCATACTGGCCTTTGTAACACTGTGTACTCTCACAAGCCTCCCTGATGGCTCCCATAACCACGTGATCATTGTTACTCTATCACAGGACTTAGGCGGGAATGACAGAAACCATGCTACCTTTATAGGTCTTCTGTTCCTCTTACCTCTTACATCAGGGCTTTTGCCGCAGTCTGTCTGCAGCAAAATAACTGGGGGGTGACGAGCAACTTGTGTACATTGATACAGAGGGAGTGGGAGCCCTTTATTGTAGGACAGGAGGCATATATATACATTCCACACAGCTTATCTTAATTAACATAAACTAGATACAGCAGTCAACCAATAAGGAATCTCCACACTTAATGGCTCGGTGGCATTACTGCACAAACCACTCCCTCTGGCAAAATGCCAGGCGACATCCTGACTTGTTTACAGACCCTAACAGGCTTTGTCAGCCTTTGGTTTACATTGTTATGATGCAAGAGACTAATTTAGGGTCGATGGAGCTTGTTTGATGCGGCAATAAGTGAATTGAGGAAAGAGTCTTGGAAGAGATTCTTAGCAGAGAAATTTTATTTCTGTCCATTTTCTTCTCTACATTTAGTAAAGGTACTGAAATGAGGATGGGAAGAAGTTTTGTTTAACCTCATCTTTGCATAGGAAGACTGGAATAAGCTCCAAAATGTGTGTTCCCATCTGCCTTTTGTATTGTCTCACCTTCACCCTGCTTTCTGTCTTACAAACAACGGGTTGAATGGGCCAAGCATGATCTCCTGTAAGGAGGAATCCAGGGGCTTTGTTTTATTGTCCTGACCTGACTCTTACCTTCCTTCCACCATCAAAGAAGTAAAAGCAATCAAAACCTTTTCTTATTATACATCTTCTATCATTAATTTCATATATGGTATGACTAGTTTTGTAAATGCGTATATTTTTATAAAACAAAAATTGTCCCAAAGTCTGTCATGATATTCTTTACACATTTTTAGATCTTACTTTTCTCCATTGTAAATTTATCAATTTTCATTCTTACAAACTGTAGAATTCTTATCTATGCTCACTTTTCTTTAAGAAATTGCTAAACAGATTCAATATGAATTGAATAATTGACGTTAACACTAATATCCTATTCCCCACATTGTCAAAAAAGCAGCAAGAATAAAATATTAAATCTTTCCTTCCAAAAGTATGGCATAGATTTTTATTTGTTCAGGACTCTGTTAAAACTTTCCATAAGATTCATCACTTTTAAAAAATAATCTAGTACCTTGGATATTACATTTAGCTAAAAATATTTTAGGGATTTTTGTAATTTTATAGTGTGTTTATTATGAGCTGGCCATTTTTAACACAGAAAATGACAATGTATGTATTATTATCTGTATAATAGTCATCTTCTCATATGTTAATAATGTTAGCATTTGAAGTAATTTGACAAAATAATGGATTTCCCAAATCTAATTATCTTACTTGAAAATATTGATGATTTTATCTTTCATTTTATAAAATTTTTAAAATAAAAAATTTATTTTATATTTTATTTTATGTAACAAAATTCCCACCAAAATCCTAAAAATTACAATAATAGAGGAATTCTTGCTTTCACTAATTTTTCCAATATTCATATTGAAACTTGGCATTGTAATGTGTAGTTTTTATTTCAACATATATCTTATTTTCTTCCATAGGATTATGTGTGCGATCCTGTCCCTCTGATGTCTTGGTCAAGAGATGTGTCTTAGGCAATGGGATGGGATTAGATGCAATTCCAGCAGGAACTTTAAATAGGATTGCATAGTGGTTTACCCGGTCTTCTTGTTCACATATAAACAAGAATCCACTGTCCCTTCAAACTGCGGTTAGGGTATATGCAAGTGTTTCAGACTTGAACTCAGTCCTCAGTGTGAGGCAGAACCACTAGGCTGACATCAACCAAGGCATACTAAAATGTAATTAATCCTCATATCTATGGGCAGATGTATAGGGTAGGATTCTTGAGAGAAGTAGAACTAAAGGGATACACACACACACACACACACACACACACACACACATATATATATATATATATCTGCATATGCTTATATATAAGTAGTTCTTGACTTACAATAAATTTTGTCCTATAAACCCATAAAAATTAAAAGTATCATAATTCAAAAATGCATCGAATACACCTGCCCTAGCAAACATAATAGCTTAGAAACACAGAATACTGTAGAAAATTATTTTTTCTCCTCATGATAACATGAATGACTCATAGCTGTGACTCCCTGACACTTCCTCATGAGAGAACATGGTAGCATAAATCACTAAACCAGGAGAAGATCAAAATTTCAGGGGAAGTTTATGTGCAATGCATATGACTTCCACAATATCATAAAGTTAAAAAATTACAGCAAATCATCACAAGTGGCAGACACTCTGTGTGTGTGTGTGTGTGTGTGTGTGTGTGTGTGGTGTGTATGAGAGAGGCAGAGATAGAGAAAGACAAAAATGGACAGACTAGGAATGTAGAAACTCAAACAAGCTTTCTTTTGTGGTTTTGAGTCTGTATTCCTTTGGGAAACCTCAGTCTTTGCTCTTAAAGTCTTAAATTAACTGAATGAGGTCCTTTTACATTATGGAGAGTCATCTGCTGTGCATAAAATCTACTGATCATAAAGGTTAATCACATCTACAAATATCTTCACAGCAACCTAGACTACTGTTGACAAACATCATAATCTAGCAAAGTTAGCTATTACAGTGGGAAAATAAAGGTGGTTGTTGGAAGCCACCGAAATTTGGAGTTCATTTAAATGAACGATTATGGCTGAATTAGTAGCCTAAATCCAATGTTTTTAATTCTAGTATGTTTCTTCTGTCTCTGTTCCACTTAAAATTGATATTAAGTTTGATTCCTGGACTTTGACAAGTGACCCTTAAGCATCTATTATTGGATCTTGATTGTTTTTTAGCCATCAATTTGATGATATCCCATATTTTCATGTTTCTGACAGACACTATCACTACATTAAAAAATAGATTATGAGTATTGTGTTACTTTATGTCATTTAATTGGGTACTAATTTCATATATATGCATATGTTATAACAAATATATGTATATTTTATATATATATATATATATATATATATATATATATATATATAGTTATTATTTTTTTCAAGTACGGATCTC